>NC_140583.1:362776608-363319108 GCF_964204655.1 Triturus cristatus
GGATACTCTGTCAGAAAAAAGAACTGCTGTGCTGCTGGAAAGGACTGCCACTCTGCTGGTTTGTTGCCCTGTTTGTCCTGCTGCTCTGCTACCTTCTGCATGGGGACAACAACTGGATCTTCAACTATCCCAGGACATTAAGAGTGACTCACAAGGACTAGTTTGCTGGCCTCCTGTTCAAAATCACAGGGACACAAAATGCTCCCTCCATCTTGAACCTGCACTTGGACCCAGCCTGAGTGAGTCCTAACCCTCCAGTCCTGGACACTTTTTGTAAGTGGTGCATAAGGTGCCCAGATAGCCAAAATCTGATAGTTAGTTTTGGCTAAAACCTGCTCTGAGAACCAGAAGGAGACTGGGACCAACCTGCTAACCTATCCGCCTGAGGTGTGCATCGCCAGTCGAATTGACTTTGCAGCTTCTTCCGCGATGTTCTTCTCTGCAGCAGCAAATCCGTTTCAGCGGTCTTTTTCCAAAGCGGTAGCCGACCTTGTGGAATTGTCTTCAGCTATAGCCCTCTGCCTCATCCCCCTGGAGATTGCCGTCGTCCATTTCAGAGATTAAGTCCAAACATAGAAATCTTCAATACGGCTTCGACCTAAGACTATCCGGCAATGACACTCCCTCTGTGGACACCTACTGCAGCCTAGCCCCACTGAACTTTACCTTCTCTGAACAGTCCGAAGGTAAGCGATGACCCGGCCCAATCCACTCCATATTTTTCTACTCTGACTCATTTTTACTAAAAAACTTTAACAGCAAATCCATTTCAGTGTCTTTCGCCAAAGGAGTAAAAGACCTTGTGGAACTGTCTTCGGCCATAGTCCTCTGCCTCGGCCTGCTGGAGATTGCCCTCTTCCATTTCAGAGACTAAGGGGCTGGTGGTCTTGTGACTGCCAGACTTGCAGTGGCACAGGAGTGGCAGTCCAACATTTTTCTGATTACGGCATTCCAAGTCGTACCAGCTGTGGGGCGCAGGCTGCGCCAGGCAACAGTCATTCCCTGGCGGTGGCTCAGGAGCACCACAACACACTATGCGTGAGCAGGGACTGGCACAATGCCTCTCAGTATACTTTGAGTTTCTGCAGCGCCAGCCATTTCATGGTGGAGCTCCGCAATAAAAAGGCTGTCGGTGCAGAAACAAAGGGCGTCCTGCAGGACCCCATGTGCCCTGCAATTGGGATACATTCAGGGGAGCACAACAGGTGCCACTCTGTCTGTATCCCCACTAAGGTCCATCATGGACTGGATGTCACCATCCATGCCGTGGTGGAACTTTTTCTGTTCCAAATGCGGTGCCTGTTTTCTGGGCACCGCCATGGAAAGGGCAAAGCATTGCCCCCCTGTTAGACCTGGCACCATTGGCGTTGGTCTCCCTTCCATTTTTCGCTTTTGTCTCCTCTGTGTTTGCCGGTGTTAGATGCTCTGGGCGCTGTGCCACTGCCATTCAGTGTCACAGCGCGAATGCTCCCTATTGTAGATTAACTGTATGAATTGGTATAATCCTAATTGACCCAAGGAACATGATAGGAAAGTCGAATTGAGTATGCCTGAGCTCGAAATATTAAAGTGAATCGTTTAGGGACGATTATTTCTATATTCTGTGTTTAAAACTACCACTTTTGGGAAGTAGGTATTTTCTTGCCTAAGCCTTCCTGTGTGCTCTGCTGTTATGTGTATTGGCTGTCTGGTTTTGGAGGGTCAGGGCAGGCTGAGACCGACCTGGATTAAATAGAGAGATCTGCAGTTGGAGTATGGGGAGGGGTGACCCTTTGATCTGAGCAGGGCTGTGCCTGGCAAGGTGAATGATGGCTCCACCTCCCACTGTGCGTCTGATGGCAGACCCCCTCTACCTCAAAGGCAGGATATAGCCTCGTAAATAAAGTGCTCCAGGATGACACCAAACTGGTTCTTGATGGGTTCAGTGATTTGTGACTTTTTGAGAATAAAGTCTTTTGGGGTATAAAGATCTGCGCTAAAACCCCTGGAACGGCGTGTTACTTCTGGATGTCAAGACAAACCTCTGTCCTTGTAACTGGAGGGAAAGGACTTTGAAACTTTTATCCATCTTGCTGAAGCAACTACCCAAGGGCCTGATTTGAGCTTGCCTCCTGCTGAAGTCTCAGGGACATTGGACTTCACCCATCAGCCGTCCAGATTCCTATTTGAGAGGGATTCTACTCGCAGGTGAGGCCTCTGTTGAGAATTCCAGAGCCTCTGCTTCTACTGCGGGGAACGCGGGATGAAAGTCATCGAATCGCTATTGTGGGCCACCGCAGCTGAGGAGCTGTTGCCGCTGAGAACCCGCATTTGCCTGTGTTACCAAAGTCATCGTGATCGCTATTGCGGGCCGCCGCAGCTGAGGAGCTGTTGCCGCTGAGAGCCCACATTTGCCTGTGTTACCAAAGTCATTGTGATCGCTATTGTGGACCACTGCAGCTGAGGAGCTGTTGCCGCTGAGAGCCCGCATTTGCCTCTGTTACCAAAGTCATTGTGATCGCTATTGTGGGCTGCCGCAGCTGAGGAGCTGTTGCCGCTGAGAGCCCGCATTTGTCTGTGCTACCAAAGTCATTGTGGTCGCTATTGTGGGCTACCGCAGCTGAGGAGCTGTTGCCGCTGAGAGCCCGCATTGGCCGTCCTACGAGAATCATCGCTATCGCTATTGTGGGCCATGCAGCTGATGAGCTATGCCGCCGAATGCCCACATTTGCCGTCCTCCGAGAATCATCGCTATCGCTATTGTGGGCCGCTGCAGCTGAGGAGCTGTGCCTCTGAGTGCCCGCATTTGCCGTCCTACGAGAATCATTGCTATCGCTATTATGGGCCGCTGCAGTTGAGGAGCTGTGCCGCTGAGTGCCCGCACTAGTCACCACTTCGAGGATCTTGTTATCACCTGCGGGTGCCGCTGGGTGCCCGCCTTTAAGCCAAGTCCCAGGATTATCGTGAGTGCACACCGCGGACTGCTACAGCGGGGAGCTGTGGCCGCTGCGAGTCCGCCTGTCATCACCACGGCTTCCTTGCGAGGCTGCGCGCCGTGCCCCTTTAAATCTCAGGTACATTGTGCATCACCGGGTCTTGTGGACCCCGGCCTCGAACTAAGTTCGTTCCACACGCTTTTTGAGTGCCTCTATTGCTTTTGAAGTGAATCTGTAATTATGTGCCTTTTGGTTTCTTGATCGCTTTTGAGCCTTGTGTTAAGCCTATATAAAGATACTTATTTTTCTATAGCTACTTCTGTGGGGTCCCTTTGTAGTGTCTTCACTGCGTTATTGTGTATAGTCGTAAATGCTTCACACACTGCCTTTGAAATAGGCCTGTCTACTCGTGCTACGTTACCACAGGGTTGAGCAGGGGTTATCAAAGGGTGTAGCCCCTTACTCTGACTTAGGAAGAAGGATCACTATTTGGACATTGGCGCCAGGCGCTGTCAACTAGAGATCCCCATTTCTAACATTGCTGGTCAGCGGTGAGGATCAGGACTTGCATTTGTGATCCACATACAATAACTGGTGTATGCTACTAGTAAGTGTAGGCCTAGGCACAACCACATACAGTTTGATTTTGTTCTATTGTTGATTGTAATTGCCAGTTATGTCTACAATGGGCAGGCCAACGTCCAATGCTTCGGAGGATCTCATTGTTGAGGAAGACAGGTTAGAAACCTACACTGCCAAACAGCTAAAGTATTTTTGCAGGCAATTCACAGTCCCTGTTGCGGGTCTCTCTAGGAAGGAGGAGTTTCAGAAGGCCCTTAAGGACTGGTTAGAAGCGAGAGAGTCCGCTAGGAATAAGGGAGAGAATGCTGGAGGGCAGCAGGATGACGAAGTGGATTTAGTGGGAGGTAAAGCACTTTCCAATCCAGGTACTAGTATGTCCT
The DNA here is from genome assembly GCF_964204655.1 of Triturus cristatus. Lineage (NCBI taxonomy): Eukaryota > Metazoa > Chordata > Amphibia > Caudata > Salamandridae > Triturus > Triturus cristatus. Next base: position 362,780,486 of record NC_140583.1, read on the forward strand.
CAAAGGATCTGTCTCGAGAAGAGATGGATGACAGGGAGAGAGATAGGAGGCATAGTTTGGAGATGGCCAAATTGGAAGGTCAGAAGGACCTAGAGAGTAAAAAGTTGGATATTGAGAATAACAGGTTGGCATTTGAACTTGAGAAAATGAAACTTGAGCATCAGAGAGTATTGAGGGAGTTGGAGATCAAGGCTAATAGTTTAGAGATCGCCCCCTCTGGTGACAGCATACCTTTAGTACCTACCGAGAGTAAAGTTTACATACCCAAGGATGTCATCAAGGATTTCCATAGAGTGAGAATATTGGGCAATGGTTTAACGCATATGGGATAGCCATGGTATCCCACCGGGTCCCTGAGAAGGATTGGGGAGCGGGGTTGTGGGGACACTTTGTGAGCGATGGGAGGGATACCCTGTTGGATCTGCCTGAAGAGAGCAGGATGGTGTATGCCCATATGAAAGAGGCCTTGATGAAGCGATATGGTTTGACCCCAGAAATGTACAGGCAGAGATTTAGAACCTGTAAGAAGTTAGAGGGTACCACTTGGGTTGTATATGTGTCTTTTTTTTGCAGAGCAATGGATCACTGGGTAAAGGGTAGCAAAGTGGAAACTTTTGAGCAATTGTATTAGTTGTTTGCATAGGAGCATTTATCTAGTAACTGCTTTCCAGAGCTACGCCAGCACCTTATTGATAGCAAGCTAACTCGCCCTGGGAAGCTTGCTGAGGAGGCGAACCGCTAGGTGAGCACCTGGCTTCGCAAGGTTCCGGAGGGAGACTTCGCCAAAGGTGGGCAGGATCCCCAGCAGAGAAGTGGGGGGGACAGGGGCAAACAGAGGGAGTTCCAGAGAGGGCCTCAAAGTAATTCCCAAGGGAACCAAGGAGTGGTGTCCCAGCCTCCCCCTGAGAAGACGCCAGTGCCCCCGAAAGGTAGGCCTGTTCAGAGGGGGCCTCTTACCTGTTTTAAGTGTGGTCAAGTGGGCCATCGGTATTACGATCCCAGTGTCCCCAGAGGGACTCCAGTGCACCACCCCTTGCGCCCCCTACCAGATTGCTAGTGTAGCCCTGGGAGGGGAGGAGATGGGTGCCCAAGGTGGGTGGGATCCCGTAGAATTGACCCTTGTCTCGCTAGGAGACTTTGAGAAGGTCCCTAACCCTGCACTGCCTGCTAACACTAAGGGGCCGATTCCGATCCAGGTCGGAAAGCACTCCAACCGAGTCGGATCCGGAGCGTTTTCCGACCGAGCCGGACCCCTACAGTCCGACCGAGCGAGTACGATGCGCACGTATGCTGTCGGACTTGGTTTGGTCAGACACCCATAGAAGTCAATGGGAGCCAGTTGTACGACGCGTACATGCGCTCCCATTGACTGAATGGGTACGTCTCAAACAAGTGCCCTGCAGTGGGTACGCGTCGGTGCCATCCGCACCGTACATGCCTGTGTTGGGGAGAACCATAGGTCTCCCCCTGTGTGCTAGTCGTACGGTTGCGGGTGTCAGTGGGCCGACGAGAACCCCAGAAGTCCGACTCCGGGAGCTTTTGCGAGCTGGACACTCCGGCTCGCACATGCTGTCCGACGCGTGCATCGGACTGGCTCAGTTGTAAATCGCATCCATTGCACACCACGGTTAGCTTCCGACCGAGACGTACGGAGCGGTTCGGACCCGGAAACGACTCAGTCGGTGAATCTCACGTAGCTCGCATCGTACTTGCTCGCTCGTACAGCTGTATGAGTCGGCCAGAAAACACACGTACGGCTCGTAGTTTTTCCGGCCGGATCGCGTCCGGTGCCCTTCCGACCCGGATCGGAATCAGCCCCTAAGAAGTACAGGCAGTGGGTGACCATCAATGGCCATAGGGTAGAGGCTCTGAGGCACACAGGAGCTAGTGTAACTGCTGTCAGCTCCCGGTTGGTATTCAAAGAGCAGGTTGTCCCACATACATTCTGCCCAGTAGTGTCAGCAGACAACTCTGAGAGCCAGTGTGAGGTGGCTCAGGTTCCCTTTGAGTGGGGGGTCTCAGGAACTCTTCAAGTAGCTGTGAGGCCAACCATGCCAGTAGACTGTCTGTTGGGCAACGATTTAGAAAACTCCCCGTGGGCTACGGTGGAGAGGAAATCTCACTTGGAAATGTTGGGTCTGCATGAGTGGGCGTGCGCGACCACTCGGTCCATGGCAGCCAGTAAGGATGTTCAGAAGGACCTGGAGCCTGAAAGTATGGCCCAGGCCCCTGCCTTTAAAGAAATGGGGTAGGGGGCGCGGTAAACCGGCCCCCATAGTTCCCACGGTCCGGGAGGGAGCAAACCTTGAGGAGGATGCCCTGGAGCCTACAGGGGAACTAGTAGCAGAACTGGGGGACCTGCCTGAGCTGACCCAATGACAGCAGGAAGGAGGGCCCACCAGGGAGAATTTTGTGAACAGCAGAGAACGTGCCCTTCTCTTGAGGGCCTGCGGTAACAGGCCGCAGCCCAGGCAGCAGGTGATCAGTCAGAGTCACATTTGATCTATTGGGAGAATCACCTTCTTTACAGTGAGCCTAAGGTTGCTGAGCTTGGGTCAGCCCGTATGCTGGTGGTACCCCAGCGCTACAGAACCTTCCTACTGGGGTTGGCTCACGATGTGCCATTGGCCGGACATCTGCGGCAGACCAAGATCTTCGAGAGGTTTGTCACCCACTTTTATTGGCCCCAGATGCGCAGGAGCTCAGATGCATGCTCACAGTAAGACATGTGAAACTTGCCAGGCAAGTGGAAAGAGTGGGGGGAATATCAAGGCCCCACTCCAGCCCTTTCCAGTTGTCAGTACCCCATTCGAGTGAGTGGGCATTGACATTGTAGGGCCTCTGGACCCCAAGACAGCCATGGGCAACAGGTTCATCCTGGTCTTGGTAGACCATGCCACACGGTACCCTAAAGCCATCCCACTCAGGACAGTGACGGCCCCTGTGGTGGGACGTGCACTGATGGGGATTTTCTCCCGTGTGGGATTCCCCAGAGAGGTGGTGTCTGATAGGGGTACTAACTTCATTTCCAAATATGTGAAGTCTCTGTGGGAGGAGTGTGGGGTGACTTACAAGTTTACGACTCCTTACCACCCCCAAGGTAATGGGCTGGTTGAGAGATTCAACCGGATCCTTAAGGGCACGATTATGGGCCTAGAGGAGCCCATGAGGCGTAAGTGGGACGTCCTCTTGCCATGCCTGCTATTTGCTTATCGTGAACTGCTCTATGGTCACCCGGTAAGAGGACCTGGGAGTCTGGTCAAGGAAGGCTGGGAGCAATCTCCCAGGAAACCACCCCAGGATGTGTTTAGTTACATGCTGGCCTTCAGGAACCAGACTCGGTGTTTCAGAAAACTTGCTGAGGCAAATCTGGAAGCCAGCCAGGAAGAGATGAAACACTGGCACGATCAGAATGCCACTCTGATTGAGTTTGAGCCTGGTCAAAAGGTTTGGGTCATGGCCCCAGTGGAGCCCTGTGCGCTCCAAGATAAGTGGACCGGCCCCTTTGAGGTGGTGGAGCGCAAGAGTCCTGTTACCTGCATGGTGAACTTGCGGTCTCACAGGAACCTCTTGCAGGTCCTGCATGTTAACCGCCTGAAACCCCACTTTGAGAGGTCTGAAGTGGGCATGCTTCTGGCCACAGATGCTGGAATGGAAGAGGAGAGAGAGCCTTGTCCTGACCTCCTGCGGGCAGAGGAGCAAGATGAGTCAGTGGAGGGTGTGGTCCTCTCCACCACACTGACCCCTGAGCAGCAGAGCAATTGTCGCCAACTGTTGGGGCAATTCAGTGACCTGTACTCCCTGGTGCCTAGTGTCACTGATTGGTGCGTCCATGACATAGACACTGGGGGCAGCCCTCCTGTGAAGCACAAGGCTTACCGAGTGACTGACCGGGTCAGGGCATGCATTAAGGAGGAGGTCTCCAAAATGTTTGCTTTAGGGGTGATTGAGTCGTCTAGAAGCCCTTGGTCCAGCCCCGTGGTCCTGGTACCAAAAGCTATTGGTCCAGCCCCGTGGTCCTGGTACCAAAAGCTGCAGCGCCTGGTGCCCCCGAGACCTTCGGTTCTGCGTGGACTACCGAGGTCTCAATTCAGTCACGAAGACTGACGCGCACCCCATCCCCCAGAGCTGATGAGCTCATAGATCGGCTAGGGGCTGCACGGTACCTCAGCGCGTTTGATTTGGCGGCTGGGTTTTGGCAGATCGCCTTGACTGATGGGGCAAAGGAGAGGTCAGCATTCTCCACCCCAATAAAAAAAAAAAAAAAAAGCATTCTCCACCCCAGATGGGCACTACCAGTTCCGGGTGATGCCCTTTGGGATGAAGAATGCCCCTGCCACCTTTCAGAGGTTGGTCAACAGGGTGTTGGTTGGGCTGGAAGATTTCAGTGCCGCCTACCTGGATGACATTGCAGTGTTTAGTTCCTCATGAGAGAACCACCTGCGCCACCTCTGGGAAGTGTTGAAGGCCTTGCGAAAGGCAGGCCTCACAATCAAGGCAAGTAAGTGCCAGATTGGGCAGGGTTCTGTGGTGTACTTGGGACACCAGGTGGGGAGCAGCCAGGTGGGGAGCAGCCAGGTGGTACCCCTATAGCCCAAAATTGAAACCATCCTGGCTTGGGAGCCCCAAAGACCGAGACACAGGTGAGAGCCTTTTTAGGACTCACGGGTTATTACAGGAGGTTTGTCAACTGGTATGGCAACATTGTTGCATCCTTGACTGAGCTGACTGCTAAGAAGCAGCCAAAGATTGTGAACTGGACTGACACCTGTCAGGAAGGTTTTGACGCCCTGAAGACTGCCATGTGCACAGCACCTGTCCTGCAGGCACCCAACTTTGCAAAAGAATTTGTTGTCCAGACATACGCTTCTGAGCATGGTGTGGGGGCCGTTGTGTCACAGATCAATGAGGAGGGCCTAGATCAACCTGTAGCCTTCATTAGTAGGAGATTACTTCCACGGGAATAGAGGTGGAGTGCAATTGAACGTGAGGTATTTGCTGTGGTCTGGGCACTGAAGAAGTTGAGACCATACCTGTTTGGGACTCACTTCCGGGTTCAGACTGACCACAGGCCCCTAAGATGGTTGATGCAGATGAGGGGTGAAAATCCAAAGCTGTTGAAGTGGTCTATTTCCCTACAGGGTATGGACTTTACGGTGGAACACCGCCCTGGTACAGAACACGCCAATGCTGTTGGTCTGTCCAGATATTTCCACCTTAGTGATGAGAACTCCCAAGTGGGTGGGTAGTTCTCCCCACATTTCAGCTGGAGGGGACACGTGTTAGACCTGGCACCATTGGCGTGGGTCTCCCTTCCATTTTTTGCTTTTGTCTCATTTGTGTTTGCCGGTGTTAGATGCTCTGGGTGCTGTGCCACTGCCATTCAGTGCCACAGCGCGAATGCTCCCTATTGTAAATTGACTGTATGAATTGGTATAATCCTAATTGACCCAAGGAACATGAAAAGGAAGTCGAATTTAGTATGCCTGAGCTCCAAATATTAAAGTGCATCTTTCAGTGACGAGGATTTCTATATTCTGTGTTTAAAACTACCACTTTTGGGAAGTAGGTATTTTCTTGCCTAAGCCTTCCCGTGTGCTCTGCTGTTATGTGTATTGGCTGTTTGGTTTTGAAGGGACAGGGCAGGCTGAGACCGACCTGTATTAAATAGAGTGATCTGCAGTTGGAGTATGGGAAAGGGTTATCCTTTGATCTGAGCAGGGCTGTGCCTGGCCAGGTGAATGATGGCTCCCCCTCCCACCGTGCATCTGACCCCCTCTCCCTGAAAGGCAGGATGTAGCCTCGTAAATAAAGTGCTCCAGGACGACACCAAACTGGTTCTGGATGGGTTCAGTGATTTGTGACTTTTTTAGAACGAAGACTTTTGGGGTATAAAGATCTGTGCTAAAACCCCTACACGGTGTGTTACTTATGGATGTCAAGATGAACCTTTGTCCGTGTAACGAGAGGGAAAGGACTTTGAAACTTTTATCCATCTTGCTGAAGCAACTACCCAAGGGCCTGATTTGAGCTTGCCTCCTGCTGAAGTCTCAGGGACATTAGACTTCACCCATCAGCCGTCCGGATTCCTATTTGAGAGGGATTCTACTCGCAGGTGAGGCCTCTGTTGAGAATTCCAGAGCCTCTGGTTCTACTGCGGGGAACGCGGGCTGTAAGTCATCGCATCGCTATTGTGGGCCGCCGCAGCTGAGGAGCTATTGCCACTGAGAGCCCACATTTGCCTGTGTTACCAAAGTCATTGTGATTGCTATTGTGGGCCGCTGCGGCTGAGGAGCTGTTGCCGCTGAGAGCCCGCATTTGCCTGTGTTACCAAAGTCATTGGGATCGCTATTGTGGGCCTCCGCAGCTGAGGAGCTGTTGCAGCTGAGAGCCCGCATTTGCCTGTGTTACCAAAGTCATCGTGATCACTATTGTGGGCCGCTGCAGCTGAGGAGCTGTTGCCGCTGAGAGCCCGCATTTGACTGTGTTACCAAAGTCACTGTGATCGCTATTGTGGGCCGCCGCAGCTGAGGAGCTGTTGCTGCTGAGAGCCCGCATTTGCCTGTGTCACCAAAGTCATCGTGATCACTATTGTGGGCCGCCGCAGCTGAGGAGCTGTTGCCGCTGAGAGCCCGCCTTGGCCGTCTTACGAGAATCATCGCTATCGCTATTGTGGGCCGCTGCAGCTGAGGAGCTGTGCCACTGAGTGCCCGCATTTGCCATCCTACGAGAATCATCGCTATCGCGTGCCACTGCAGCTGAGGAGCTGTGCCGTTGAGTGCCTGCATTTGCCGTCCTACGAGAATCATCGCTATCGCTATTGTGGGCCGCTGCAGCTGAGGAGCTGTGCCGCTGAGTACCCGCACTAGTCACCACTTCGAGGATCTTGTTATCACCTGCGTGTGCCGCTGGGTGCCCGCCTTTAAGCCCCTTCCCAGGATTTTCGTGAATACATGCCACGGACCGCTACTGCGGGGAGCTGTGGCCGCTGCGAGTCCACCTGTCATCACCGCAGCTTCCTTGCGAGGCTGCGTGCCGTGCCCCTTTAAATCTCAGGTACATTGTGCATCACAAGGTCGCCTGGACCCCGGCCTCGAACTAAGTTCGTTCCACAAGCTGTTTGAGTGCCTCTATTGCTTTTGAAGTGAAACTGTAATTATGTGCATTGTGGTTTCTTGATCGCTTTTGAGCCTTGTGTTAAGCCTATATAAAGATACTTATTTTTCAATAGCTACTTGTGTGGTGTCCCTTTGTAGTGTCTTCACTGCGTTATTGTGTATGGTCGTAAATGCTTCACACACTGCCTCTGAGATAGGCTTGTCTTCTCGTGCTACGTTACCACAGGGTTGAACAGGGGTTATCAAAGGGTGTAGCCCCTTACTTTGACTTAGGAAGAAGGATCCCTATTTGGACATCGGCGCCAGCCCCTGCCAACCAGAGATCCCCATTTCTAACACCACCGTATTATGAGTTGAACTTGTGTAACATGAGGTCAACTAATAATACGGCCGGCGGTCCATGCGCGGGATCGGCGCAGAGGAGCCGGCGTTGCTCTGGCACCGCTGCGCCAAACACATAATTAGGCCCTAAGTCCGAACATAGAAATCTTCATCGCAGCTTCAAGTGAAGGCTATCCAGCAGTGATGCTCCCTCTTTGGACATCTCCTGCGGGCTTGCCCCACTGAACTATACCTTCTCTGAACATTTTTCTAAATAATGTTTCTGAGCCTGAAGGTAAGCGCTGACTGGGCCCAATCCACTCCTTTTATCCGAACCATGCTCCAATGAAGTCAGCTATATTTTTCAACTCTGACTTGGTCTCGTGTGACTAGATATCCGCAGTTGGCGCTTTGATCTTTTAGGCGCTTGGATTTACAAAAAACCTTAAAAATTCATAACTCCGGATCTAATGATTGGATTTTTATTGTTTTGGCGCCAAATAATATATAACTAGTTACTCTGTTTTTCTAAATTGGTTTGGGATTTTTTTTGTGCTGTATTTTCACTTTATTACTGTTTGTATGCTGCATAAATACTCTACACATTACTTCTACGTCAAGCCTGACTGCTTTTGTGCCAAGCTACCCAGGGTTTAGCTGAGGTTAATTTAGTGACTTTTTGTGGTTCAACCTGCAAGGGATTGTTGTTGTTACTTGACCAGGCCTTACAACCAAGTCAACCAACAATCCAATTTCTAACAATAAGGGAGGAAGAAAACTCTGTGTTTTAGCAAGAAATCATATTGGGGTGACAGCAATTGATGGATGGAGCCCGCTGTGGTAGCATAGACGTGGTAGTATGGTAAGGGATGGAAAAGGTTGGAACAAAAAGAATAAAGGGGTACTGTAAGATAGGGAGAACGTGGGAAGCATAAGAGGGGGCTGTGGCGGAAAATGGATAGGAAATCAAGTTGCAGAGTTGCTAGGAGTAAAAGAATGGGCACAGGACCAGAGAAAAAGAGATGGGGCAGAAATACTTGAGGGAAGTAAGAAAAGAGTTAATTTTACATAAGTAGCTTATATTGATTCTTTTTTTCAAAACTGAGTGAGGTCCTCGTAGCAGCTTAGTACCTCATGCAACAAGTTCTGCAGGAGAAGGGCTGCTCTGGATAATTATGTTTTTTTGCTATATGATATCGGATTTGTCTCAACTCTGAGGGTGTGTTTGTCTTGAGGTTTTCTTGCCAGAGGATGTTTTTAGGAAAAACCAAAGGTAATCGGTTTGTTGTAGACAAAGGGCTTTAAAGATGATGTTGTCATCTTGAATTTGATTCGTACTTCTTGGGCGGAAGAGGGCTTGCAATATAGATTTCTCAGATCAGGACAGATGTGTTATTTTTTGCCTGGCACAAGCCTGTCTTCAGAGTGCAGAACCAATTTGAGGGGCTCAAGTTTACTTTTGTCACTTCAATTTGGGTGCCATTCCCATAGTTAAAGCTAGATATTACAAGCATGTATGGAAGTTTGATAATTGAAGAAGATTTTTCACAACCTTTTTTAAAGTTATTTTACCAAGAGCAGACAGAAGCGCTTCATAATCTAGTGATCATACCATTTTAATTGTGCATGTCACCAGCTTTAAGGTTGTTCAATATTGTAGCATATAATATACATTTTGAAGGTTTATAAGCTAAGTGAAGTTGTCATTTTAGTAGGCTAAAGATATAGTTGACCAACATGGTCGTCGCCCCCATATCCTAAGCATCTATTGTATATACACTGAGAGTACAGCATCTACTTATATCTAACTTAGGGGTCTATTAGGATGGGGGGTGGACTCCTGTCTGCCCACCACCCTAGTGGTGCAGGGACCGGCCACCAGTGGTGCGGCGGTCCTGCACCGTCAATTAGGATGCCACCGTGGCTGTGGCATCCCGCATTCACAGCATTGTGGTGGGCGGTGCTCACAGCACCACCTGGCACAATGTTGTGAAGGGACGTGGTGCATTGGCATGCGCAACGTGACAGGCACCGTGTGGTGCCTGCCACCTTGTCCATGCCAATGCTGGGGGGTACCATAGGTACCCCCAAGTGCAGCCCCCCACTCCCCCAACCCCCCAGGGGCCCACAATAGGCCCCCTTGGCATTTACCGCATGCCTTTTCCATGGCGGAGTTTCCGCCATGGAAAGGCATGAGAAATGCCTCATAATAAAATGGGTGGTGGTGTCTTGCAGACACCGCCACCATATTGAGTCCCTTTTCCGCCCGTTCGATATTTCGACCGGCGGAAAAGCGGTGGACGCTCTTCCCGTCTGCCGCGGTGCCCCCCGCCATACTAATATGGTGGGGGGAGAACCAGGCACATATGGCGGGCAGATCTCCACCGCCTGGCCGGCGGGGAGAACCGCCGACCCGGCGGTGGAGATCCGCCCGCCATCCTAATGGACCCCTAAGTAAGGGTAAGTAAGGGTATTCCATTGCTATTACAGGGAAGGTTTCACATCAGTTGCAACAAGCAACCAAGAAGGGGGAGCAAACACAATCTCAAGCCTGTCTTTTCACATAGGTTTGGTACGGGGTTCCATTTTCTCTTCAGTTGTTTTAGTCGGTCCTGTGCAGTCACTGTCAGTTTTTCCAATGCATATATATGCCAGACTTTAGTTCACCACACCATAATATTTGGAGGTCAGGAGCCCTCCATGTTTCAACTATCCCTATTTTGGCTGCTAGTAATAAATGTATAATTAATTTGCAAGTCATGGAGTATAAAGGTCTTTGCCATCAGCATCGCCAATTAGAAATATAAGTCAGTCTCTTGGCAACTGTAAATTTATAATTTCTTTGATAAGGGATAGGTCTGCAACCTAAAAGCCTCCTTTGCATATCAACCTTCACCACATATGAATATATGAGTCCACCTGGTTGCACCCTCTCCAGCAAGTATGAGTACTACCAAACATTGCATTCAATCTCACTGGTGTAAGATACTATCTTAACATTACTTTGTATGTGTTTTCTTTTTACTGTGTGCAGATGGAGGCCTTCATTGTTCCCTGCCATATAAATACCCTTGGAGTTCTCAGAAAGTTCTGTCTGAAGTTTTTCCTACCATTCACAATTAGATGTCCTTCATGATTAGATCCATCTTAATATTACCTCTATTTGCTCCAAATCCAACTATCTCCTATCCTGCTCCTTATAGTAGTTTTATCTATCTATACACATCTGTTGTACCCAGGTGAAATTCACAAGCATGTTGTTCTATTGTTTTTAAAGAGCCACTTTGTGAGAGTGAAGCACGCCCCTCAACATAGCTTTAGCAATGTCCCAAATCGTCGCCTAAAGCATCACCTTTGTTAAGTTCTCATCAAAGTAATTCTCAACAGCTTTGTGTAGTCTGCTTTTGATGTAAGGAGCATAAACGGCTACCTCATTATTTTTCAAAAGTCTTGTTGGTCATTGGGATGGGTCTTCCAGGGTTAGTGGCATCAGGACATCAGGATGAGGCATGGTCTGAAGAAATGTGGGTGCTAATGTCTATCGTTATCACTGAGCTGACTAATGGAGATGAAATAAGGAAATAATCATTTGAAGAGGGGGCCCTATGCACATTCTGATATAAGGTATTAGTCCTCTTTTGAGTGGGTCAAGCAGCATATGTCTACAAAATTCATTCTGCCATGCCTGTTTGCCGTGATGGTGCTTACCCTACACACTACAAAGTAGGAAAGGACCCAGTACTAGGTTGTCATCTGAGAACCCCCAGACATAGAAAAGATGTGCCTAAAAAGCCTCTGTGCTGTTGTTGGGACCATTAAATGAGAAAACCCTGAATGCCGGTGGTGTTGGGATGTCACACGATACATGTGTCATTTAAAATTTGTGGCACAGGAATATTGTACATGGATAGGAGAGTGAAGCAAGAAGGTGAAGGTGGTAGAGGGTACTTCTCTGTCTGATACTGGCTGGGGTCATTTGGACTAAACCACGTTCAATCTTGTCCGTGTCTTCCTTACAAAGTGGCAATGAGCAGTGTGACCCAGTCCCTCCATGTGTGCAAAGCATTCATCCGAGGAATTATCTCATCAGGAATTGCTTTCTTTTTGGAGGATTGACATCATGGAATGACAAAGCCTATCATTTGAAATATGCATATTGGCACTTGTCAGAGGATTAACACCATCGGATTACAGAGCCTATTACTGAAGTTCTAAATTGTAGAAACGTTTGCCAGTTTATTAGCCTTTTATATAACTTCGCACCATTCCCCAACAGTTCTGTGCGCACACTCCAAACGTTTTTTTCTGGAGCACACAACTCCTGTTCACATGACTGAAGCGGACTTGTCTCCAGCATTCTTCTCATCCGATGATGCTTTGGGGTATTGACACCACACGAATAGTCCACGCAACCTGTCTTCCATCTTATATGGGGCATTTTTAACCGATTGTTATTGGTTATTGGAACGCGTTTGATCTCTACAGCCACATTTTCTGTTCTTCGTGATAGTGGCTTCGCATTTGGATTTGTTTTTCCCCATGATTTACAGTTTTTATGTGACATATATATGTATATACTTTCACTCTTTGCAGCCGTTTTATTCTGTTGTGAGTGTTGTGACGAGCTTAGCATTCTCAGAAGTATACAAGCATACTATTCCTGTCTAACATTGTGCATGCACAAACATTTTCTTTGTCACCTCCCCAGCCATTCTTATCATCTCCTGGGGAGCCTGCCATGAAATGGCCACATTTGAAAGCATATTTCCTCAACTACATTTCGACATTCGATTACAAGAATATTGAGAAAAATATATTGTTGCCACTAATATAATTGTCTAAAATATCGATTTTTAATTATATATACATTTAAATAGTAAACATTAATTAAATTAAATAATAATACTAATGTAATAAAAATAAAATATATTTAATAATGTATGTGAAATATATAACAATTATTATTTTAAAAATAAAAACAAACATATGTAATAATGTATATGTTTATGTACATATATCTAATTTAATAATATTGTTAAAATAATATTTTTAATTTATTTTATAATTTAAAACCTTTTCAAATGTAACGATATAATATATATATATAAAACCAATAACATAAAATATATTAAAAACAAATCATTTTTTTTAAGTTTAGAAAGCTTTATTGAATATAATAAACCAAGTAAAACATCAATACAAAAGAGAATCATTAGGCGATGAGATAAAACAGTAAAAACAATTGAATTCTGACAAAATTTAAAGAATGCCATAAAGGAAATAGGGAATATACTTAGGGAAAAAGCTTTTTGAAGGATATTATGTTAATATGAAGGGAAGGCAAAAGGAAGACAAGGAAAGAGAGGGTAAGGGAGGGAGGGGGAAAAAGCATTCAATATACAGAATAAAAAATCATATAATTAACATAGGCAAGTAAATATGTATATAAGTAAAAACTTAAATAACGCTTATAATCAAAAAAGGGTACAAAAACAAAATAATCAAGGGACAATTTGAGAGAGAAAATTGGTTAAAGGCAACAATAACAAATATTTTTTGATCAAAAGAGGTACAGTGGTAGCAAAAGCACGATCAAGCCTATGATGGTGACACAATAAATTCCACCAGGCATTATATGAAATCTTTGAAGTGTCTTTCCAATTGGTAGTAATTATCTGTAAAGAAATGGCTATATATAAATCTATAAAGTTGCGTGCATTACAGTGAACATTCCATATAGGTGAGGCACCTCCCAAAAAGATATGGACAATCTCAAAGGAGTGGTCAGTAGCTAATATTTCATTTAATTTTAACCAAATACGAGATCAAAAAGATTTAACTAACGGGCAGTGAAAGAACATGTGAAAAAAGTCGCTATCGGTGGAAGAACAAGACCAACATTTTTTGGAATCAGACAGTTTAAAATGCTGTAAGTCGGACGGGGTGAATAAAAGTCTATTGTAGAAAAAAAAGAAAAGTCTGTGTAGTACTAGCAGAGCGAGAAACAGTGTGTATCTTAGACCATAAGGAATTCCAAACCTGAAGGGAAAATTTTTGATCTAGATCCTTTTCCCAGGAAAGTTCAAGTTCAGATTTGGGTCTTTCAGCGGAGGAGCAAGAAAGTAGTTTATAGATAGCCGCAGCTTTGAGAGGAATAGAGAAATCTGGTAGTGGTGGGAGAGGGGTGGTGTCAATATTGGGTAGAGAAGCAGTTTGAGAGATAATAGAGGCTAAGATATTTTTAAGCAAGGGATATTGAGAAGAGTGTGCGGTGGAAAGATGAAAAGAGGCACGAATGTCAGAGTAGTCTCGTAAGGAGTTATTAGCAAGTAAATGATCAAAGGTAATAATACCTTTATCGATCCATTCATTCCAAAAAAGTGCTCTGTTATTGATCTTTAAGGATTTATTATACCAAATTGGAGTTGAGGAAAGAAACTCTGACTGCAAAAGTAAGGAGCGAAATATTGAGAGGGCAAGCGCTTTGGAATGCTTAAAGATAGGGGTAAGAAAACGCTGCGGAGGCTGAGATAATCGAGTAGCCGTATTGAAGGAGAAAGGTGAAAGTTGCACAAGTTCTATGGAGCTCCAAGCTGTTAGAGGAGGATCAGATGAATCAGATAGAAAAGGCCAAATTTGTTTTAGAGTAAAAGCGGAATGAAAGCGAGCGAGGTTGGGAACGTTAACTCCACCTGAATCTTTAGGTTTTTGAAGACGAGAAATAGAGATCCTAGCTTTGCGTTTATTCCATAAGAATGAGGTGAAGACACGATTAATTGTTTTAAAAAAGTAAAGTGGAAGGGAGATTGGAAGCATAGAAAGATAAAAATTTACAATCGAAAGAAGCATCATTTTGATAGTGGCTAACCTCCCCCACCAGGATAAGAAAAGGGGAGACAAATTGTCTATAAGGGAAGAGAGCTTTTTAACAATGTCTTCCTGATTAAGCTTGATGGTTTCTCTAATAGTGTTAGCGTAGAGAATACCTAGGCATTTAATATTACCAGAGTTCAATTCGAAGCCAGAGCCTTGAAACATGTGAGGAAGGCAAAATTTGTTAAGGGGTAAAACCTCAGACTTGTCTATATTGAGTTTATATCCAGAAACCAGAGAGTATTCTTGCAACAATGAAAAGAGTGAAGGTAAAGAAGTGGTTGGATTAGAGATATACAGTAAGATATCATCTGCGTAAGCAGTGAACTTAATATCAATGTTCTGAAATGTGAAGCCCATATATGATGATGAACGTCGAATTTTTTCTAAAAAGGGTTCTAACGCAAGAATAAAAAGAAGAGGTGAGAGAGGACAACCCTGTCTGGTGCCTCTATGCATGGAGAAATAATGAGATTGAGAACCATTGACCCAGATAGTAGAGGGAGCGGAGTATAATAGTTGAATATGTTGAATAATAGAAGGGCTAAAGCCATGCCACCTCAATGCACCAAACATAAAATCCCAGCACACTCTATCGAATGCTTTCTCAGCATCCAATGTAATAGCGGCAACTGGGGAGTTCATCTTGGAGGCACGGTGAATGATATTGAGGAAGGTTCTCGAGTTGTCAGTAATGGACCTGCCTTTGACAAACCCAGATTGATAAATGTTAGTAAGGTTAGGAATGCTTTTATTAATACGAGATGCCAGAATTTTAGCATAGATTTTACAATCAGTGTTAATTAAAGAAATAGGTCGATAATTTTTACAAAGGGAGGGGTCTTTATCTTTTTTAGGGATCAAACATAACATTGCCTTTGTAAAGAAACCTTTGGATTCTCCTTGAGCAAGAAAATAAGTAATCAAAGAAAATAAATGTGGTAAGAGAATATCCTTAAAGTGCAAATAAAAACGAACCGTAAACCCGTCTGGCCTAGGTGTTTTATCTTTGGGGAGAAGAGTAATAGCATTGAGTATTTCTTTTTCTCAGAGGGGGACATCGAGGGAAGAAAGATCAGTAAAACTATCAGAAGACTTGGGAATAGACTGAAAACAATTGTCGATTTGAGCCTGAGAGGGAACGGATTCTGGAGTATAAAGTGAAGAGTAATATTGGACAAAACAGTCAAGGATTTTGTCATCAGTATACTGTTGATTCCCATGTGAATCAGCAATAGAAATTATTTTGTATTTTTGTTTTTTAATTTTGAGATAATTAGCGAGAGATTTGCCAGCTTTATTGCGGCCCCCGTACATTTTAGCATGGAAATTAAGAAGGTTATTGCATGCATAATCCCAAGAGTGTTTGTTGTATTGCATTTTAGCTTTAATGAGAGAAGAAAGTGTTTCTGAGGAATTTTTGGTGATATAAAGATGCTCCAGATCTTTAATTTGCTTAAGAATTTGAGTTGACATTGATAGGGCTTTTTTTCTTTTTACGGGATACAAAGTCAATAATAAATCCTCTGGCAGCAGCCTTAAAGGCATCCCAGATAAAATGAAAGTGAGAAGTAGAATTAAGATTATTTGTGAAAAAATCTGCTGCAAAGAGCTTAAATTGTTCAGTGAACTGTGAGTCTAGGAGGACCAAGTTATTAAAGCGCCAGCGCCGAGAAGTATGAGCAGGTGAGGGAAAATCCATGTCAATTATAACAGGGGCATGATCAGATATAAGAATAGAACCTATTTCCGAATTAGTCATAAATTGAAGAGCATGTTGGGTAAGAAAAATATAATCAATACGGGAGTGTGATGAATGTACTAGAGAGAAAAAGGAAAATTCTAAAGTGTCAGGGTGGGAGAGCCTCCGTGAGTCTATAAGACCTCTAGAAGAGATGGCTTTAAAAAAGGACTTGACTTTTGCATCTTATTAGGTACATATATGGTGAGTGACTTACGGTCCAGTAAGGGATCCATAAGTTGGTTGCAATCTCCGCCCACAATTAAATTATCAGTCACATGAGATGAAAAAAGCATGGAAAAATCATTCCAGAAGGTTAAATCTACACCATTAGGGCCATAAACATTACAGAAGGAAAATGTTGTATTATTAACATTAACATCTAAAATCAACCATCTACCACAGTTATCGTGAAGCTCATTCTGTAACTGAACAGATTACAATTTATGAAATAGAATAATAACACAATTTTTGTTGTTTACTGCCGGAGAGCAGAAGGCCTCCCCAACCCATTGTTTACGTATTGAAGACAAATCTTGTGAATTAAGGTGAATTTCTTGTAATAATGCAACATGACATTTCAATCTTGCTAAATGAGATAAAACACGCTGTTTTTTAACGGGATTTCGAATACCTTTGACATTCCTTAGAAATAACACGAAGACCGTTCATTTCTGGAAGTAAAATAAGAATAAATAGGAGGAAGTAGAGAATTTAAAACAGAGTGGAAAGAGAGAGAAAGGAGGAAAAAAGATGTTGGGTAGATGTAAGTAACAAAGGAGAACCAAAAGCGAGGATGCTAAAGCATGTGTCCACCATGGAAATGGTGACAAGAATATAAGAAGAAAACAATGGAGTACCATAAACATAGATAGGAGGTAGAAAAATATAGAGGGGGTAGGTATTGTAAATGTTGCCAAAAAAGTAGAGAAGAATGGGATAAAAAGGAAAGGAAGGGGGGGCTGAGGGTAGGAAAAAGGAGAGGAAAGGGGGAAGAATAGAAAGGAGGATAAGGGGAATCAGAGTCCCCTTGAAAGTAGCAAAAGAAGGATGGCAGGAAGCCAAAAGTCTTTAGCCACAAAAAACAACCGAACAAAAACATTAATGTGGGAGGGGGGCAACGAAGAACAAGACAGCCGGGCCAGGAAGAGACAGCTACAAAGAGCAGGCTACCCTAAGAAGGGAGAAAGAATGACTGTGAAGTGAAATGCGGAACGAAAGGCAACCAAATAGGACAAATGAAGGAACTTACCAAACATCTAGGGAAGAGAAAACAGCAGCGGGATGAGACGCACAGTGTAAACAACAGGGCGATGTGAAGGGTGACCTTGACAACAACACCGGAAGAGGAGGACCTGTAAGACAAAGAAGGAGTGAACAAAGGAAACATAAGAACTAAACCATACATTTTAAAATTGGATTAGAGCAGGAATTACTACTGTTAGAATCCGGGGTCTCTGGTTGGCGCAGGTATGCACTTGCGACAAGTAAATTGTAAATTGATACTTGTATAGCGCACTACTCACCCACAAGGGTTTCAAGGCACTTGTACGAATACCGCTGTGGAACCCATCCTGGCTTTCCCTGTGAGGTGTCCACTCCCGGGCACCCCCAAGGTGGAGGCCAGGCATCCTTAGCGTTGTGGGGGCCGTTGTGGAGATTAAGCAAGCTATTGCCCAGAGTTGCAGAGTGGGACTCCATGATTGGAATAGGCACCGAGGCGAGAATTATCAGGTCCGTGGAATTTTGAGCCCAAGACCCGCCAAGGCGGGGAATTGAACCCTGGTCCCAGGCCAGACCTCTGCATCAGGGTCTGCCGCTCTAACCATTGAGCCACACTTCTCCGAACAGGGACCCTTTCCTCTAAGTCAGGGCGAAGGATTACTCTGTGAAAATAACCCCTGCTCACCCTCTAGTTAACGTGGCGCGAGCAGTCAGGCTAGATTCCAGAGGGCATTAGGTTAAGCATTCAAGATGTCCCACACAATAACCACCAACCCACCACACAGAGACACAAGGCTGTATTTTTGTAAAAATATACTCTTTATATAAAAGGTTTCTTTAAGCAGGCTTTCAAAAATACAGTTGTTTACTCCAAATGGGGTTCCAGTTACTTGCAATACTTTTCAAAGAGTCCACAGCTCTTAAAAGGCACTTTTCAAGTTAAAATAGGCTTCTTTTGGGGTCTGTGCACTTCGTAGCGCCTTTGGTACGTTTTGTACGATGTTTTAGGCGCGTCGTGCCGTTTCTCACGCTTCACGCGTGAGCATGCGTACGCTGGACTGAAGCCATACGGACCGTACCCTCGTAGGTACGCGTCGTACAAGTCCGGTACGCCTCTTGCCGAACCTTACGCTTCCCGCATGAGCAACGCCTATATATTTCCACCGGTACGGACCGTACCTTCGTGGGGACGCTTCGCACAGCTGGTACGAACCATGCCAAAGCTCACGCTTCACGTGTGAGCAACGTAGCGCGACGCTGGCACCGTACAAAGCCCGTACAAAGCGAAGGAATCTTCGTACAGGGGCGCTTCAACACACAGTACCTGGTTCTTTGGGGGCAATCTCCGTGGCGGTCTCGGAAGTCCCTCTTGGTCAGTGGACTGCGATGCTTCGTGGGGCACTTCAGGGCTTCCAGGCACACAACGGAGGTCGGAAGCAGGAGGGGCAGCTCGGGGGCAATCCTCAGCGGCGCAGCGCTGTCGGCTTCGGCCAGACGGCGAACAGGGTGCTTTTGGGTCCTTACAGTGGTCTCGGCAGCGCAGGGTCGCAGAGGCTCGGCGCTTGGACACCAGTCGTCTCTCCTCACGTTGCGAGCTACGGCTCGAGGGGGCAGATGCTTGCTTTGATCAGACCAGGCGGTCTGGTTTTCACGGTGCTCACAGCAGCCCGGGCAGCCAGAAGTCGCGGTGCTCAGTGAGATGGGGCACACAGGTTCTCTGGGGTCAGCGTTGCAGGGTCACCCACAGCAAATTCCTCTTCTTCCAGGGGAAAGGTAGCGCCCACTGTTCCTGGGGCGCAGTTCAGGGGGCAAGTTCACAAGCAAGCCCTTGGAGATTGTTTGGTAAGCACAAGTTGAATCAAAGTTTCTTCTTCAGTCTTTTCCTCCTCTCCTTCAGCAGCAAGGCACCCACCACAGGCCAGTCTCTCAGGCTTAGAGACAGTACTCCTCCATGCAGCTTTCCCAGGTCCTTCTCTTCGGGCAGAGGTTCTTCTTGGCGCAAACAGAATCTGATTTCTTAGGAGCAGGGCTCCTTCTTTTATGCAGCAATTCTTTTTTTTTTTTTTTTTTTTTTTTGAAACCGTTTATTACAAGACTCAAAAATATACAAGTATGGGCCTACAACCTTCCGGCCGGCCGCTAGCAATGAAAGGAGCATACGATATACATTTATAAAACACATGGTGCTGCGGCCGAGTATGCACAGGAGGTAACATCGTTGCGAGCCACACTATCCCGACCCCACTATACGGTTCCATTTTAAACTTAAAGAACAACAAATACAAACAAACCCACAAGGCAATCCTCAATCGGAAATAGCAACACGTGCTCGCCTAGAGGGGGGATCCTAGCCATCCATAGGAATCTCAAGAGGGGGGAGAGATCAGAACTAGGGCTGGGTACACCTAATGCCCAGGTACCGGGGGGATGAGTTGGCTAAGGGGACGGGGCCGGCGACAGATCAGGCAATCACGGTGGAGCACAGATTCCCCCACGGTAGGCGTTCCAGGGGCCCCATACCTTCACCCATGTCGCAGGCTTACCTCTCGCCACATACACCACCTTTTCCCGAAACATGCACAAATCCATATGTTCCTTCCAGGCCGAGACAGTCGGGGGCCTCTGGGATCCCCACAGCTGGGCAATATCACGCTTGGCAACCATATACCCCAGAGTCACCCACCACGTCTGCGGCACCGAGTAATCGGTAGGCTCCCACACATTCAACAGGCATCTCCTCGCTTCGGGCAACAGCGCCACATGCGTGACCACTCGCAGCACCTCATGCACACCACGCCAGAACCCCTCCACCTCCGGGCACTCCCACAAGATATGCAGAAAAGTCCCCAGCGCACCACACCCACGCTTACACAAACCGTCCTCAGCATAGCCCATACGCAGGAGCTTTGGCCCCGTCATGTAGACCCTGTGGAGTATCTTGAGCTGGACGAAACGAAGGCGAGCCGGTATGGCCACCTCTTTCGGGGAGGCCACCGCGGAGATCCAGTCCTCGTCGTCCAGCTCCAGCCCATCGGCTACCCAAGCCTCACGAAGGGCAGTCAACAAGTCTGAGCGGTCGTTGATCAGTTTTTTGTAGATCAGTGAGATCGTGCTGTCAGGGACGTGTCCATCCAGCACTCTATCTTCCAGGGGGGAACACTCCGGGATGGAGGCAACGTCCGGAAAGACGGAGCCCAGCGCATGCCGGACCTGCAAATACCGAAAGTACTCGCTGCCCTGCAACTGAAATTCCGTCTGCAGCATCTCGAACGTTTTAAATCCTCCCCTCGTCCAGAGATCCCCCACTTTGCTAATGCCTATTAGATCCCACTTCTCAAAGCCCTTCGAGGTCCACAAGGAGCCCAACCGCTCAGACGCGTATAGTGGTGACGCCCGGGTCAAACGGTCCTTCCACCCCATAGCTGCATTGGCCGCGTGCCACACTCGCACCATGACACGCGTGGGGCCCGTTAGGCGAGCGTCGGGCGCGCTACAGTAGAGCGCTCGATTATGGTCACCACCTGGAAGTAGCATCCTATCCATTTCAAACGCCGGGTTTAAGGCGGGCCCATATAGGCCCTGATTAATCGCAGCTAGCTGGGAGGCCCAATAGTACCGTTTAATATCCGGGAGGGCAATCCCCCCGTCATACCATGGGAGCGTCAGCTTAGCCAGGGCAATACGTGGCCTCCCGTCCCAGAATAGGCGGCGCTGCAAACTCTCCACTTCGCGGAAGTAGCGCGCTGGGACGAGGTCCATAGTGTTCTGCAACGCGTACAGGAAACGCGGCAGCGACATCATTTTAAACAATGCCGCCCGGCCGAGCGGCGAAAGCGGCAAACGCCGCCAGCGCGCGACATCCTCTTTCAGACGCTGGAGGGGGGGAAGCAAGTTCCGATCATACCGAGCCTCCGGGTCCAGAGTAATGAAGACACCCAGGTACCTAAATCCCTGCGGGGCGACCTGGATCGGACAGCCCCGCGGGAGGATAGGAGCCTCCCCGGAGAGAACATACACACACGATTTAGCCCAGTTGATGACCAGACCGGAGTTACGACCGAATGAATGCAAAACATCAACCAGTACTATGAGTGATTTACGTGGGGAAGCTAGGTACAAGAGGATGTCATCAGCGTATAGGGATACGCGGTACTCATATTCAGGGGTCCAGCGGAGACCACAGATGGAAGGCTCCCACCGCAGCCACTCCGCCAGGGGCTCCAAGGCAAGTGCAAAGAGGAGCGGCGATAAGGGGCAGCCCTGCCGTGTGCCCCGGCCCAGCTCGAACGGAGCCGACACTCTTCCGTTCACCACCACCTGCGCCAATGGGCCCGAATACAGCAATTTGACCCAACTGATGAACCCTGGGCCAAATCCAAACTTCGCAAGCATCGCCCAGATATATGGCCATTCAAGCGTGTCAAACGCCATGGTGGCGTCTAAGGACGCCAAAATGGCCGGCTCCCGTATGAACGGGGCACGTGCGAGCACACCGTGCAAACGCCGCAGATTAAGGGCTGTGTTGCGATGGGGAATAAAGCCAGACTGGTCCTGATGAACCAAATCGCCCACCACGCCGACCAGCCGATTGGCCAGTACCTTGGCGAGAATCTTGGGCTCCGCATTCAGTAGCGAAATGGGCCGATAGGATGTAACCCGGTCCCGAGGTCTCCCCTCCTTGTGGATGACCACGATTGTAGCCAGACGCTGGTCCAGCGGGAGGGAGCCCACCGAGTGTGCCGCCAGGAACATAGCCCGGAGGTGGGGTGCCAGCGTATCTGGTCGCAACTTGTACAATTCGATAGGGAGACCATTCGGACCCATGGCCTTGCCGGAAGCGACCGAGCGTATGGCGAGGGCGATCTCGTCGGAGGTGGGAGCGGCGTCCAACGACACCCTGTCATCCCCGGAAAGGGACGGCAGCGCGATATCACTGAGCAGGGCACGGGAATCCTCTTCCGAGCAGGGAGACACCGGGGAATACACCCCACGGAAATAATCCGCGAAGCAGGAGACGATTTCTTCTGGCTCAGTTACACACACACCATCCGTTTTCTCAATCAGCGGGACCACACGATTCGCTCTCTCTTTTTTGTCCAACCACGCTATAAGTTTACCACCCTTATCACCCACATCATACAGTCGCCCCTGTTGCTCTCTACTGAGGCCCCTGGCCGCCTCCGTGACGAGGGCCCTATAGGCCGCTTGCTTGAGTTGGAGGACATGTAATGCGGCATCCGTCACCCCACCTTCTAAATTACCCTCCAACTCGGCTATTTCAGCCTCCATCCGGGTCACCTCCTCCCGCTCGCGCCTCCGGGCGTGAGAAATAAGGGATAGGGCCTCCCCTCGGAGTACTGTCTTGAAGGCCTCCCATAGCGGTACAGCCGAAAGCACGGACCCCACATTCTCATCAAAATATCGCTGAAGGGATTTAATCAACTCAGCGCGAATGGTGGGGTCGCGCAGGTACCAAGGATTGATTGGGACCACCCTACCCTCACCCCTCGGAAAGACATCAAAGTGCAGTAGGAGCGGGGAGTGGTCCGAAATACCCCGTGGCAAATGGCGCACCTCTCCCACCCTCCCAACATAGCCCGCCGGGACAAGGACATAGTCTAGTCGTGAGAGACTACCATGGGCTCCCGAATGGAAAGTGTACTGCAGCTGCGTGGGGTGTTTTAAACGCCAGCAGTCCACTAATCCAAATGTATCCAAGAGGCCGGGTAGCCACGCCTGTGCCCGGGGGAGGTCCCTAGGGGGGTGACGATCCACAGTCCCAGATACCACCGCATTAAAATCCCCCCCCACAACCAAAAGCCCCCCCGGAAGGCCAAGGAGAAGGCGCCCAAGGTCCGCAAAGGTGGTCGACTGCAGCCCCGGTGGGATGTATACTGACACAAAGACAACCACTTTGCCCTCCAGTCTTCCCACCAAGACCGTGTAACGTCCCCTGTCATCGTGGAGCACCTCATCAATCTCCAACGGGAGCGAGTTCTTCACCATGATGCCCACACCCCTTGAGCCGGACGTGAAGCCCGAGTGAGCCACTAGGCGATAGCCACGCCGATTCATGGCGCAGAAGGAGTTGCCAATGAGGTGTGTCTCCTGCAGAAAGACTACATCGGGCGAGATTCGCTTCAAAAACTGCAGGACCACACCCCGTTTGATCCTGTCCCCCAGTCCATTCACATTCCAAGACAACAAAGTTAGTTCCCTACCCCCCATCATATACAGAAGCCATCATTCGTCCCCCGGAGAGCACTTTAGAACTAACACAAAAATACGTTTGCCTTGTGATAAAAACGAACAACACCCCATCCCTACCCACCCACCCCAACAGAACTCCCCCCTCCCTGCACCCCTGCATGAGCCCGAACAGCCCCCCCAACGTGCAGTGTGCCTGTCGCCCCATATATAGTTAGACTAACTAGACCCCCTAGAGGAGGAGGGAGAACCCCCAATAGACCCAACACAACCTCCATAGGAGGGGAACTTACAAAAACTGACGCAGAATCGAAAGTGGCATCATTTTCGTCCAGAGTGAGGCCCAATATTAGACCCTCAGTCCCGATCCTGCGTGCCGTCTCCCCCCGCCGCCCCCCCCCCCCCCCCCGCCCCCCCGATCACGATCCCCGGGCAGAGTATCCAGCCAGTCCCCGGCCGCTTCGGGACGATCAAAGAAGTGCGTGCGACCATCCACCTCCACACGCAGCTTGGCCGGGAAAAGCATGGCGTATTTGAGGTTTAGGTCCCGAAGACGGCGTTTGACGCCTAGGAAGCTCAGTCTCTGCTTCTGGACCGCTGGGGTGAAATCAGGATAAAAATTAACCTCCATATTGTCAAGCTTGACCGGTCCATGCAGTCTGGAGGTTTGCAGGATAGCGTCTCTGTCCCGAAAATTGAAAATCCGGGCGATGAGAGGTCTCGGAGGGACTCCGACCTTCGGCCTTCCCCCGGGAACCCTGTGGGCCCTCTCCACAGCGAAGAATTTGCTCAGCCCCCGTGGCTGGAGATGGGTAGCAATCAGGTCCTCCACAAAGAGATCCGCCGCCGCCTCCTCGCGTCCCTCGGGCACCCCGATAATGCGAATGTTGTTCCTCCGTGCCCGACTCTCGGAGTCCTCCAGGCGTCGATCCATAAGCGCACTCGCCTGACTAAGCCGGCGCACCTCTGTTTGCAAGGCCGCCACATCTGTCGTTAGGCCCGATGCGGTGTGGGCCAAAGAATCTACTCGGTCGTTGGTTTGGGAAAGATCGGCCCTCACCAGGCCAACATCCACGAGGACCGAGTCAATCTTCTGCGCCAGTGTATCAAACCGCTGGCCCACCGAGGCCTTCATCTCGGCAATGGCGCCCATGACATCTCGCAGAGTCAGATCTGCGGGCAGGTCTGGGGCATCAGGAGGGCTCTCAGGGGACTTGCGCGGTCCATCGGGAGATCCCTTCTGGAGGGTATAGCGGTCCATACTGTTGGCCTGATGGACGGCGCCACGCCGGGTCGATTTGGTCTTTGCCCGGTCTCCATCTTGTTTCGTGGCCATGGCCACCAGTCTCCCAGTCGCACCAGCCACGTCGTGTAGGGCAGGAAAGCAGGGCCACGAGCTCCGGGGCTTCACCCCTCAGAGCAGCGGGGTGAATCACAGCCCGCAGGCAGGCAGGGTCTCCCAGCAAGGCCACACCAACACCAAGGGCTCCGCGACCCAACCTCGCAAAGACGACAAGGTGGTGTGAAAGCGAAAGCGAAAGTGCGGGGTACGCGAGTCGCCAGGCCCTGCCTGCCGCTGTTGTTCACTTTGTCACTGGATCACCCCACAGCGCAAATCCGGGGTCCGGCGAGGGGAAGGCCGCAAACCTCAATCGGTGCTCACTCCGGTATCCGAGGTCCGATTCGGAAGCGGGAAACGGGTGCCACCTCAGCTCAGGTTCACCAACATAGTCCCCTCATCCAGGGCAGGATAATTTCAGGATAATCGTAGGAGGTTGCGGAGGTCCTCGGGAGCCTCGCACCTACGCGGCCATCTTGGTTGCGCGCTAGGCTCCTCCCACCTGCAGCAATTCTTTTGTTCTGTGTCGCCAGGGGGCCTGGGCCTGGCTTAGTCCAGTTTTGGAGCACTTTGTTGTGGTGACTCTGCTCTTTCCTTTCAGCAGCAGGGCAGGGACACCAGCCCCTCCACAGGGGGCGGAGCCGGCATTGTGGTGGCAGAGCACAGGTCTATTCAGAGTCAAGGTGTACTCCTCCCACCCATCCTGGTGTAATCTCTCTACCCACCACCTGGCAGCCAGCCTGTCTCCTGGAATTCCCCAGCCCTGCCCCTCACTGAAACTAGGCAGCACACACACACAGCAGAGGTGGACTGAAATGGCTAAGCAAGTAAATACTAACTTTCTAAAAGTAGTATTTGCAAACACAGGATATTAAAATAAACTTTACTAAAAGAAGTATTTTATTATT
Source organism: Triturus cristatus (assembly GCF_964204655.1). Taxonomy (NCBI): domain Eukaryota; kingdom Metazoa; phylum Chordata; class Amphibia; order Caudata; family Salamandridae; genus Triturus; species Triturus cristatus. The sequence continues at coordinate 362,806,217 of NC_140583.1, forward strand.
CTGAGTTCTGGCATACTAATCTTGACTTTCTACCATGCTCTATAAGTCCACTGGGATTACAGCGTGTAGTAATTCCAGCAGCCCATTCTGGCCTATGGAGAGTAGGTAGCCTTCAATAGTGAAAAACGAAAATGGCTGTAATTCACTATTAAGACATGCCACACACATCATTCAGGGCATGTCCTACCTTATGCCTACAATGCACCCTGCCCTTGGGCCTACCAGAGGGGTGACTAATATGTAGTTAAGGGAAGGTTTAGGGACTGGCAAGTGGGTGCACTTGCGCAGTCAGTGCGACAGTACCAGACTGCACGCAGGTTCTGCAGTGGCAGACCTTAGACACATTTTAGTAGGCCGCTTCTGTGGGTGGCACAACCAGTGCTGCAAGCCCACCAGCAGCATTTAGCACTCCTGGTGCACTTTACTAGGCGCTGATAGTAAACAAAATAAGCCAAACATGGAAACCAATCAATGTCAAAATTTTACATAAGGGAGCACTTGCACTGTGGCACTGATTGGCAGTGGCACAGTGCTCTGAGCAGCCAACACCAACAAAACACATGAGGCACATCAGCAAAAAGTGGAAGGGAAACTCACGCCAAGGTGCCAGGTCTAACACGTGTCCCCTCCAGCTGAAATGTGGGGGGAACTACCCTACCCCAGTGAGTTCCTCTTCACTAAGGCGGAAAAACCTGGACAGACCGTCAGCATTGGCTTGATCTGTGCCAGGGCGAAGCTCCACCATAAAGTCCATACCCTGTAGGGAGATGGACCACCTCAACAGTTTTGGGTTCTCACCCCTCATTTGCATCAACCATCTGAGGGGCCTGTGGTCGGTCTGAACCCGGAAGTGAGACCCAAACAAGTAGGGTCTTAGCTTCTTCAGCGCCCAGACCACAGCAAATGCTTCTCGCTCGCTTGCACTCCACCTTTGTTCCTGTGGAAGTAACCTCCTACTAATGAAGGCTACAGGTTGGTCCCAGCCCTCCTCAGTCTTCTGTGAGAGAACAGCCCCTACACCATGCTCTGATGCGTCTGTCTGCACTAGGAATTCTTTGGAGAAGTCAGGAGCCAAGAGCACGGGCGCCGTGCACATGGCAGTCTTCAGAGTATTAAAAGCCTTATGACAGGTGTCAGTCCAGATCACTTTTCTGGGCTGCTTCTTCGAAGTCAGCTCTGTCAAGGGGGCAACAATGCTGCCATACCCCTTGACAAACCTCCTGTAGTACCCTATGAGTCCTAAAAAGGCCCTCACCTCCGTCTGGGTCTTTGGGGGCTCCCAAGCCAGGATGGTTTCGATCTTGGGTTGTAGGGGCGCCACCTGGCCGCTCCCTACTTGGTGTCCCAAGTACACCACGGAACCCTGCCCGATCTGACACTTGCTTGCCTTGATCATGAGGCCTGCCTTGCGCAGTGCCATCAACACTTCCCAGAGATGTTGCAGGTGTTCTTTCCATGTGCCACTGAACACTGCGATGTCATCCAGGTAGGCGGCGCTGAACTCGGTCAGCCCAGCCAACACCTGGTTGACCAACCTCTGGAAGGTGGCAGGGGCATTCTTCATCCCAAATGGCATAACCCGGAACTTGTAGTGCCCATCTGGTGTGGAGAATGCGGACCTCTCTTTGGCCCTATCAGTCAAGGCGATCTGCCAGTACCCAGACGTTAAATCAAACGTGCTGAGGTACCGTACAGCCCCTAACCGATCGATGAGCTAATCAGCTCTGGGGATGGTGACCGAATTGAGTCCTCTGTCCTCTGTAGTCCACACAGAACCGGAGTTCGGGTGTGGCACCCGGCGTTGCAGCCTTTGGGACCAAGACCACTGGGCTGGCCCAAAGACTGCTGGAGGACTCAACCACCCCAAGAGCAAGCATATTTGAGACTTCCTCTTTGATGCAGGCTCTGACCCGGTCAGTTACTCTGTAAGCTTTGTGCTTCACAGGCAAGCTGTCTCCTGTGTCCACATCATGGACGCACCAATCTGTGACACCAGGAACCAGGGAGAACAGGTCAGGAAACTGCCCCAGCAGCTGGCGGCAGTCATCCTGTTGCTCAGGGGTCAGGGTGGGTGAGAGGTTAACTCCATCCACTGACCCGTCTCTCTACGAGGCAACCAGGAGGTCAGGAAGAGGCTCAGACTCCTCCTCCGTCCCATCATCTGTGGCCAAGAGCATGCCCACTTCGGACCTCTCTAAGTGGGGCTTCATTCGATTGACATGGAGGACCCTCAAGGGGTTCCTAGGAGACTGCAAGTCCACCAAGTAGGTGACAGAACTCTTGCACTCCACAATCTCAAAGGGTCCTGTCCACTTGTCCTGGAGTGCACAAGGCTCCACAGGGGCCAGGACCCATACCTTTTGACCAGGTTGAAGCTCAACCAGAGTGGCGTACTGGTCGTACCACCGCTTCATTTCCTCCTGGCTGGCTTCCAGGTTTGCCTCAGCAAGTTGCCTGAAACGCCTAGTCTGGTTCCGAAAGGTCAGCATGTAACTATATACATTCTGGGGAGGTTTCCTGGGAGATTGCTCCCAGCCTTCCTTGACCAGACTAAGAGGTCCTCGTACTGGGTGGCCATACAGAAGCTCAAAGGGACTGAACCCCATAGACTTCTGTGCACCTCACGGTACGCAAAGAGAAGGCATGGTAAGAGGACGTCCCACTTACGCCTCATGAGTTCCTCAAGACCCATAATCATACTCTTTAGGGTTCGGTTGAATCTCTCAACCAACCCGTTTCCTTGGGGATGGTAAGGGGTGGTGAACTTGTATGTCACACCACACTCTTGCCAAAGGGATTTCATATATTTCGATACGAAATTGGTCCCCCTGTCAGACACCACCTCTAGAGGGAATCCTACTGATGAGAAAATTCCCATCAGTGCCCGTCTCACCACGGGGGCCGTCACTGTCCTCAGAGGCATGGCTTCAGGGTACCAGGTGGCATGGTCCACCAAGACCAGGATAAACCTGTTGCCCATGGCTGTCTTGGGGTCCAGTGGCCCCACAATGTCAATCCCCACTCGCTGGAATGGGGTACTGACCACAGGGAAAGGTTGGAGTGGAGCCTTTAGCTTCCTTCCACTCTTACCACTTGCCTGGCAAGTTTGGCATGTCCTGCAGTGAGTGTCTGAACTCCTGCGCATTTGAGGCCAATAAAAGTGGGTGACAAGCCTTTTGAAGGTCTTGTCCTGCCCCAAATGCCCTGCTAATGGCACATCGTGAGCCAGCCCCAGTAGGAAGGCTCTGAACTTCTGGGGTACCACCAGCGTACGGGCTGACCCAGGTTCAGCAACCTTAGGCTCTGAGTACAGGAGGTGTTTCTCCCAGTAGATTAAGTGAGTACTGGACTGATCACCATCGGCCTGGGCTGCAGCCTGCTGCCGCATACCCACTAGAGAGGGGCACTCTTTCTGCTCCCTGCACAATTCCTCCCTGGTGGGGCCTCCTTCTTGCTGCCAATGGGTCAGCTCAGGCAGGTCCCCCAGTTCGGCTATCTGTTCCCCGGTAGGCTCCAGGGCATCCCCCTCAAGGTCTGCTTCCTCCTGGGCCGTGGGAACTTTAGGGGCCGGTTTCCCACGCCTCCTGCGCCCTCTCCATAAAGCCGGTTCCTGGACCTCTCCCTCAGGCTCCAGGTTCTCTTGCACACCCCTACTGGCTGCCATCGACTGGGTGGTCACGCACGCCCAGTCAGGTAAACCCACCATCCGCAGGTGAGCTGTCTTCTCCACCTTTTCAAATCATTCCCTAGGAGACAGTCTACAGGCATGGCAGTTCTCACAGCGACTTGCAGAGTACCAGAGACCCCCCCCACTCAAAGGGAACTTGAGCCATTGGACAATGACTCTCTGTGTTGTCAGCATTGACAACCCGACAATAGGCATGGGATACAACCTGCTCTTGAGATACCAGGTGCTGCCGCACTGCAGTCACGCTGGCGCCTGTGTTTCGAAGAGCCTCTACCTTCTTCCCATTGACGGTCACCACTTGCCCATATTTCTTAGTGTCAGAGGGCAAGTCGGCGTTAGGGACCATGTCACCGTCTCCTAGTGAGACTAAGGTCAGCTGGACGGGGTCCCACCCACCTGGGACTTCTACCTCCTCCCCAAAGGCTACTGTAGCCACTTGCTTCGGTAGAGCACCAGTGGGTGCTGGTTTCACATACTGGCAACACTTGGGATCACTGGCAAAGTGACCCAGTTCACCACATTTATAACATTGAGGGGGCCCCTTGGGAACAGGTTTACCTGTCGGGGCCCCTGTCGGCTTCGGAAGTGGGGGAGGCAGAGAACCTTTCTGCTGGTTCCCTTGGGTATTACTTTGGGGGCCTTTTGGAAACCCTTTCTGTTTTCCCCTGTCCCCCCACTCTTCTGCTGGGGACCCTGCTCACCCTTGGCGGAGTCTGCCACTTGACCCTTGTGGACCCTGGTGCTGACCCAGCAGTCCACTTCTTCAGCAAGCTTCCTAGGGTTAGTCAGCTTGCTATCTATCAGGTGTTGGCGTAGCTCAGGAAAACAATTAAGCGACAAGTGCTCCCATGCAATCAAATCAAAGAGACCTTGGTAATCATCCACTTTGCTACCCTTCACCCAGCAATCCAGTGCTCTGCAGAAAAAGGTTACATACTCCACATACGTACTCCCCGCAATCTTGGTACACCCCCTGAACCTCTGTCTATATAATTCAGGAGTGAGCCCATATCTATTCATTAAAGCTTCCTTCATGTGGGGGTAAGAATTGTAGACATCAGAGGGCAAATCTAAAAGTGTGTCCTACCCCTCACTGAGGAACCGCCCCCACAACCCCGCTCCCCAATCTCTCTCAGGGACCCGGTGGGAAGACATGGCTACCTCATAGGCCTTGAACCATTGCCCTATGTCGTCATTCTGAAAGTATTACTTAACTACATCTTTTGGCATGTACACCCTTTGACTCCACCTGCACCGGCGTTGCGCTGCCACCAGAGGGAGGGTTTTCCAAACTTTTGGCCTTTAACTCCAGCTCCCTCATTTTCAGGTCATACTCCATTCTTCTTTCTTCAAGAGCCATTTTCTTGCTCTCTAGCTCCAATTGGCCATTTAATTTCAGCTTTGCCAAAGTGACCTCTTGCTCCCTGGCGGCCTGTCTGTCTGCCAGCTCCTCTGGCGACAGGCCTCTGCCAAAACTGTGGATGCTCTCCGCTAGTTCCAATGGTACAGTTTCCTCAACCGCACCCCTTGATTCAATCCAGGCTTTCAGCGCCTTGTAGAGATCTGTTTTGTTCCTGCATCCTACATGTGGAACTTTTAGCTTCTTGCAGATGTGCTTGAGCTCTACTTTTGTGTAGCTGTTCAGCTTTGACTCATCCCATTCCATTCCGGCTATTTCAGAGGTTTCAGAGATCGATTTCTCAATGCTGTTTGGGCCCGGCATGACTCCAAACACAAGGGATCTTCTTTCTTGGCAAACGAAGTTAAACTTGTAAAGTTCTGTGGCTCAAGCTACTGGACTGTCCTCACTGTGCAATAGCTAGTAATCACTGCGCAGACACCAAGGATGCAAATCCGTAAATCCTCACCGCTGCCACCAATGTTAGAATCCGGGGTCTCTGGTTGGCGCGGGTAAGCACTTGCGACAAGCAGGGACCCTTTCCTCTAAGTCAGGGCGAAGGATTACTCAGCGAAAATAACCCCTGCTTACCCTCTAGGTAACGTGGAGCGAGCAGTCAGGCTAGATTCCAGAGGGCATTAGGTTAAGCATTCAAGATGTCCCACACAATAACCACCAACCCACCACACAGAGACCCAAGGCTGTATTTTTGTAAAAATATACTCTTTATACAAAAGGTTTCTTTAAGCAGGCTTTCAAAAATACAGTTCTTTACTCCAAATGGGGTTCCAGTTACTTGCAATACTTTTCAAAGAGTCCACAGTTCTTAAAAGGCACTTTTCAAGTTAAAATAGGCTTCTTTTGGGGTCTGTGCGCTTCGTAGCGCCTTCGGTACGTTTTGTATGATGTTTTAGGCACGGCGTGCCGTTTCTCACGCTTCACGCGTGAGCACGTGTACGCTGGACTGAAGCCGTACGGACCGTACCCTCGTAGGTACGCGTCGTACAAGTCCGGTATGCCTCTTGCCGAACCTCATGCTTCCCGCGTGAGCAACGCCTATCTATTTCCACCGGTACGAACCGTACCTTCGTGGGGACGCTTCGCACAGCTGGTACGAACCGTACCAAAGCTCACGCTTCACGTGTGAGCAACGTAGCGCGACGCTGGCACCGTACAAAGCCCGTACAAAGCGAAGGAAGCTTCGTACAGGGGTGCTTCAACACACAGTACCTGGTTCTTTGGGGGCAATGTCCGTGGCGGTCTTGGAAGTCCTTTGAGGGGTGTCCCACGTCGCGTTGCAGTCCCTCTTGGTCAGTGGACTGCGATGCTTCGTGGGGCGCTTCAGGGCTTCCGGGCACACAACGGAGGTCGGAAGCAGGAGGGGCAGCTCAGGGGCAATCCTCAGCGGCGCAGCGCTGTCGGCTTCGGCCAGACGGCGAACAGGGTGCTTTTGGGTCCTTACAGTGGTCGCGGCGGCGCAGGGTCGCAGAGGCTCGGTGCTTGGACACCAGTCGTCTCTCCTCACGTTGCGAGCTACGGCTCGAGGGGGCAGATGCTTGCTTTGATCAGACCAGGCGGGCTGGTTTTCCCGGTGCTCACAGCAGCCCGGGCAGCCAGAAGTCACGGTGCCCAGTGAGATGGGGCACACAGGTTCTCTGGGGTCAGGCGTTGCAGGGTCACCCACAGCAGCTTCCTCTTCTTCCATGGGAAAGGTAGCGCCCACTGTTCCTGGGGCGCAGTTCAGGGGGCAAGTTCTCAAGCAAGCCCTTGGAGATTGTTTGGTAAGCACAAGTTGAATCAAAGTTTCTTCTTCAGTCTTTTCCTCCTCTCCTTCAGCAGCAAGGCACCCACCACAGGCCAGTCTCTCAGGCTTAGAGACAGTACTCCTCCATGCAACTTTCCCAGGTCCTTCTCTTCGGGAAGAGGTTCTTCTTGGCGCAAACAGGATCTGATTTCTTAGGAGCAGGGCTCCTTCTTTTATACAGCAATTCTTTTCTTCTTTGTCGCCAGGGGGCCTGGGCCTGGCTTAGTCCGGTTTTGGAGCACTTTGTTGTGGTGACTCTGCTCTTTCCTTTCAGCAGCAGGGCAGGGACATCAGCCGCTCCACAGGGGGCGGAGCCGGCATTGTGGTGGCAGAGCACAGGTCTATTCAGAGTCAAGGTGTACTCCTCCCACCCATCCTGGTGTAATCTCTCTACCCACCACCTGGCAGCCAGCCTGTCTCCTGGAATTCCCCAGCCCTGCCCCTCACTGAAACTAGGCAGCACACACACAGCAGAGGCGGACTGAAATGGCTAAGCAAGTAAATACTAACTTTCTAAAAGTAGTATTTACAAACACAGGATATTAAAATAAACTTTACTAAAAGAAGTATTTTATTATTCTGAGTTCAGGCATACTAAACTTGACTTTCTGCCATGCTCTATGGCTCCACTGGGATTACAGCGTGTAGTAATTCCAGCAGCCCATTCTGGCCTATGGAGAGCAGGTAGCCTTCAATAGTGAAAAACGAAAATGGCTGTAATTCACTATTAAGACATGCCACACACATCAGGGCATATCCTACCTTATGCCTACAATGCACCCTGCCCTTGGGCCTACCAGAGGGGTGACTAATATGTAGTTAAGGGAAGGTTTAGGGACTGGCAAGTGGGTGCTCTTGCGCAGTCAGTGCGACAGTACCAGACTGCACGCAGGTTCTGCAGTGGCAGACCATAGACACATTTTACTAGGCCGCTTCTGTGGGTGGCACAACCAGTGCTGCAAGCCCACCAGCAGCATTTGTATTTACAAGCCCTGGCACTCCTGGTGCACTTTTCTAGGGGCTGATAGTAAACCAAATAAGCCAAACATGTAAACCAATCAATGTCAACATTTTACATAAGGGAGCACTTGCACTGTGGCACTGATTGTCAGTGGCACAGTGCTCTGAGCAGCCAACACCAACAAAACACATGAGGCACATCAGCAAAAAGTGGAAGGGAAACTCACGCCAAGGTGCCAGGTCTAACAACTACTCAGACATTAACAAAATAGCTAGGGTTTGCTCAATTCCATGAGTTCTCCTCTGTGGGTATGAATGAACTTCTTCAGGTCTGCAGGATCCTCAAAACTAAAAGTTCTGTCTATATAAGTCACTTTGAAAAAACAAGGATGGATTAGACCATAGCGTGCATTCATGGATCTCAGTGCAGGTCGAAGGTCTAAGAATTCCTTCCGACGAGAAGAACTAGGTTTAGAAACATCCTGAGTGAAAAAAACTCTATGACCAGACCAAATCATTTGCTTATGTTGCTTTGCAGCTTGGAGAATTGTCATGAGGTCTGAGTATAAAAGGAAATAGGCAATGATTCCCCAAGGTTTAGATGTAGGAGATGTATTTCTTGGCCCCAGACGATGGGCACGTTGTATATTGAAGTCTGAAGATTTTGGGAGACCAGCAATTTGAAGAACTTGAGTTTTCAAGAATTGGATCATGTCAGACCCTTCAGAACCGTCCGGAATACCATAAATGCGAAGATTATTACGCCTATTGCGATTTTCTAAATCTTCCGTAACCCTTTTGAGCTGGCAGATTTCCTTGGTGAGTGTGTCAACTCTGGCGACCACATCTTGAGCATCACTAATCTTCTGTTCTACATCAGAAAGTCTCGTATCTAGACTAGACCATTTATCATCCAGCCTCTGAAGTGTAGTAACAGTGTCTGTCATAAAGGGACGAATAAGACGTAGCTCCTCCATGATGTCCTCAAGAGTCAGAGGCAGCGGAGATTTATTTGGGGAGGGCGGGTCTTTTTTTGTATGTTTGACAGAAGAGGCATTAGAATCTTTACGACCCACACCATACCTTCCACAGCAACACATTCTCCCGTAGAACAGAGAAGAGACCCATGCCACAAGCGCGACCAATGCCAGCAAATCCCAGACCCAATCTCGAGCAAGCATCCTCAGTCGCCGCACCCCTCAGTACGAGCTCATTCAGCATCCTGACTGCCATCCGGGGCCGTCGCCCCAGCAAGGAGATAACATTGTAATGGGGCCCATATATCAGCGGGCCGCGACCTGGGCGGCATGAGCTCAGAGTACGTGCGGATCTGATCTTGACAGTAAACTAGATCTCTCATCCAATCCTTAAATTTTGGGGCCCTGCCTCTGCCCTAGCAACACGCCACTCTCCTTTTAGCAAGCAGAAAGGCCAGCGCGATGAATTTACGGTGCGCCGCCTGTATAGGCTCTACATACCCCAACAGGGCCAGGAGAGGGGAGGGCCGCAATACTGTATCGATCATCTTGGAGAGCGCCTCAAACACCCGGCACCAATAGCGGTGAACTGCATCACACGTCCACGCCAGGTGAAGAAAGTCCGCACCCGGAGCCCGGCATCTGTCGCAATTATCATTGTCGCGAAGCCGATATCTGTGAACTCTGGCGGGCGTGAAGTAGAGCCTGTGAAGGTATTTATAATGGATAATCCTGAGGCGGCTACTGGAGGATACGCGGTCCGTCTGCATCAGGCAGAATTGCCACTGTTTATCCGTCAGCGGGACACTTAACTCTAGGTCCCATCTCTCCCTGGCTGCCAACCTTGGCGCCTGCATGGAGGAGTGGACCGATCGGTATATTTTGGAGACAAGCTTAGCTGGAGTGTCATCGCTTAGTATACGATGCAGCGGAGCCAGATGAGGGGGCTCCTGGGGGAAGCAGGGCATGAGGGCCCTCAGCCCCTGCCGCAGGCGTAGGTAGAGGAAGACATCGAGGGGAGTAGGCTGAATGGTGGCATACATGTGCTCCATAGACCGGAACGTGCCGTTGTGGTACAGGTCGCCCCACGTCTTCACGTGAATAGCTTGAAGCAATTTTCGGAAACCCGCCTCCTGCAGCAGGGGCATGTTAGGATGATAAACAAGAGGCAGGAGCGGCGTGTACACCATATCTAGCTCTAGAGCGGCAGCTAGCTTGGTCCACGCAGTCACCGTACTGATCAATGTCGTGGGCGTCTTATCTCTGCCTGTCACCGGTATGTACAGCGCGCCTTCTATGGGAATGGGGTGGGCCAACCAATGTTCAGCCGCTAGTTGGGGCATATAACGGGGCTGCCGCATCCAGTAGTAAGCGTAGTGCGCCTGGGCTGCCTGATAGTAGAGCTCAAAGTTGGGAATGCCAAAACCACCCTGCTCAAAGGGCCTGATCAGGACGTCCCACTGGAGCCAGGGTGACTTACCGCCCCAGACCAGTCTGGTAAGCTCCGAGCGGAGTTGTCGAAAGAAAAAAGCACCAGGATAGAAGGGAATATTCAAGAAAAGGTACAGTAGCTGCGGCAAGATCACCATCTTAATCAGTGAGGACCTGCCAGCCATTGAAAGGGGCAGGGTGATCCACCGAGTGATGGAATCTGTAATGCGGGACATAGCCGTCCCATAGTTAGCCCTCATAAGTTCCTCTCTGTCTTTTTCAATGCGGATGCCCAGGTACTTAAAGTCCCCGTCACACCAGGCAAGGGGGAAGTCGGGCACAAATCTTCCAGTGGAGGCAGTCAGGGGAAATATACAAGATTTGCTCCAGTTGATCTGGATGTCGGAGATCACGCCAAACCGAATGAATTCGCGGAGGATCGGGTTGAGATTTTCCTTCGGCTCCCGTACATAGAGGGTGATATCATCGGCATACATGGATACAAGTATCTGCCTCTGGAAGCACCGCAGCGCTTTGTCCCGATGGTGTTGCCGTAGTTTGGCCGCCAGAGGCTCCATGGCCAAAGCAAATAATAGAGGCGAAAGGGGACAGCCCTGCCTGGTGCCCCTGGTAATGGGGAAGTCAGAGGACAGCCTCCCATTCACTAAGACTTTGGCCCTAGGAGCAGTATACAATAATTTAATCCACGAGATGAAGATAGCCGGGAAGCCCATGCGCCCCAGAACTTGGAACAGGTAGTCCCACTCAAGGGAGTCGAAGGCTTTCGTGGCATCCAGGAACACGGCGGCCATGGGCAGATCTTCATGCACAGAATTCAGGATCGAAAAGAAAGTGTGCAAGTTATGTGTCGTGGCCCTACCTGGCACAAAACCGGCCTGGTCAGGCAGTATCAGGTTGGGGAGCAATAGATTGATTCGATTGGCGATGAGCTTGGCTAGAATTTTCACGTCACAATTGAGGAGGGAGAGGGGCCTGTAGGAGTCACAGTCGCTAGCCTCCTTCCCCGGTTTAAGGAGCGATGTAATGAGGGCCATGCGCATCGATGGGGGGAGATGCCCCACCTCCAATGCATCCTCGTAGACTTCTCTCAACACTGGGGCCATAAAGTCAATATAGGTTTTGTAAAATTCAATGGGTATCCCGTCGAGTCCGGCGGTTTTACCTGACCTCATCTGCATAATGGCCTCTCTCACCTCGTCTAGCTCAAAAGGGGAGCTCAGGAACTCCCGTTGCGCATCGCTTAGCCACCCCAGGGACACATCGTCAAAGTAATCATGCAGCTGGAGCTCTCCAACTCTAGTGGACGCATAGAGCACACTATAGTGGGCTACAAATGCGTTGAGGATGTGTGCGGTCTCACTGTATCTTGTGCCATCCACCCCTACAATCTCCATGATCGTATTAGGCGGCCGTGCTAGCCTCATCGTTGCAGCCAGGGCTTTCCCCGGCCTCTCTCCCTCACCGTAACTCCGGGCAACCCAGTATTTGCCTCGAAAGTTAGCTTCCCGGGTGGCCTCCGCGGTATACTCAGAAATTTTGTCCCGAATGCTCGCCAGCCCGGCATCATCAGGGTTGGCCGCAAGCGACGTCTCCAGCGCCCGAAGGTCATCCTCCAAGGAGCGCAGGCGTGCCATAATGCTCTTCAGTACCCCTGATCCTTTGGCAATGCAAAGACCCCGAAGGGTCACCTTGAAAGCATCCCATATAGTCTCAACGTCCTGCACAGAGTCCTTGTTGCGCTCAAAGAAAGCCAAGCACTCCTCCCGCAGCTCCTCTTGAAAAAGGGCATCGAGAAGTATCGTGGGCTGCAGACGCCAGGCCGCCAGAGGGGGGCCTAGTTCCGCCGCCCGCAGTGTGACTCGCACCGGCGCATGGTCCGAGAATGTACGCGGAAGGTGTTGCGCTCCAATCAGCGCCGCGTGAAATTGTGGGGTCAGGAGGACGTAATCGAGCCTGGCCCAGGAGCGCGCCTGCGCCGTGAAGTGAGTGCCCTCGTGGGCGTCCGCATGGAGGTGTCTCCACGCGTCAATCAGCCTGTGTTCCGTTATGATGTCCAGAAGTATCTCCCGGGATCGTGTATAATGATGCGGGGCCGGGTGGGACCTGTCAAGCACCGGGGCAAGTGTGACGTTAAAATCTCCCCCCAGTATGAGGTGCTGCGTACCCGCACCTATTATATCCGCACTGAGGTCCACGAAGGAGGCAGGGTCGTCTACATTGGGACCGTAGCAACAGGCCAGAGTAACCATTCTATGGCCCAGTCTCCCCCACATCAGGCAGTATCGGCCTTGGGCATCACTTTTCATACCCGCCAGCACGAAGGGGGTGGTCCGTTTAACTAATATAGCAACACCACGGGAATACGAGGAATAGGACGAAAAGGCAGAGTATTTCGCCCACCTGCTAGCAAAGGTAGGGGCAGCCTGCGCACGGAAATGGGTCTCTTGAAGGAACGCAATGTGTACAGCATGGCGATCTAAGTAGGAGAGGACGTTTCTTCGCTTTCTAGGGTCCCCCAGGCCTCTGACATTCCACGTGAGTATATTCAAATCAGTGTCCCCCATAGCCAGGTCGACCCAAAACAGGTAGGAAGTGCAGCGGCAGAGGGGCCCATTTCAGTCATCCCCCATCCGTTGCACGCGCGATTTGCTCTACACACCACGCACCAAACCACAAGCGCTCCACCGTCCACATCACCAGTCCAGCCTAGGCAGAATCCATCCTTAGCAAATGGGTAGTCACCACGCCCCCACAGGGGACCACGCCGCGAAGAAGCACCAAAAGCGTGGACTGATGCCCTGAACGGCAGCGTCCCGAACACAGCTGTATCAAACATAACAACAACATCAAGAACTATCCCGGGTCTCGAACCCAACCCGGCTGCCTGCCCTAGCAGATTCCCAGCACCAGGCTCCAGTGCTGGGCAACGGGGGGAAGCGAGGTACTCAGTCCCCCAGCACCTTGACCCTAGGTCCCACCCTACCGCCCCGAAAGCAGACCCACAGCTCAACTTAGCCAAGACTACCCACAAAACCCCGCGTCCCACCACCCCGCCCCCCACCCACTGAAGCAGCCCCAACTCGCCAGAAATGTCTACCCTCCCCCCACCCAGCAGAACCCTCAGTAAGCTCAACAGGAGCAACGCAGTCAATAGAGTCCAGGGGGTACACCCTACAGGGGACATCCAGAGGGCACACAGATCCACCCGTGCCTGCCCGTAACCCACCATAGTCATAGAGGGAGGGAGAAGGGTGGTGCCTGGCATACATTACCGATCCCTGTCCAGCACGCAACCGGGCCTCCGCCGCTCAGTCAGTACATAGCCCATCAAGTGGTTCACAGGGGCGGGCAAACAGGAAAGGCACAGAGAAGTGGCACAGTAATGCAGGGAAGGGATCACGTTGACCCCCAGGTTGGCAGTCAATGTTCGTTCTCTGGGGCCACATCCTCTTCATCAGGCCGGTCACGACGCGCTTTCCGTAGAGATTTCAAAAAGTCCTCCACCTGCTGCGGATTCGTGAAGAAATGTTGCTTCGCTTGATGGGTGACACGCAGCTTCGCCGGGTAAAGCAATGCATAGTCGATTTGGAGGGCTCTCAGCTTTTTCTTAACATCAACAAATTTACGACGCTGGTCCTGCACAACAGGCGTGAAATCTGGGAAGACGGTGAAGTTGACACCCTCAAAGGACAAATTCTGGTTCGCCCGCGCAGCCCGCAGCGCAGCATCTCGGTCACGGTAGTTCAGGAGCCGCGCGATGATGGGCCGAGGTGGGGCGCCGGGACGCGGTCGCGGGCCAAGTGACCGGTGAGCCCTCTCCACGATGAACTGTTTGGAGAAGGCGTCCGCACCAACAGAGGCAATGAGAATCTTCTCCACATAATCCTCCATGCGCCCCGTGTTTGTGGACTCCGGCACACCCACCACGCGGATATTATTACGGCGGCTGCGGGCTTCCAACTCCTCATTTTTAGCAGCTATAACGCGCAGGACATTGTCCATTTTAGTGAGCTGTGTAGAGTGAGACGCGGTCGTATCTTCGTTCTCCGAAATCCGCCGTTCAGCCTCAGCAAGGCGCTCCTCATGGGCATCGATTTTCTGCGCGTACGCATCCATTCGGGATGTAAGGCGGTCCACCTTATCCACCACCGTGGCGAAGCCCTGCCTCATCTCCCGCATCATTTGCTGCATATCTATTGGCGGCGGGGCAGTGTCCCCGTCCAGCCCCGGGGGGGCCCGTGCGCCTCCATCATCCGGCGCACTCCGCAGCCCTGGCTTCGCAGCTGGGGCAGTAAACGACAGCTTCGCCTGCTTAGCGTCATGCTTGCCCATCGCGGGCTCGTTGTGGGGGGCCGCCTCACACCCCAGAGCAGCCAAGGCCGTCCCCGTCGCCAGCAGGTCGGGAACAGGGGCCAGCAAAGGGCGGCTCAGCCCCGGTAGGCGCCGGTGCGGACGCCGTCCCAGCCCAGCACCGCAGGAGCAGCAAAGGAGGCAAGCGCTCCGACAGTCCACACCGCCACAAGGGCGAGCTCAGCCAGTACTCCGACACGGGCCCCGGCCGCTCGCGCACTGGAAGGATGCTAGCCCACGCAGAGAAGCCCTCTCACCTGGGACCCCAGAGTAGCACCAGCAGGGGGGCCTCCAGGCCACAGCGAGGGGAGCCAGGGGGAGTCGTCAGGGAGCAGGCCCCAGGGGTCCCCAGCAATAGTGCAAGCTCAGTCCGTGTAGCGCCAGGCCAGCGCGGCGTATCACTCTTCCGCCAGCAGCCCCGTCGAAGTCGCGGCCCAGCGCCACCTCCGGTAGGCCAGAGAGTCCAGACGCAGCGATTGCAGTTGGAGGGACGGGGGGGGTGTCCGGAGCAACCCCGGCGGCGGGACAGTAGCGCCCAGGTAGAGCAGGGGGGGAGGGGGGGCCCGCAATCGCCACAGCCCCAAGCAATGCAGTCTTTCCAGTCCCGGATGGGGGGGGGGGGCCGGTACACCTCCGGCGCCACGCAGGGAGCCCCCTCCAGCCACCAGCACTGCACGATCACAAATCGGAGGATCTCCGCTCTCCGCCGCAAGGCCCAGGCAATTCACACGACAGCGGGGGGGGGCAATCCAGGCACAAGAAGAGTCCAGCGCGCCTCCGCTCTTCGCCGCCTCCGCACCCCCTACAATCCCCGCGCTCACCACGGCAACGGTCGCTTCAGCAGCCAGGGGGCAGGCCGGGGCCCACCTGCCTCGTGCACAGCACCGGGCTCACGTGGCTTCAGACTCCAGCCGCCGTCACCACCTCGCCTCAGCCACCGGTCCGGCGGAACTTTCAGCGCCTCTCACAACGTCCTCGATGGGCTCTCGGCTTCAGAACTTCAGTCGGGGCCGCCAGGGCCCAGCAGCCACATGTACACCCGGTCACGGTCCGGCAGGCGATCGGGAAAGCAGGATAATTGTAGGATTTCGTGTCCAGGCAGCAGGAGCCTCACCGAAGCGCGGCCATACTGCGTGCGCGCCCTCTAGCGCCCTCATCTCCTTGCAATACTTGTTTGTGAGATTGAGACTAAAATTTACAGTAGAGGCACTGAGGGAGTCCAAAAAGCGGCAAAAAACCACAATAAAGAGAAAAAAAAAGGAAGGCATGACATGAAGAATGACATTATCCTCATTAAAAATGTCAATTGTAGAAGGGAATGAGCCAAAGAGAAACAAAATTGCAGCAGAGGAAAAAAAAAAAAAAACACTGCATAGAAGGCAAAATGGCGGCCGTTTTACTGAGGAGAACACAGTTCAGCATATAAGATGACAAAAAGACCGCATTTTGGTCTATAAACTTGCCAAGTCAAGCGTTTCCACATCCGGCATCAGAATCCATTCTTAAAACCGAAGTTACGCTGCTAAAACGAAATTCCTTCGTGATGAGCCGGCTCGACCGAGCGGAGCTCCTCACGTGGCGGCCATCTTGTTTTGCCGCGCCGCGCGCTCTCCGACAAATCATTTTAATTATAAATAAAAAATTAAACAAAATAAGAAAACTCCATTTGCTAAAAATAAATAAAATATTTAAAACATTTTTAAGTATAAATATTAGAATTTTAAATGATTAAAAACATATTAATATAAATATAAACAATATACAGTAAAATACACCATTTTAGAATTAATACATATACTTTTCCCACTACAATTTATACAAGAGTAGACAAAGGGGTCGATTACGATGTCGGTTGGAAAGGCTCTGCATCGGATTCGGGTCTGCCGATGCCGAATCTGATTTGGAACACGTCTTTCCGACCGATTCGTAAACCTTTCCGAACGACCAATTACGATTTTCGGAAAGCGGTTCCGAATGGCATTCGGCAGAACCGGGTCGTTCGGAGCCGACTCGTACAGGTCAACGGTCCGCGTTTCTGACCGAGTGATTACGATGTCAGATTCGGGCAGTCTTGTGTTGTTCCGACACAGATTGGCTGTCCGAATCTGACTTTGGGGGCCCGTAGCAGGCTCCCTTCACCTGGAGCCTTCCGAATGGGGCCCATGGGGGTACCCAAGGGACCCCTCTTTGCAACCATGCACAGTGTAGCAGGCACCATGGGGTGCCCACCATAGGGTGCACGATTGTTCCCAGCCACCCCTTTCTTCAATAAGAACCTGTGTATTTGATCGGAACACATGCTCCCATTTAAGTCAATGGGAGTCCGACCAAATCGTATTCGGAACAATCGTAATCGGTCCATCGGACTCCCTGAATCTGATTCGGTCAGAAACCAATCCAGGACCAATTCAGTCGGAATGCTTTCCGAACAATATTGTAATCAAACCCAAAGTGCCGTACTAAGGAGGTGTAAAATTTACAAGTCCTGCTACACTCAATACAACAGTAGAGAAAGTGTTGGATTGCGGAGAGGTAAAATAAACTATTCCCACTCCACTCAGCTCAACAGTAGGGAAAATGTTGGATTGTGAAGGGCTAAAATGTACTATTCCCACTCCATTCAGCGCAACATTAGTTAAAGTGTTGGATTGCGGAAGTGTAAAATGTACTATTCTCACTCCAGTCAGTGTAACAGTAGGGAAAGTATTGGATTGCGGAGGGGTAAAATTTACCATTTCCACACCAGTCAGTTCAACAGTAGGGAAAGTGTTGTATTGCGGAGGGTTAAAATCTACTATTCCCACTCCAGTCAGTGCAACGGTAGGGAAAGTGTTGGATTGTGGAGGGGTCAAATTTATTGTTTGACTCCAATCAGTGCAACAGTAGGGAAAGTGTTGGATTGCAGAGTGGTAACATTTACTATTCCTACTTCAATAAGTGCAAAAGTAGGAAAAGTGTTGGGTTCAGGAGGGGTAAAATGTACTATTCCCACTGCAGTCATTGGCAACATTAGAAACAAACAAATTCTCTTCAACACAATAAAATAATAAAACAAAATAGCAAACAAAGAAAAATATGAATATGTTAAACAAATACAAATATATGTTATATTAAAAACTAAATAAAATAAATACATATTATAATGTTAAATATATATCATAAATAACTACAATTATTATAATTAAAATACAAAAATATTTTTCCTGTACATAAATAATTTTATTTATAAATTATTTATTAACATAAATGTCTTAAAGAATCCTATTTTGCTGGAATGGAATGCAATACTGGAGGGGTTTATAGCTAGGGAACTTCCAATTCATTAGAATGGGTAAATCATCAACACACTTAACAACACATCTAAAGGTGCAGACGAGGAATGGCCCGGCTTCAGCGTCACGGCATTAAATAGTGTAGGTCCAACGCATCTTTCAAAGGAGTTCATGTACTCCATAGACTAGGCACGCTGGCTAGAACTCCTATGTAATAAGATGGAATGAGTCTGGACGCTGTTGTTCTGTTACTAGTTGCGGGCGGGGGTGAGGTTGCTACTCATTGAGGAAACTGTATCGCATCGAATATAAAGACATAATCATTACTATTGTTGATAATGTACTGTAATTGATATATGCATGCCGTTAATTATATAATGTACCGACATATGAAACCATTTACATGTCTCCTGTATTACTAAAGTGTTTGTCATTGATAATGGCCTTTGTTGTACTATGAAAATCAATAAAATATGGGTTTTTTTTTAATAACAAAAAAGTTCTTAAAGCATTTTAATTTAGTTACTTCCCATCATTACCCTTCCAAAACTCACAACCCACACCTAAAGCAAATTATTTACACTAGCAACATAAATATCTTTCAACCAACTAAATATCATTTAAAAAAAATATTTATTAATTAAATATAAATACTTTACTTCCCACAATATACCCCCAAAACACACAACACCCCCCCAAAAAAATTACAAAAAATGAAATACACAATTAAGAAAAGTAATTATCAATGTATAAATTACTATCAATTAAAACATGTATTATTACCTAATTAAAATTAATTTTCCTCCCATCATATACCCCAACAAATCCCACACCTAAAATGTAAATTAAAAATATTTAATTGCACAACTGACACAATTAATTATCAATTAAATAATTAATATTAATTAACAACTAATTATTAATTAATTTGAATTAATTTACTCCCCACCCTGTACCCCTATAAACCCCACAACCTGCACCTAAAAAACAAAAACAATTGCACGATTAACATTATTGATTATTGATTAAATAATTATTATTAATTAACAACTAATCATTGATTAATTTTAATTAATTTACTTTCCACCCTGTACCCCTATAAACCCCACAACCTGCATCTAAAAAGAACATTTGATTGCACAATTAATATAATTAATTATCAATTAAATCAATAATATTAATTGAAAAATAATCATAAATCTATTATAATTAAATTACTTCACACCCTTCACCCCTATAAACCCACAACCGGCTACGGTGTTAAAAATCATAAAAATGTATTACATTAAATTAAAATGTAATAACTACTAAAAATGTAACTATATTAAAAACATAAACAATAATTATGCAAAGCGTTTACATCATATACATTTAGGTGCCGATTCCGATCCGTTAAAAAAAATTACCGTCCGACTCGCATCCGTATTTTTTTACGTACGAATCGTACAAGTTCCGTACAAACGGCAAAGTACGATTCGTACGTGAAAAATCCATACGAATGACTTCGGGAAAAGTCTACGAGACGTCCCCGGACATTTTTACATACAAATTGTAAAACTGAAGTCCGAGCGCGCAAGTACGATCCGTACCGGCCGTCCGAAAACACAAGCGCATGGAAAAGGCTCCGTACGGATCGAACGTAGTACCACTTGTATCCGGGTAAACTTGTGCCCGGGATACGATTCGTACAGACCCCCTCTCCCCCCACATGTCTGCATCGTACCCCCCCATGTTCGCACTGTACCCCAGCCCCGTACGTGTACGCACCGTACCCCACCACCGTATCCCAGCCCTGTACATGTACGCACTGTACCCCACCACCCTACCCCAGCCCCTTACTTGTACGCACCGTACCCCACCGCCATCCCCCAGCCCCTTACTTGAACGCACCGGACCCTACCACCGTCCCCCAGCCCCTTACTTGTACGCACCATACCCCAGCCCCGTACTTGGACGTGCCATACCCCATGCACCTACTTGGACGCACCGTACCCCACCACCGTACCCCAGCCCCTTACTTGTACGCACCCTACCCCACCACAGTACCCCAGCCCCGTACTTGGACGCACCGTACCCCAGCGCCGTACCCCATGCCCCTACTTGGACACACCATACCCCAGTGCCCTACCCCAGTGCCCTACCCCAGCACTGTACCCCAACACCGTCCCCCAGCCCCTTACTTGTACGCACCATACCCCACCACCGTACGCCAGCCGCATACTTGGACGCACCATACCCCACGACCATACCCCATCATCGCGTATGTACGAACCGTACAACAACATTGCATATGTGAGCACTGTACAACAACATCGCGCATGTACGCACCTTACATATGCTAAAACGACTCGTACAGAACTAGGACACTGCAAAACAGCACAAGGAGGGTCAATTCGAATCGCACAATACCACAAAACACATATACAGTACTAAAAACATCTAAAAGGCTCACCTGGCACATCCAAACAGGCAAACAGAGGCCCAAACTCACAACCACCTCTTATAACACACCCACCAAAATTTCAAACCCAGCCACACCCACAAATGGACCAATAAAAAGGGCCCACACTCACAAACCATGAGCCTTTGCAACAGACCCACTGCTGACAGACACCACACACAAACAACAGCACCCATACACCTTAACTTACACACCATAACACAACCTCCTTCACACATACCCCCTCTACACATTCACACACACATCTACACATTCACATCCACACACCCACAACCATTCACACCCACACCATGCCTGCAGACAAGAATCCAAAGTTCACAAGGGAGGAGCTGGACATCCTTGTCAACGAAGTCATCAGAGTCGAGCCACAGCTCTTTGGAACATTGGTCAGACAGACCAGCATAGCTGAAAAATCACGCCTGTGGCAGAGGATCGTCGATCGGGTGAATGCTGTTGCGCCCATCAGAAGGACCAGGAATGAATGCCAAGCCAGGTGGTACGATCTGCGGAGAGCAGTCAAACGCAAAATGAACGAGGACTACGCCCAGAGTAACATCACAGGAGGTGGGCTGCCCCGCAGACCGGTACATTACCATCCCTGGGAGAAGGTGATGGCCCTGCTTCCACCGGTGGGAGTACACGGAGTCGAAGGAGTTGCCGAGCCTGGTGAGTACACAAACAACTTACGTAACATGGGGGTAATGGCATCCACACCCCAACTACAACAAATGCACTCACCTACCCCCAAGCCCTCACCGGACACAACCACACTCAAAAACAACGCTCATGCCACTAACATGTGTATGCCCCAATCACAAAGCCAGGCCATGCCGTGTCCCAGGCTACACAAACGACAAACCCAAGACTGGATGTCCGGGATGCTGGGAGGGTGGGGATCACTAAACATATTGTACAACTCAGAAACAGACACCATTGCCCTCAGCCCATATGGCCCAGGTACATACCCATGCACCATGCGCAATGCACAGGGACTGGCAAAGTACTGACAAGGTAGCTGACACTTGGCCCTGCTGTAGGCAGCACAAGGCCCTCCTGTGACAACTGCAAAATCTAACACAAACACAATCAGCTCAGATATCTAGGACAGGAACTCACACTCACTGACATGGCAGCATGCTCCATGGGGGGACAGATACATCACCTGGGAGACCCACTGCCAAATCACACTACACCCACCAGCAGGCACCGTCAATCAATCAACAATCGATCAGG
The DNA here is from genome assembly GCF_964204655.1 of Triturus cristatus. Classification (NCBI taxonomy): domain Eukaryota; kingdom Metazoa; phylum Chordata; class Amphibia; order Caudata; family Salamandridae; genus Triturus; species Triturus cristatus. The sequence goes on from NC_140583.1 coordinate 362,827,813, forward strand.
GTACTTGGAAGGTGCGCTACTTACCTGTGAGGGTCTCAAGGCGCTAAGGGGGGGGGTTCCACTACTGCTCGAAGAGCCAGGTCTTGAGGAGTCATCTGAAGGCAAGTAGGTCTTGGGTCAGTCGTAGGTGGGTTGGGAGGGTGTTCCAGGTCTTGGCGGCGAGGTAGGAGAAGGATCTCCCGCAGGCGGTCGTACGTTGGATGCGGGGGATAGCTGCGAGGGTGAGGCTGCCGGAGCGGAGCTGGCGGGTGGGGGTGTAGAAGCTGAGTCTGATGTTCAGGTAGGCTTGTCCGGCGTTGTGGAGTGCCTTGTGTGAGTGGGTGAGGAGCTTGAAGGGGATCCTCTTGTCGATGTGGAGCCAGTGCAAGTCACTCAGGAGGGGGGTGAAGTGGCTGTGGCGGGGGGCGTTGACGATCAGTCATGCGGAGGCGTTTTGGAAGCGTTGTATCTGCCGTTGGTGTTTGGATGGGAGTCCTGCGTAGAGTGCGTTGCTATAGTCCAGTCAGCTGCTGACGAGGGCCTGTGTCACTGTTCTACTTGTGTTGGTCGGGATCCACCAGTAGATCCGGCGGAGCGTGCGTAGGGTGTCGTAGCAGGAGGAGGAGACGGCATTGACCTGCTTGGACATGGAGAGGGAGGATGCGAGGATCAATCCTAGGTTGTGTGCGTGGTGGGTGGGTGTCGGTGCTGTCCCCAGAGCGATCGGTCACCAGGAGTCGGCCCAGGCTGAGGGTGTGTGTCCCAGGATGAGGACCTCCATCTTGTCCGAGTTCTGTGTCAGATGGCTGCTCCGCATCCAGTCGGCGATGGACCTCAGCCCTTGTGGATGTTTGTTTTGGCGGTGTGAGGGTCCTTGGTGAGGGAGAGGATGAGCTGGGTGTCGGCGTAGGAGATGGCTTTGAGGTGGTGGGGACGGGCCACTTGTGTAAGGGGGGCCATGTGGCTGTTGAACAGCGTCGGGCTGAGGGATGTTCACTCACCCCTTACACAAGCACACACCCCCGGGGCAGCCAATGGAGTTACCCACTCTCACAATGGACATGTGACACAACAAGATCAAGCCACAGCCAAAGAAGTATCCAAGCCCAAATTCGACATGTTAAACACCCTGGAGAACATTTCAATCAGTCCCCTGCAACATACCCATCCACAAGTGAACATTGATGTGAATGCTAGGCACATACAACTACCTGGAGGAACTGTGGCAAATAGAATATGTGTGAAACATGGATGTCGCATTAAACAGCATTAACATTGTCTCTCTCTCACACACTGGGCAACGTCATGGATCTCCCCCCCCAACAATGGGGGAGAAGAACCACAGTCACAGGCTCGGGAGGAACCTGATCCCACCGGCAGCGACACCTCACAACACTCCGCGGATGACCCAACCCACCTGGCCCCTCTGGTGTACAAGCCCCTGCAGCACCTGCTTCAGGTACATCTGTGCCAACCACCACCCCCATTCCTGCCACATCCCAGGAGACACCCAGGAGCCCTGCCCACACTGAACAACTGAGCCAGTCTGACCTGGAGGGACAAGGTTCGCCGGGCACCCAGGAGGAGGCAGCCAACACCGACACTGCCATCCCTCAGGGGTCCCGTAGACCCGATGTGCCCACAACGGCAGGCCAGGCTCGTGTGGGCAGGGGTGGTGGGAGTGGAGGCAGGCGTAGGCGAGAACCTGACCAGCCAGCTGAAGGGACCGGTATGTCACACGTCCGCAACATCATGGAGGCATACCGGCGTGACACCAGGTCCATCAGTCAGGTAGTGGCGACCCTCACAGACATTAAGAATCAGCAGGCCGAGCAACACACCAGTCAACACCAAGGACGGATGGAGGCAAGACTGGCTGAGCCTGTGGCGGTGCAAAGGGACATAAGCCACTCACTCCGTCGGATCGCCGACAACATGGGCAACCCTCCCTGTGACACCAGGCGCAGACCAGCACCAGCCACAGGGAGGGAGGAGGAGGAGGAGGATTCGTCCGACGGAGCGACCCAAACATCGTCAAGGCCTGCATCTGAGGGTCCCCAGAGGAAGGTGGGTCGTCCACGGGAAAGACCGTGAGAGGCAGCGGACCATCCACATCTCCCAGGTCACCTGGCCTGGCACCTGGCCTTCATGCACAACAGCAGCACATCATTCACTGACATTCTCTGCCACATGGACTTGCTGGTCACAGTCTGAGTAATGATGACCAACTCTGTGGTCTGGACTCTGATGACTTCAAATGCCAAGGATAGCATCTCCCCCTGTGAACTTTGGATTCTATGCACCCGGTAGAGCACCTAATTTCATCTACCAAAACACGCACCCCACCGAGAATAAAACTATTTTTTTTCATGAGATGTTGCCATCATTTTGCATTAGTCCACAACATACGTGTGTGTTAATGTCAAACTATGCCTGGGTGTTGAACTAACTCCAGCCATTCATACCCTGGGATCTGAGTCCGGTACAGGACACACATGGGTCACAATGTATCATCCAATACAGCCTGGGAGCCCAATACTCACCCGTGATGGCCTCAAGCTGCTGAGGGGGGGCTTGAAATACTGTGCGCACATACCAATCAGGAAGAGGATGATGAAGGCCTAGAGGTCATGGCTCATGTGGAGGTTCCCGGGGAGTGAGTCCCAGGTATGTTTGGCCAAGTGGGAGAACCATCTCCTTCATGCTGGAGTGTTGTGGATGTGAAGAATGGTGGCCAGGCCAAGTTCGGATGCATTGAGTTGTCCCAACGGGGTCTTGGATGACAGACGTACAAGGTTGGTTTTTGGGTCTGGGGTTGTTGACTGCCTCCTGAGTGTGTGTGAGGAGTGTGAAGGTCATCCTGCAGCACACAGTGATCCCTTGCAGCTATCTCAGGTGGACGGTGATGTTGATGGGGTGCGGGATGTTGAAGCTGAGTTGTGCAGATGCACCCTGGATGTGGACAAGTTTCCTGTGAGTTAGGATGTACTTGCTCCGTAGAGGGCGGGGCAGTAGTTGACACAGCTGGTGTCGTGGACCTGGGGGATGGTCTGTCTTTCCTTGGAGTGGATCTATCAGAGGATCATGTGCATCATGCAGAGGGTGTTGCAGCATGAGGTACAGATGCTGGTGATTTGCATGGCAAATGTGAGTGACAAATCCATGATGCACACCATCTTGTGTGCGTGGCCACTGGGTGCTTGTGTAGGGCCCCTGCAATCCTCAGATGATTACCTCAGTCCTGTACAAGTCCAGCCTCAGGTGGCTGATGTTCAGCCATTCATCCACGGACCTCATGCCTTATTGAATGTTGGAACTGGCAATGGCTGGGTCTTTGGTGAGGGTGAGAAGCACCTGGGTGTCAATGGCATACGACATGATGATGAGGTTGTGTGCGCATGTGATGGTGGAGAGGGGGGTCCTGGACACATTGAAGATTGACACGCTGAGAGATGATCCCTGGGCCATGTGCCAGATGACGCCACTATACCACATACCACATGCTGAAGGACTGAGTCACACTCCCATGGCCTTGCTGGTGTATGGAGCCAGTGTGGAGCAGGAGGGACATGATCTGGTTGGTGTGACAGGGCCTGGAATGCGAGGCAGCGCTGTGTAGGCAGTTGGAGTTGCACACTCAGCATGCAAAGGTGTCATGTGTGCGCTTAGGGTATGGCTGAGAGCAGGCGGTTGAGTTTCGGATAGACATTGCTTGGAGGGTGGCTACAACATCAGACTGTAGTGCGATGTGTGTCATGCAAGGACATGAGGGTCGTGCAATGTGCATGTTGCATGTGCTGACGGTCCTGCCTTTGGCACCGCGTGTACCCAACAGTGTCACAGACAAGATGATGACAGCCAAATGAATGGGTGGAGGTAGGCAGGGAGGAGCATCTTTGAGGCATGTGTGTTGCCGAATCCCGCCACTTTGTGGGCCCTTACTGCAGGGGCTGCAGCAGCAGGCGGCATGTCCTGGAAACTATGCCAAAAGTAGCACACAAAGACAAGGATGTCAGAAAGGACAACTGCAACAGGCGTAAGTAAAGGAAGGAGTGTCCGGTTACCCATGGAACACCCAGAGAAAATGGATGCACAATCACCAAAGATGACTGACATAGGATCAGGAAACAGAAGGCCGAGCCGCGCACAGGAGACACACCCTCAGCAGGCGTTGACGGCCCGTCGTGGGGACCAACATGCCCAAATACATACACAACCATGGAATTTAGGCACAATCGAGATTCTAACCCATGAAGACCTGCATGCATGTACCCAAACTACACATAGACTCATATGCACAATCTTTGACAACTATGCCAGAGATGACGCATGCAAAGGGGCAAGAGACCTGCATTGACAGAGATGAGGCACCTTGGAGGGTGAGGAACCCTTTTATTACTCATGCTCACACTAAGGGAAAAGCATCAATATGAACAGACACACAGGTCATTTGGCTGAACATGTGGGACCTACACTGGACACCCCCTTCACAACACAGATGTAGTAAATCCAAATGGCCTGGCACACAAGTTAAGGGGATGAGCCAAACACCCCCTTCTGTACAAGGAGAGGCTGCAATTCCCCATTGAGCCTGTAATGGGGATGTCCCACACCATGTCCACCCGTAGCATCCCGTATGTCTCTGAGGGAAGTTATACACACATTGATGCCTTCATCAGAATCCACAAACCATTAGAGATGACTGTCACGTGCCCCATGGTGAGTCGACATGTATGCATGGTAACCCAACATGCACAGGAGCAGTCTCCACACATTCCAAACACCTAACAACCCCAAAATGCCTTGCTGCAATCCTCACCCAAAATGACTTTTCCACATGTCCGTGCATGGAACGCTGATTCAGCACACGTTGCAATACTCATGAGGAATAGCAGGAGGCCAAAGATGACACGACCAGACAACATGCGCAAGAACCTGTGGATGACAGACACACAAGCAGTCAGCTAAAAGATTGTTATCCGCATACATGATCATTTACTAAACAGGAATAATGTTGTCACCGTGCGATTAGAAAAATTATGGTCACAGCTAAAATGATTGGAATGACATCGTCACTCGAGTGACACATCAGAACACACATCTAAGTCACTTAGCATACAGTCAGCTGGACACACACATTGCAACACATGCCACACAAGGCTCCAAGCGTGCACACTCAGACCCAGTGACTCACCATTATGAGAAGAAGTTGCGTATGAGCTGACTCCGGATATCCTCCTCCTCCTCCTCCTCCTCCTCCTCCTCCTCACGTGCCTCGTGACCAAGCCCTTCATCCTCCACTGGTGGATGTTCCTGCTCATGCTGCTCCAGGATGAGTGGCACTGCCTTCTCCACTGCCATGTTGTGCAGCATGCAGCACACGAGGAAGATTTTGCAGACCTTCACCGGTGCATATGGAAGGGACCCGCCTGTCTTGTGAAGGCACCGGAATCGGCTCTTCAGGAGGCCAAACGTCCTCTCAATCACTCGCCTGGTCTGCCCGTGTGCATCGTTGTAACGGTGATCTGCAGCTGATCTTGGGTTGCGGAGAGGCGTCATCAGCCATGGCATGTTGGGTTAGCCAGAGTCCCCTACATGGAAACATCATGTAAAAAAGTGGGTCAGGAGATGCCGTAAGATACAAAGATACCGCAAAACACAGGACAAACAGAGTATACCCACCAGCAAAACATGCTCGTTCGTTGTGCAGCCGCAGCATCATTTCTGGCACCCTGCTACGCGTCATGATGTAGGCATCGTGTGCTGACCCTGGAAAACGTGCACAGATATGGGAAATCAGCATGTTAGCAAGACACACCACAAGGGCATTTATAGATTGGTAATGTTTACGGTTGCGATAGGCGACCTCCTGTGCCTGTGGTGGTACAAAAGCCACATGTGTCCCATCAATGGACCCAATGACATGGGGCATCCCTCCCAGGGCATAGAAATCACCCTTGACACCTGTCAACTCCTCAGGAGTCGGAAAATGGATGAATTCATCCAGGTGCTCCAACATGGCTGCCAAAACATCATGCAGGACACGGCTGAACATCGTCTGGGACATGCCACCAACATCAGCTATGGTGAATTGAAACGTACCAGTGTGCCATCACCTTCATCTTGGGGGTAAGCGCAGTAGGATAACTGTGTCGCGGTTGGAGGTGTGGTGCCAGCCTGTTTGTCAGGTCCTCAATCAACTGTTGGGGGAATCTGTAACGGCATATACAGTCATGTTTCCTCATGGCACCCAAGTCTGGCATTGGTGTGGGGACAGGCGGTGCCCTGCAGAAATTGGGAATAAATAACGAAGAGTGAGAACATAACAACATCAATGTCAATGAACTGAGCACATGCTCAACTGCTAATACACATCTGCTAAATACAGAGTCTGGTCTGTGCAATACATCCAGGACACGTATGCCAGCCAGGTGATACTCCTACGAAAAGCCAGCTACACCTGTTGATTGGCAAGTGTACATGACATGCCCTGAAACTAGCTGTGGGCGAGTGTCAGTGAATAGCAAGAGAAATCACAAGAGTGACATACATCCACATGTCAGCATTTTAAGGATGTCATCTCATACAGACAGCTGACGGCAAGCTAGACGCACAGATCACATGGAATGTCAAATGTACAGATCACACACATCGCGATGAAGGGGTACACATGAAAACAGAAAACACAGACATTGAGACGACGCAGATATGTCCTCATGTCATAATATCAAGTTTGATGCATACAGACACAAGTTACGTGGAAATCCACATGTGGCATGGTGTGCGTAGATGTGTGCCATGCCCATCTAGACACAGACACATGTTGGATGCAGCAACAGCAGATGCAGTTAACGGGACACCAACAGCAAGCTCATGGGAACACATGACACACACATGACATAGTCACATCGTTGCACACTGGTCGTTAAATGTCAGTTGTTAGTGTCCCTGTCCCTGGCATCAGGGGACACTTGCGGGTGGTGGTAACTGTGCCATACCAGTGATGCTGTGCTTGACACGTTTGTACTACATTCCCACATGTGCAAAGTGTGAAGGGGAAGTGTGCCACATAGTGACCCATCACACATGACATGTGTACACAGGTCATCACACATCAATTGTGCAAATACATGAGGAGACATGTGCAGTATCACTGCCTGACACACCTAGGCCCTGCTCATGTAGGACAGCAATGACAATGACTTGATGTACATCCTTCTGCGGGTCTGAGACCTCCATTCCTTTAGTGTGTGAATCCTATCAACAGTGTAAGCGTGTGAAATGCACCATACACACGCTCTGAGGGCGTGTGTACAGTCCGTATCACTCGAGTTGTGTGGCAGTAGGAGCACTCGTGGTACGGACCGTACATACGTACGTGTACTACCAGTGCCTATCTGTTCGTGTACTCCCAGTGCCTACACGTACGTGTAGGCACTGGTAGTACACGTGCGGGTACATGTACTATCAGTGCCTACACGTACGTGTACTCCCAGTGCCTACACATATGTGTAGGCACTGGGAGTACACGTACGGGTACGTGTACTACCATTGCGGACACGTACATGTAGGCACTGGGAGTACACGTACGGGTACATGTACTACCAGTGCCTACACGTACGTGTACTCCCAGTGCCTACACGTATGTGTAGGCACTGGGAGTACACATACGGGTACGTGTACTACCATTACGGATACGTACGTGTAGGCACTGGGAGTACACGTACGGGTATGTGTACCACCAGTGCCTACACGTACGTGAACTACTGGTGCCTACACGTACGTGTAGGCACTGGGAGTACACGTACGGGTACGTGTACTACCAGCGCCTACACGTATGTGTACTCCCAGTGCATACACATACGTGTAGGCACAGGGAGTACCCGTACGTGTACTACCAGTGCCTACACGTACGTGTACTACCAGTGCCTACACGTACGTGTACTACCAGTGCCTACACGTACTTGTACTACCAGTGCCTACACGTACGTGTCAAAGGCACTGTGCAACTGGTGCCGTAGGGGTACGTGTGAAACGCACCGTACCTGTGTGTGGATTTGAAAATTACATAGGGGACACATAAGGTACTAAATGCATGCTGGTTGTCATGGATACAGAGTTTTCAGTTCAAATTTTCCATCAGGTGTACTGGAAAAGTCAGTTAGCCACAAAATACAATGTTTCAAAGTGGTTGTTGACTTGACATGATGCTCAAATTTTGAACGATGCAAATGCTGTCACTGGTGAATGTGGAAAGGGATTGGAGTAAACGTAAGAGGCGAATGAATCTGACCAATCACTATGTACTCCTCCAAAGGAATGCCCCTCAGCAAGACAGATATAAGTCAGCCAGAACCCATGAGAGGGCACTTGCCTTCACAACTTTCCTGTCGACAACACTGCTGCTGTCTGTGCTTCCTCTGGCACCCTGTAAAGGTCTGTGGAGAGGGCCCAGCCATTCACCCAGGAGGAGAATGAGGCATTGCTGGATATCATCCTCCCTCAGTACCCCATCCTGTATGGGAGACCAGGGGAGCAGGTGAGTGCTGACTCCACTAGCTTTGACTGTGCACCTTTTTCGTGACTGTCACTTCTGGCATTTTGTCCAGGTGTGACAGACATGCAATGTTGTTTAGAGTGGGTCCCAGTGGGGGAATGGCTTATGTCTCCCATGCAGAGCATGATGTAGTTCATGTGTGCACTCCTCACTTGCATTGTGCTTACTGTGATATTCACTGCATAGTGCATGACACATTCAGCCTGGCTAATCCTTTGTGGCATTTTGTGTCTATGATCCTGAGGTGATTCAGTGGTCCCCCCGGTGTGACAGGTGACTGTACCCACAGATGTGTGTGAGTTGAGTGGAGCTGTGGTGAGAGTGTCCAAGTGATGTGTACGCCCCCTGGACATTGATGTGTGTGAATGTTCACTTTGTCATCCTCACAGGCAACTGCCTACGCCAAGGGGGAGATCTGGAAGCGGGCCGTTAGGGCCGTGAGATCGGTAGAGGGTCGCAGTCGGCGCCTAGCCCAAGTAAGAAATGGTGGCAGGACATCTGGTGCTGGACCCGGAGGATCGCCCGGGTCCTGCTGAAGGACTCACCTCCACGCCCCCACGGCGGGCGCCGACGCCTGACCCACCTGATGAAGCGTGTCCTGGTGGTGGTCTTCCCTGACATGGATAGGCGGTTACAGGAGATGCAGCAGCAGGAAGGGGGTAGGTACATGTGTGTTTGTTGTGTGTCACCAGCTTTTGGAAGTGCTCAGTCGCCTGGATACACTGCCAGGGTTTATATGTGCAGTGCATATCCTTTTCCCCCAAGTCAACCGGTGCTGTTCTTCCTCTCTTCCCCTCCTTGACATGTGTTCCCTGGTCTGTGTGTAAACACTATTGCACATGGTCATCTAGGCTGCCAGTTAATCCAAGTGCACATTACTTTCTGCATCATGTGTGGGGGTGGTCTGTGACATGTGGTGGTACCTTGCCTGTGCCCTGTCCTGTTCAGTCATTTGGGGGTCCATATTTGTTGGCACTGATGCTGAGTCTCAACATAGGAGTGTGAGGTTTCAAATTGACAGACTTGCAGCATGCATGACGGATGTTGTGGCCTCAGACATGATGTGCATGAGTGGGAGATATGCATAGTGCCGGGACGGTTGCTCATGTTACAGTCAGATCATTCCAGGACCATGGAGCAGTGTGCCCACTACAGTCCCCTGAGACACCCTTGCCTGTGAATCATGTGTGTCATGCAACCATGTGCCCATTCTCTGTGTGTTCAGCATAGGTTGGCCTCAGTGGCATTGTTCCCTGGCCTCATTTGTATTTATGTAAAGTGTGCTACATGTGTCCACTGGACAGGGTGACCCCATTTGGCTTGTGCATCCTCACACTGGGCAGTGCCTGTGTGTCTATTTACAACTATCTGTTGATGGTTGTTTGTCACAAAGTTGTGTTGGCAGCCTCACGAGGTGATGTGGAGTACATTTAGGAATTCTTGATGCACATTTTAGTAAATCCAGATTAAGAGGTGTGACTTCTTGATCTGTCTCAATCACATTGTCTCAGGTATGGGGGGTTTGTGCGGGCAAGGCCTACATGTCCAAACCTTATGTTTCCTTGCCAGGTCTGACCTGTGTGTGATAATTGTCTGGACAGACACTCAACATGCAGTGACCCAGTCATGTTGTGCAGGGCTTAATGTTTGTGCTTTGCAGCATGTGTCAAAAGTTTAAATACATGATTCCTGCTCATCCATTTTTGGCACCAGTGTGTGGTCCAGATGCTACGTAGTTTGGTCTTTGTGTGCTTACATCTGTGTGGACATTCTTGGCTGCCATGAGTGTGTCTCCTCAGTGCAGGTGCTCCTTATTCCGACACAATTGCAGGCCCATTATCTTATGCATTGTCCTGTGTTTGGACATGTGTGCCACTCCACATGACAGGCAGTGGGTCAGATGCGTTGCCAACTGTGTAATCATAGTACGGATGGCCATGTGAAAGGTGGCATTATTCAAGTTGTTAGTCAAGAAGTCTTGTACCTTGGCAGTCACTACACTTGTCAACATGTCTTCATATTTTCAATGCTTGACTTTGATGTTTTGTTGTGAAGGACAATAATGTGCCTGCATTACAGATGTCTCCCACGGAAGTGCACAAGAAACCACCTTTACACTTTCAGGGGACACGCTGGCACATATTAAAGAAAAGCACACTTCGAATAACACTTTTTTAAAGATTATACATATCCATGTTCCCACAGTGTGGTGGCATTTGGGTAAGTCCTTGGTTGTTGCTGATACCAACTTACAAGTGTCAAGTCATCCAGACCGCCGCGGGGCCATGTATATGTACTTACTGAAACCCCATTTCTTTCTAACAGTGGCTTCTTTGAATAAGGCTGCCAGCTCATACAATGACTGTGTAAATGTAGTTTTGTGTGCAGCTCCTTGTGTGACTTCTTTTATACAGGCACATGTGTGTTCTGTTCACAAAGTGGCACATTCACACATTCTAAATATGTAGATTGTGTAAAGTATTGTGATTCCCAAGGGATCACAATGTATTTCGTTTGGGTTTCCAAAGTACTCACAGGTCTCTGATTGTGGGGACACCTTCAGCATTGCGGTCTGTTATTTAGCCTTGGGTGCACCAATACTGTTTCGTTCACAGTAAACAAGAGGTGGCATGCCTTCATAGTATTGCTGTGCTCAACTGTTCCCAGACACTAGCTTTTCAGTATAATTCAATATCAAATTATTTGCTGGTGTGTCCTAATTTTCCTTGTTTCCAAGTGGCATGGTGGGTCAACCAACTGTGGAGTGCAGGGCTTACATATGTGCGGATTTATCTAGATGTTACTCATGATGCATTTCCTGATATGCACTGTGACCTATTTTGTTTGGACTCATGTGTCAGATGTATACAGGTGACTGATTATTTTCTGTATCTTCACCTTGCCCACAGCATCATCGGAGGACACCGAGGGAGACACCTGCACGGACCTTGAGGAGGGATCCAGCACCGATGCCACCACTGCTGGCGAGTCTGCGGGAGCAAGTGGCACGGAGGGCGAGGGGAGTCAGGAGGAGGACCTGTCTGGTGGCGACACCAACTACGACGCTGACGGGTCCGAGGCTGAACTCCTCGAGGGGGCGGAGGCTGCTACAACACCTGGCAGCAGCACAACATCTGTCACCGCTTCCTCCATTCCCATCACCGCCCTCCCAGTTGCTCCGGTCCCTTCTGTCCGTGCAGGGCACCACCATGTCTCCTTCGTGCCAGGCACCGCACCCCCTGCCCCTGTCACCCCTGCTGCCCTCACTGCAGAGTCTGTGGACATTCAGCGGCAGTTGCAGGTTGGCCAGACATCGATGTTGAATGTCCTCCATGGCCACACCACACTGCTGACACAGATGGTGTCGTTCATGGAGGGCATGTCAGCAGCGATGTCTGACCAACGGATGTTTCTGAGGTCCATGGACTCTTCACTGACGGCAGCAGTGAGTCTCCTGCAGCGCTTCGTCCCCCCCTACCCCTGCACCATCCACACTTCCCACTCCCATGCCTGTCCCATGCACACCCAGACATTCCCAAGCATGCACCCCACCAGACACAGGCAGCACACAACCACGTAAGGGCAAGCACACACCTCCTGGCACGCACACTCTAGGGGGATAAAGGCACACCCACTGGGTCTGGGGCACACAGGCATACACGCAGCCACAGTCTGAGTCCGCATGCCTCAATACCTAGTCCCTCCAAAGGCACTCCCCTTGGCTCCCCTGCCACACAGTCAGACAAGGAGAGCTACTTGGCTGTGCTGGGCCTCAGCCCCACTGGGTCACCAGCCCGCAAACGGGCAAGGCACTCCCCGGGTAGGGGAGTTGATCCCCCCCTGTCCACCCCCTCCCCCAGTAGCGCTGCACCCCATCCCTCCGACCCCACCCCCTCCTTTGTGCCTGTGGTTTCTTCCGGTGCAGGGGATACTCTGGACGATTTGGCAGAAGTGTGCAGCGCCGAGCTCACCTCCACCTTTGGCACTGCCCCACCCCCTGTTGTGAAGGCGTCAAGCCCTTCACCCACCACACCTACCCTTATACCTCCTGTCCCTGCGGTGGATGGTCCTTCCCCACATGATGCCCCCCCCAGTCGACGAACCTGAGGGTTCTAATGTGCAGGCAAGCTAGGGGAGACACGTGCCCATGTGTCCCCCCAAGGACTACTATTCTGGACTGGCCATTGGCCTTTGTGTATAGTGTTGTTTGAAAAAATATTATCTTATGTTGATTAAAGCATTTTCTTTTTACTTTGAACACTATTGCATTTCAGGTATTGATGTTGGTGCTGATGCTCAAGGAGTTGGGGTTGTGGTAATGTGTTATGTTTCGGGCAAAGGTTCGAGTCTGATGATCAGGAGGTGGCCCATGGGATCTGCGTGCCATCACAAGGTCTCTGCAAAGGATCTTTGGTCGTGTGTGTAATTTGTTTTTGGAGACATTGTACCAAGGTGTGTCCCTTCCTCCGTGGCACCTGACATCTTCCCTGCAGAGAGTTGCACAATTTTGTGCTGACCTGTGTATACATTCCCTTTGTTGGTGACGGATCCCTTCAACTATGGCCATGCCTGCTCAGCAATGTCTCCGGCTGCATCGTCTGTGCCATCCTTGCTAGTCACTGTACTTGTGTATTGAGTATGTTGCCATGCCTTCATGGAGTAATTCTCCCTTTTCCGCACTATGCATGTGTGTAATCCCAGCCTAGCACACATATGGTACTTGTTCTGCAGGGTATTTGGGCACCTGACTGACAATTGTGGGCATTGTATCTGTGGGAACTCCACCCTATTCCTTCCATGAGAGACAACATCTTGGTGGCTGTCCCAGCACCTGTACATTCCTATTAGTCCTGGAATGTGCGTGACAGTGTGTGTTCCCTTTGGCTCTCTTAGTTTAGTAGGCATTGACATGACTATACAGTCTTGTGGCATGATCTCTGTGTGTGTATTGTGCTGCATCCGCCAGGGGTGGGTATGCATGTGTCATTTGTCCTCACACCCACATGTGGTGTGTCATGCAGTGGGGGAAAGACATCCATCCTCATGGGAGTGGGACACTGCTGTCAGTGATGTGTTGTTATGGCACTATCAACATAGTTGAAAATTAGGGATGCGTACATACACCCATGGAGTTGTGGTCATCTGATAATGATGCACACACCCCCATGTCTCTGTCCACTGCTGGGAGTGATAGGCACCCACCCCTCACATGTCTCTGTCCACTGCTGGGAGTGATAGGCACCCACCCCTCACATGTCTCTGTCCACTGCTGGGAGTGATAGGCACCCACCCCCATGTCTCTGTCCACTGATGGGAGTGATAGGCACCCACCCCTCACATGGCTCTGTCCACTGCTGGGAGTGATAGGCACCCACCCCTCACATGTCTCTGTCCACTGCTGGTATTCCTCTGCACCCACCCCTCACATCTCTGTCCACTGCTGGGAGTCCTCTGCACCCACCCCTCACATGTCTCTGTCCACTGCTGGTATTCCTCTGCACCCACCCCTCACATGTCTCTGTCCACTGCTGGAAGTCCTCTGTACCCACCCCTCACATGTCTCTGTCCACTGCTGGGAGTCCTCTGCACCCACCCCCATGTCTCTGTCCACTGGTGAGAGTCCTCTGCATCCACCCCCATGTCTCTGTCCACTGCTGGGAGTCCTCTGCACCCACCCCCATGTCTCTGTCCATTGTTGGTATTCCTCTGCACCCACCCCTCACATGTCTCTGTCCACTGCTGGGATTCCTCTGCACCCACCCCTCACATGTCTCTGTCCACTGCTGGTATTCCTCTGTACCCACCCCTCACATGTCTCTGCCCACTGCTGGGAGTCCTGTGCACCCACCCTCATGTCTCTGTCCACTGCTGGGAGTCCTCTGCATCCACCCCCTTGTCTCTGTCCACTGCTGGGAGTCCACTGCACCCACCCCCATGTCTCTGTCCACTGCTGGTATTCCTCTGCACCACCCCTCACATGTTCTGTCCACTGCTGGGAGTGATAGGCACCCACCCCTCACTTGTCTCTGTCCACTGATGGGAGTGATAGGCACCCACCCCTCACATGTCTCTGTCCACTGCTGGGAGTCCTCTGCACCCACCCCTCACATGTCTCTGTACACTGCTGGGAGTCCTCTGCACCCACCCCCGTGTCTCTGCCCACTGCTGGGAGTGATAGGCACCCACCCCTAACTTGTCTCTGTCCACTGCTGGTATTCCTCTGCACCCACCCCTCACATGTCTCTGTCCACTGCTGGGAGTGATAGGCACCCACCCCCATGTCTCTGTCCACTGCTGGTATTCCTCTGCACCCACCCCTCACATGTCTCCGTCCACTGCTGGGAGTCCTCTGCATCCACCCCCATGTCTCTGTCCACTGCTGGGAGTCCTCTGCACCCACCCCCATGTCTCTGTCCACTGCTGGTATTCCTCTGCACCCCCCCCTCACATGTCTCTGTCCACTGCTGGGAATGATAGGCACCCACCCCTCACTTGTCTCTGTCCACTGCTGGGAGTCCTCTGCACCCACCCCCATGTCTCTGTCCACTGCTGGTATTCCTCTGCACCCACACCTCACATGTCTTTGTCCACTGCTGGGAATCCTAGGCAGCCACCCACCCACCCACCCGCACCCTTGGTGCAGTACACTGCTGTCCTGGGCATACACCCCCCCCCAATGTACTGGTTTTATGCTGCACCAGGCCCTAAGCCAACATTCGTGGCGTGTGTACGCCTTGTATCACAAATGTACTGGTGCCCTAGGGGTACGGGTGATGCGGTCCTTACCCCCGCATTCATAGGTTGGATACGGTCTGTATCACGCGTACCCCTACATCCCCACTACAATGGTGGTACGGACCGTACCCACGCCCTCAGAGCGTGTGTACGGTCCGTACCACGCGTACCCCTACATCCCCACTACAATGGTGGTACGGACCGTACCCACGAGCTGAGGGCGTGGGTACGGTCCGTACCACCATTGTAGTGGGGATGTAGGGGTACATGTGGTACGGACCGTACACACGCTCTGAGGGCGTGGGTACGGTCCGCACCACCATTGTAGTGGGGATGTAGGGGTACGCGTGGTACGGACCGTACCCACGCTCTGAGGGCATGGGTACGGTCCGTACCACCATTGTAGTGGTGATGTAGGGGTAGGTGTGGTACGGACCATACCCACGCCCTCAGCGCGTGGGTACGGTCCGTACCACCATTGTAGTGGGGATGTAGGGGTACGCGTGGTACGGACCATACACACGCTCTGAGGGCGTGGGTACGGTCTGCACCACCATTGTAGTGGGGATGTAGGGGTACGCGTGGTACGGACCGTACCCACGCTCTGAGGGCGTGGGTACGGTCCATACCACGCGTACCCCCTACATCACCACTACAATGGTGGTACGGACCATACCCACGCTCTGAGGGCGTGGGTACGGTCCGTACCACGCGTACCCCTACATCACCACTACAATGGTGGAATGGATCGTGCCTACGGCCTCAGAGCGTGGGTACGGTCCGTCCCACCATTGTAGTGGTGACGGGTACGCGTAGACGTCCACTTCCATTGTGGCGGTACGCAGGGATTGGTGGACGTGCCCCCCGAAGTGACCAGACCCTGGAGGTAATGCCTGTACAGGATATATTCTTATTTAAATTGGGTAGGGGTTATGTTTCCTGCCCCTCGCCCCCCCTTTGCCCCTGGGTGTTGTTCTGACCTTCTGCGGCGTGCGCGGCGGTTTCGGTGCACCAGGTCGTAGGCTAGGAGGGCCGGGATGACACGTAGGATGGGGTCCATGGCTGTCCGTCGCGTACCGGTGCTCCTTCTTCGCGTCGTCCTCAATTTCCCGGGAGTTTTTGGCTGCCGTAAAATATTAGCCGTGCGGAGTAACATAGGCACGAATCGTACTTGCTGGTCCGTAAAACGCTGCCAGACTCCGTCCGGACGTCACGTACGCGATGTCCCGGATCGGAATTGTGGGTATTTTTTCGCCGCACGTAGTTTTTTACGATTCGTACGGAAATTGTATTTCTGTACGAATCGTACTTGCTGCTTTGTAAGGCGGATTTCCCGGGTACGAGTCCTATGGAGAATACGCTCTGTACGACCATTCGTACCCGGGTTTTACAGGATCGGAATCGGCCCCTTAAAATATATACTAATATACAAAACAATAATTAAAAACGAAATTATAACCAACTATATTTTTGTGAACAATAATAATGACTTAGAAATTTAAAAAAACTAAACTATATTACGTACCTTAAATTTGATATTCTTGACAACAATATTCTTGCTGATGATATTACCATATAACAATATTTTTTACTCGATATTTTAGTAAGACGATATTTTGTACTTGGAATTTTGTCTGAAAAACCGTCTCCAGCCAATCAATTGCAAGCTACCAGTAGCTCCCAGACACCTTCAAAGCTCCCAGCCTTAAGTTCATTTTTAAGTAAGCACAGGGTCACATTTTTCTTTTACCATAATGGAAGGGCTATGTTTACTTTACATTATTATCATCAGGCTGCAGATAGCAGAGCCTGATAATGAGAAATACTCAGTCAGATTTATGAGCCAGGGGAGGTCACAGAGGTGAAGGACTGAAGCACTGAAGTATTTACATGACATAAAATTGGAACTGTGATATACAAATTTGATACAGGTGTTGTTGTTAAATATTGTTTAAATACTGGCCTACTCAAACAAACACATTTTATTTTGCAGCAACTGAAATACAATTGGCTTCACAAAATTTCAGCAAGAGTATAGCACTGATACAGCCCTTATCCCTTTGATGATAAATAATGGACTTAAAATGTCTGTTTTATATCTACAAACTCTGGGCTAAGCAAAATAAAGTGGTGTTCAATTTTAAAGCTTCCCTTACATAATCAGCCTAAATAATTTCCTTTTGAAAATGTACTCTAAAGTCTCTTCTTTCATCAAACTGGGAGGACTGGGCAAATCTATATTGCATTAATGTATCTTCAAGTAATGAAGTAATCCCCATATTGTAAAAATCAAAAGTAAGATTTCCAAGTTGACACATTTTACAAATATTCCACATCTTGACATCAGCTTTCAACTGTAATCATATTTTTAAACTTTACTGCTTTCTGTTTTTTTAGCCAACTAAACAAGGTGACAAATAGACATGGTGAGCAGGCCATGTTCAGCACCTTGACACAGAGGGATGATCCTTGACTACATGTAGCTAGAAATTCCTCATGTACGCTCCCCAGTGCTTAATTTGAGACGGTGCTTTCCGGTGCCTAGCACCAGCACTTAATGGAGTTCAGTAGTGCCTCACTTCTGTCTTGGATACAAAGGGCTTTAAGATACAAATGGCCTCATTACGATGTGGGTCGGAAAGACTGCTCCACCGACTAATCCGTGGAAACATTCAGACCGACTCAACCGCGACCTCTCCGCCCACCGTATTATGATGCATAGCAGGTAAAACTCCGACCGCTTTGGTCAGAAACCATTCCGCCCGACCGCGTCGGCCGGAAACAAGTCTGAACCAATCGAGTCGGTCGGAAAGGCTGTAGCATGGGCATTCTGGTTACGAACAAGCATCGGTTGTCCTGCCAAACAGATTAGGATGCATCCGACGCGGTCGCGGAACCGTGTCAGTTTGTGATCCACATGACAAGTGTAAAATACAAAAATCAGTCTCACCAACAAGCATAGGCAGCGCTAAAAAATATATATATAACTATTAGGCATGCCCACCAATCCACCTATATAAAGACCAAAGAAATGGCCATGATCCTTTGCTCACACAATACTGTTGCTAGCCCAAGAGAGGAGTCCCTGTCCATTCCCTGCTCTCAGCCTTGCACAAACTCACGCACTGTATTCAACCTACTACTTGCACATATCATTTCATTTAGTCTTTATTTCGGTTAATAGAACCATAAAAGGTTTTCAGAAGAATAAAACAATACAAAAATGTCCACAGTACATCATTTTGGACATAAAATACAATACTACTAATCCCACTGGATTCTACATGGATTTGACCGACCAGTTTTGTGATGTTCTAAAGATATTTCAGATTTGTACAGTTTTACCTAATAATATTAAAACAGGTTTGAGGAATAAACATATCAGGTCATTTAAAAATACAACAATACAATTAAATAAATACCTCTAAAATAGTGTTTAAAAGCTTATTTCAAGAAAGAATTTTACACATGATGTATAAATCAATGTATATTTCATATTATAATCATAAAGTGCACGTGCCAGGCTTATTATAATTTTCCATTCACTTTGCAGCCTAAATTTTCAAACCTTCCCTTTTCCTTATTACAAATACCTACTAACGCTAAAAACCACTGTTTGCGCGGTATCAGATCGTAATAATCTTTCTGCTTCAAGGCAGGATCTAGTACCAAGTAAGCGACAAATGGGTTTTATCCATTTCTTCCTGCATCACACATAGGCTGAACAGAAGAACAGCAGATGTGTTTCATTCTCTATTGCACCTAAATCACATAAAACACATCTGCCCTCCTCCGCTTCGCCTGGCGCCCATTTCACCGTATTTGACTTTATTTGTAAGATACCATAGCGATATTTAAGGTATAGAGATTTAGCTAGCTGCAGCTGTATTTCATCTAAAAAGGGCTCAAAGTTCCAAACTGTTTTTATTTGGCGGAACCTTGATGTCAATGATCCCACAGTTGAAGAATGGGACATAAAATGATGTATAAACGACCAATAGGTTTCCTTTAAAAGCTTTTTTGAGGTCGTTGTCAAGCCAGACGGCTCATCCCAAAAATGCCTAAGTCCCAATTTAAAAAAACAATTGTGAATGTGCTTTAACCAGATCAAGCCTACGCCTTTATTAAATCCTAGGAGATTTCCTCAAGGCCCTCTCTATAATGGATGAGCTCATCTGTGCACCACAGGCAAACCCAAAACAACAATGGTCGTAAATTAGCCTGATCATCCACACAATGAAAATTTAAATCCATCAATACAGGAGTCAGTGGTGTTTGTGTGGGGAGACTTAGTACTTTCCTAAGAAACTTATTTTCACCCACCTTGAATGTGTCATTCGTCACGGGGCCCCACAGCTCTGCCCGTACAAAGAAGCCGATTGCACCTTATATTTGTATACTTCAAGAGCCGGTGAAACTGCTTTGGATAAACTACTTTCAATTTTCCTTATTAGGGGCCGATTCCGATTCCGGCCGCAAAACGAACCGACCGACACGGACCCGGACCGATTACCGACCGACACGGACTAGTGCCGTACGACCCGTGCAGTACGATGAAACGCGAGTGAATTACAACCGACACGTACGGAATACAAGCCGTACGACCAAGCCGGAGGGAAAATAGTGATCCGGCCGGAAAACCGACGCGATTTTCACCGACCGACACAAACCCGGAATCAACCCGACCGACCCGTACCCGCGATGTATGATTAGCGCAGTACGATGCAATGTGTGTAAAACCAGACCGACTCGCACGGAGACCAAGCTGCACGACCGACACGCACAGGCAACCCGGCACACAAGCAATAGAGACTGCCGCGAACGATGCCTACTAAACACAGAAGACAGGCAGCGTGAACGAGGCGGAGAAGCTCGCACGAGACAACAGCAGCGTCCGTTTCCGTCACATGAACGTCTCCTACATGCCTACAAAACACAAAGGAAAAAACACAAAAAAAGGACCAAACAAGCACTGACTAAGCCAATAAATACCCAACACAAATTAATTGGACAAAGACACACCCACAACTACAACTATATAAAGGACTACAATCACTACCATCATCCCTTGCAAACAGGAGACACAGCCAGCAGCAAACACCAGTACACAGCAACCACAGACACACCCACAACTCACCCATCACACAACTCACACATCATCAGCGCCTCATACAAAAGCACACACACATACACACAGCAAAACCAACACCAAACCAACATCACTTGCACCCTCACACACACATCCCTCACCACCACTACCCATCACCATGCCTCCAAAGAAGAATCCAAAGTTCACAGATAGTGAGTTAGAAGTGCTGGTAGACGAGATCATCAGAGTAGAGCCACATTTGTTTGGTACATTGGTTCAAAGGACCCCCATCTCACAGAAAGCCAAGATGTGGGCGAGGATTGTGGACAAGGTGAACGCACAAGCACCAACGTTGCGCACAAAGGACGATATCCAGAACACGTGGTATGACGTGCGCAGGAGGGTCAAGAAACTCATCGAGAAATATCACGCCTTGAGTCAGCGCGCCGGCGGTGGCCCTCCTGCCAAACCAGTCTACTTCAGGACCTGGGAGGAGAAGGTGCGGGACATCCTACCACCAGAGAGCGTCCATGGCCTAACAGACATCCCAGAGACTGGTGAGTACACAAACAACAAACCCAAGATTGTGTTGCAAGGGGACAGTGAAACCATGCACCTCAAGCAAACCTACACTAACCAATAGATAATCAACCCAAGATGTGTATGCCAGTCACACAAACACAATACCTGCCATCTCATAGTGACTGGGGACTGTGTCATGACATGCACCAACCTACAAACAAATAGAGCAAGCCACTGGCACTAAGCCAAATACATCCAGCAAGACAGTTTGCCACCACAAACACACCACCTCACAGTGCAGCTGACTGTCAGGAAGAAATAGTGGGGATGCAGGTGAAGTGAGTGTAGCCAAAAGCATGATGGGGCCTGTAGTCACAGATAATGCTCCCCCTCCTGATTGGCCCATCAAGACCTCTCTGAAACATGCCCACATTACAGGGAGTGGAAAATGACTGACAAGATAGCTGACACTGGGTCCTGCTATGGGGAGCACAAGGCCCTGCTAGGGCATGTGCGCAAATCAGAAGCAGGACACCACTGACTGACATCCTGAAAGACAACTTGCACGCCCTACAATGGAAGCACGTGTCATGATGGGAAGGAGGACTGACAGCCCTGACCATACTAATCAGCATGGGGAGACACCCCCCCAACACAAACACCACACAACTCACCGGGTACACTGCTTTGACACACACCTCATTGAAATATCAGCAAAAGATCCCCTGTACTGGCTGCTGCTTTGTGAAGCACAGGAGCTCACTTGGGACTTGTAGCCAAACAAACATCAGGATTTCACTGTCAGCCATCTTGCCATTGCCGTCACACCCCCTCACAGGGAAACAGAGTCAAGAGGGAGGAAGCGTGGCCATGCTGGGAAGGGGGGTGTAGCCAAGAGTATGATGGGACTTACAGTCACAGACAACCTACACCCACCCACATGGCCCAGCAAGATCAACCTGAACCATACTCGCCTCACAGGGAGTGGGAAGGGACCGACAAGATGTCTGACACTGGGCTCTGTTGTGGGGAGCACAAGGCCATGCTGGCAAATGGCCAACAACAAGATCAAACTCTGTCCGTGACAAGCTGGGAAAAAGCAGTGTACAGGCAGGCATCTGTTATAAAAGTAGAAAATGTCATGTTTGTGAACCAACGATGCATGTAGAAACATAAATCACATTGTGTGTCTCTTCCAAACACAGGTCGTGCTGGACACCCACTGACAAATGATGAGGATACCCAGTCCCAGACTCTGTTGGACACTGAGCTCTCTGGTCTGACTCTCTCGCTGTCCTCTTCGGATGACGACAACCAACCTCGCCCCTCCGGTGTGAGCCATCATGCAGCATCAGCAGCAGCATCTGCCCCCCCCCCCTGTACCCACGCCTCCACCATCTGGACACCGACAGGGCACCCCCGCCAACACGGCCAGACCAAGGACAATCAACACCCACAGCACAGGGACACTGGACCCCCGGAAGCTACAGCTCACACCACCAGCAACACCACCCATGGGGTCCCAGGGTCACCTGTGCGTACCGCCTCTGGTCCTGCCTGTGTGGAGAGGGGTGCTGGTAGGGGTGGGAGGCACAGGGCACGCCTTGTAGAGGGGTCTGGACTGCATAATGACCCCCAACTGGCACGCATCATAGATGCGTACCAGGATAGCACCGGAGGATTTGGCCAGGTAGTGGGGATCCTCAAGGACATGCAACATGAGCAGGTTGCCCACCATGCCCGCATGGAGGCAAAGTGGGATGCCCTTACTGCGGTGCATCGGGACATACTACAATGCCTCCGCCAGATCAACACCAACCTGTCCCCACTCCCATGTGTGCCCACAACATCTGTCGCAACACCATCTGCCAGCGCCACAGGGAAGGAGGAAGACTCTGGCGGAGAGTCCCCTGCACCGCAGAGGCCTGCACATGAGGATCCCCCCCCGGAAGAAGAGGGGTCGTCCGAAGAAGGACATGTGAGAGGCAGATGTCCCAGCACATGCCCCAGGGCCTCTAAACCTGTTCTGGACAATGTTCTTTGTGCGCAACCCGTTCACCTTGTCCAATCGCACACAACTCGCCCACATGACATGGAGGGTTCATGTTGGGCCAATGTATCAGATGACTGTGGACTTTACTCTGGACATTTCATCTACCAGCACGTCCAACTCAAAAGTGAACTTTGGATTCCCAAACCACTGTACAGCACCCAACATCCTGTGCACCTCACTCACACATGTTTGTAAATAAACTCACCAGTACACCATACTTGCCTCTGTTGTGATTCAAACTTGTCATGTTCAGGGCGAAGTCGATCTGCTACACAACACAGTGCATGCCAAATACTGCAACAATGTGGCCAACGTAAGGTCAGTCATGGGGATGTGACACATGTGAGGGAGACACACCACTATGGCAACACAAAACATACTCACCATGGCCATGTGACTCATCACACACAATGATGTTGACCTGAAACACATTGGCATCCACAGACACAACACCAAGCACAGTCAGTGGTAACAAGTCCACAGGTGAGGTAAGCAGATATCACTCAGATGTGGGAAGACAGACAACGCACATAACAAAGCATAACACAGGTTCATTACACACCAGCAACACGTTTATTCCACAATAGTTGCACGGTAATTCTATGTAACAGTGGACACACGCTCACAATGTTTTGGAGAATGGAAGTCCAGGGATATGTGGTACATCAGTTGATGGGAATTCTCAACTTCCACACTGGTGTTGGCTTCTGGGTGTTGGGGGTCAGTGTTGACCACACAACAGGCAAAGGACCCTGGGAAGGACAGACAAGATACAGTCAAAAGCACAGACGAACAGGAGAGAAATGCAATACACATGCACAAAACATGTTGCAAAACACCTACACAAACACTAGTTAGCAGTACTACCCTATTGTGGAGTACACTTCACCTGAATGGACACATCACAGCACGCATCCAGTCAAGTGGCACACAGACACACTCAGACAGCAACAGAGCTGGCTCAACACATTCCTGGCTACCTCCATACATTCACATAACAACCCTGGAAACTCACTTTCAGGTGAAGAAGTTGTTGATGAGCTGGGAGCGGACGTCACCATCATCTTCATCATCACTGGCATCCTGGCCCAGGCCGGGATCCTCCACTGGTGCCGGACGTTGGTCGTCGTCATCCTCATCCAGGATGAGAGGCGGCCCCTTCCGCACCGCCAT
This sequence comes from Triturus cristatus, assembly GCF_964204655.1. NCBI lineage: Eukaryota > Metazoa > Chordata > Amphibia > Caudata > Salamandridae > Triturus > Triturus cristatus. The sequence goes on from NC_140583.1 coordinate 362,851,921, forward strand.
GTTTTGTAGCATGCAGCAGATCAGTATTATTTTGCACACCTTTGCAGGCTCATATGGGAGAGCCCCTCCGGTCTTGTCCAGGCAGCGAAAGCGGCTTTTCAGGAGGCCGAATGTCCGCTCAATCACCCTCCTGCTCCGACCATGTGCCTCATTGTAGCGCAGCTCGGCTGGTGTCACAGGGTTCCTGAGGGGTATCAGCAACCACGGCATGTTGGGGTATCCGGAGTCACCTACACACACAAAAATGAACAAGTAGATGAGTTTGGTAGAAGTGTGGAATACAACAATGACAAACACACGCAATGAGAAACAGTCAGTACACACCGACAAGCCAGGCACGTTGAGCTGGCATCTGTGACATCAGCGTTGCAATGTGACTACTCCTCATTATGTAGGCATCGTGCGCCACCGCCGAACCAGGGAACCGTGCACACACATGTGTGATCAACATGTCAGCAAGACAGACCACCAGAGCATTGATTGAATGGTAATGCTTCCTGTAACGGTATGCCTGCTCATGTGCCTGTGGTGCATCAGGGCAACATGAGTCCCGTCAATGGATCCAATGACGTTTGGCATCCTCCCCAGTGTATAAAAGGCATCCTTAATTTCAGGGAGTTCATCTTGGCTCGGGAACTTGATATACAGGTCGAGGAATTGCAACATCCCCTCCAAGACATCGCGTAGCACCCGACTAAACATCGTCTGCGACATACCACCAGCAGTAGCCACTGGAAGGTACCAGTAGCAAAGAAGTGCAGGGCTGCCATCACCTTCACCTCTGGGGTCAGTGCTGTAGGGTATGTCTGGCCAGGTAGCAGATGTGGCGCCAACTTCTCCGCCAACTCCTCAATCAGTGGCCTGGTGAAGCGGTTCCGTCTGATGCTGTCGCGTTCCTGCATGGTTGCAAGGTCTGGGAACGGACGATGCACAGCTGGTGCCCTGCAGTACAGAGATGCACAAAGGAAGATTGTCAGTACATCCCCCATGTGGCCATGACCACGATCACTCTCACATGCTAGTTCATGACATTACACAAAGTACTGAGGTGTGTGCTGTTGGTCATGGACACATCACCTACAAGACCACCACCTCACATCTCAATTCCACATGTCCACATGAGTCCCATGTAGTGCAATGGGCTAATCATCTGGCTGTGTCACCCAACCTATGTGCTGCTGCAACGTTAAAAAAAAACACCCCAATGACTAATGAGGACTCATGTCTCCCAGGCATCACAGCTCTTTGCCATGCAGAAACCCAGGCTCCCTGTAATGCCACATCAACACAGCAATGGACATGCCGTAGCACATACACACCACAAGGCAAGCGTAAGTCCCACAGGTAGTGGCCACTGTTGTTCATGCCGGCCCTACATGTACGTCTCTTAGACACACACCCCATCAAGGTTGATGCATATACCACATGGATGTGGAGACTGTCACCCATTGGTAACATGTGATCAGTCACATCTGAGACACAACATGCACACAGACTGTGGGTGCACATCAGTATTGGGGCTACAGGTACATGCCATCACCCCCAGGACTCAGGGTGTATGTGAAATGCCCCAAACATATCCAACCTGACACTGTGGCTTTCACTCATGCCAATTACTGTCCAATTGCACATCACAGTGCTAAAGTGCACAACACACACAGGACTCTCCCCCCCATGTACAAGATAACAGCCTGGGATTGGCTGCACAAAGTGCCAGACAAAAAAACTGCTGTGGGCCCCTCAAACACCCAGGGAATGCAGCCTCACATGCCATGGGACACTGTGTGGCCAATGCTATAGTGAGGCAGGTGTGTACAGGTGTCCATGGCCAGAATATATGTGTGTTGCATCCGTCTAATAGTCACACTAATGCGGTCCGACGCGGGTGACAATGCGTACGCATTGCACGGGTCATGTCCGAGCCGTGCGTACGCCTTGTCATTGAATGCAATGCGGTCCGACGCGGGTGACAATGCATACGCATTGCACGGGTCATGTCCAAGCCGTGCGTACGCCTTGTCATTAAATGCAATGATATCGGACGCGGGTGACAATGCGTACGCATTGCACGGTTCATGTCCGAGCCATGCGTACGCCTTGTCATTGAATGCAATGCGGTCCGACGCGGGTGACAATGCGTACGCATTGCACGGGTCATGTCCGAGCCATGCGTACGCCTTGTCATTGAATGCAATGCGGTCCGACGCGGGTGACAATGCGTACGCATTGCACGGGTCATGTCCGAGCCGTGCGTACGCCTTGTCATTGAATGCAATGAGGTCCGACGCGGGTGACAATGCGTACGCATTGCACGGGTCATGTCCGAGCCGTGCGTACGCCTTGGCCATTGAATCGTATGGAGACGGGTGCATGTGTACATTCAAAATACGCGTTGTACAATCAGTTGAACCAGCCGGGCGCACCCATTGGCTCAGGAATTTCATGGAGACGGATGCGGATTCAAAACTTGTACGAGTTGTGCACTGGAAATTCAGTTGGATGCCTACAACAATTTTGCAATTTCAAGTGTTCCATGAAGGTGAAGATTTGAACGATGCGGAAGGCATGTACGAGTCGTACTTTTAAATGGATTGGCCAGATTCATAGAATGCAACCGTTTTGGACCTATCACTTTGGACACATGGCACTGAGTCTGCCTCTGCAGCACAGATATAAGGCTGTCTGGACCCCAGGGAGCTCACTTGCCTGCACTACATGCCACTGGACCACATCCCTGCTACCACTGCTGCTGTCTATGCATCCTCTGGCTCCTGCTATGGCACGTACACTGGAGAGGGCCCCAGCCTTCACTGAGGAGGAGAAACTGAGGAGGAGAACCAGGCCCTGCTGGACAGGCTCCTTCCAGAGTACAGAAAGCTCAATGGGACACCAGGGGAGCAGGTGAGTGTGCTGTCCACTGCCTTCCTAATTAAGCATGTTGTCTGACTAGCAGTACTAGCAGTGTGTACAGGAGTGGCAAGCATTATCACTGACTACTTTCATCCCCCAAAGTGTGTAGGGACGTGTACTGAATATGTTTTCTGCTGCTAAAGTGCATTTTTGCCAGCTTAAACTATCCATGCATTGTTAACATGTCAGACATGCATGTGAATTTTCACTACCTGTGTAATTATTTTCCCTTTGTGATGATGACATGTATATCTAATTGTGCTGCACAAATCTGGGGCATGTGTGTTAATGTACTTTTTACTTTGTCCTCCTCACAGGTTGATGCCTACCAGAATCAGGAGATCTGGCTGACCATCGCCCGGGCTGTTCGTTCTGTGGGGGTCTACAAGCGCCGCATCCACAACTGCCAGAAGAGGTGGCAGGACCTTCGGGGCTGGACCCGGAGGATAGCTAGAGTCCAGCTGAAGCTGTCACCTCCACGCAGGATGGGCAGACACCGGACCCTGACTCCCTACATGCTCCGGATACTGGCAGTGGTCTTCCCGGACCTGGATAGGCAGCTGAAGGCCAGACAGCAGCAGGAAGGGGGTAAGTCCATGCCTGATCTGTGTACTATGTCTGACATGCAAATAGCAGTCTTTTGTCCGGGTCACACTTCCACATTACATAGGTCTTGTAGTCCCCAAATCAGGTCCCTCATCTGTGTGATGCACCCTCCTCATCTGTTCCACAGGTGTGGCCCCTACAGTATTTGGATTGTGTCACTAGGGTACTGTGTCCCAGCAGTCAGCTATGTATCAGGTACCAGTCAGCATCAGTTCCCGTGACTCTGTTGTGTGTGTCATGGGTGGGTCAATTGTTTACACAATGCCTGAGATCTGACATGTGAACTGGGTGTGCCCTTGAGATGTGTACCAATTGCTGGTCTGACTCGCAACATGTTTCTGGGGTATTCAATACAAAACCATGCAGCAGGGTACTCCAATTTTTGGGCATCAGGAGTAGGTGTGGCAAGTATGCCACAATTGCTTAGCCACCTGACTACTGTCCGGGGCAAAACACTGTTTCACTTAGTCCTGCCCAGTCCTGCCCCCTCAAGGGCATTCAGAAACACTCTGTAATCCCACTCCTGTGTGTGAAATTGCAGGTTGTGCTTCGTGACATGTGCCCTCAGGTGTGTGCCTCTGTGTCATTAGGGTGTGGCTTGTTGCTACGTACAACTAGGGTGTCCATGATTCCGAGGGTCAGCATGACATCTGCAATGTGACTGTGGGAGACAAGACCTGTGTGACATATAGGTGTGTGAGCATCTGACAGCGCACAATGGTGTATGCAACTCTGTCCCTCATGCAGCTGGGTTATATGCATGGCAGGCTGTGATGTGTTAATGTGCATAGATTCGTGTTTTTAATGAGACTCATATGTCTGATTTTCATGATGTGGGGTCTTCTGGGTCCTGAATATGTTGTTTGCATGGGATGGGCAAGTACGCGGGTCATCTGCAGAGTCAGATTTGCCCCTGAGCTAGGATTGTGAGTCAGTGCATATTGTTGTTTTCTGGATGCCCTGCCCCTGTGACAGGAGACAGTGTTGACTGACTTTCAGGGCATCCCAGTGCCATGGCATTGAACTTGCTATGAGTCAGCCTACGCTCTGTTCAACTGTACACCATGCACCCCATTGTGGCCTTGCCCATCAGGACATGAGTACATCGTAGTGTGTGTTGCTGGCATGCATCCCAAGCATGTGAAATGAGTCTCTGCCCATCCCTTCATCTGGACACCTGTGCTGAGTCAGCCGCAAGAGATGTGCTGTGGGTCTAGTGACATACTCCTACATGTTCACTTGCATGTACAACTAATGTGTGGGTGGTGCATGTTGCCACATTGAAGTATTAGCATCCAACATGCAACAGACATATGTGTGCAAGTCAAGGAGGGATATGTGTGCCATGGTTGATGTTGGAAATGACAATTGTCTTATTCTAAACAGTGTTGGCACTTTGAGCTGTGTTCAGCTGATGATGCCAGGGCTTGCCCTGTGATGTGATGTACTCACTGTGGTGTGTGCATTCGGTGCAGGTGACTGATGTTGTTCTGTTAATTCCTATTCCTATCCAGATACATCCACGGCCACAGGAGGGGACAGCTCCACGGAACAGGAGGAGCCACAGAGCCTTACAGGGACAGAAGGAGAGGAGTCAGGTGGACCCAGTGGCACGGAGGGTGATTTCAGCCACACAGAGGAGTGGTCAGTACCATCCCCCCCAGCTGAAGGCCACAGCAGCTCTGAGGATGACTCCCCTGTGGAGGCGGGTGTCAGCAGCCACCAAACACCAGCTAGTGAGGCTGTCTCCGCCACCGCCACCACCACCAGCCCCCTCTTATCAGCTCCCATCGCAGAGGTCCCTGTGGGCTCCCGTGTTCGTGAGCATGTCTCCTTTGTGCCAGGCACCGCACCCCCTGCCCCTGTGTCCCCTGCTGCCCTGAGTGAGGAGTCTGTGGACTTACTTAGACAGATGCATGTGGGGCAGATGTCGATGCTGAAGGTCCTCCATGCACACACAGGTCTGTTGACACAACTGGTGTCATTCATTGAGGGCATTTCCTCAGGCATATCTGCCCTACAGAGGACCAACCAGTCCGTGGCCTCCTCCCTGACGGCAGCAGTGTCCCTCCTCCAACAGTTCCACACCCCTCCTACCCCTGCAGCATCCACCATTCCTAGCACACTACCTGTCCAATGCACAGAAACCCCCAAACCAAGGGCTAGATGTGCACACAAGCAAGTGCAGGGGACTGATTCCACACTCACAGGGGCTGGTTTGCTGACACACACACAGTCATCCACAACAACTCCACAGTCCTCCGAGACCTCTCCCTCCCAGCCTCCTTCCCTTGCCTCACCTGCAACCCCATCCCCCCAGAAGCTCTTCCTCTGTGACCTTGGCCTCTTCCCCACCGACCCAGTAGATCCTGATTACAAGGGGAAGAGGAAGTCCCCACACACAGAAGGGAGTGCCCCTCACACCCGGACACCCTCCCCCAGGCGCACTCAGACCAAGACGCCCACCCGCAAGTCCCCCCAGCGCAAGAATAGCAAGACCCCCCTGCCAGCACGCAGCTCCAAGGCAAAGTGTCCGTCCTCCATCACTCAGGCTACCACTCCAGAGGTTCCCCCGCCACTCCCTGCCCCGGGTTCCCCCACACACAGATACACCATCCCCAAAATGCTCAGGCCATCCACCCCTAGCACTTGCTCCTCCACACCTGGTCAGACAGTTGCTGCCACTGATGTGGGGACCATGTCACCACCCCCTGTCCTGCAGACCTCACCTGTCCCCCATTCCGCTCCCATGGATGTAGGCACTGCTTTGGAGTCCACGCCCACCCCGCCTGACTTGGGCACTGCCAATCCACTCCATCTGACCTGCCCACTGGAGTTGTGCCGGCACCCACCCCATCTGACTTGTGCCCCAGCACCCACCACTTCAGTCATCTCCACTGCAGTTGCAAGTGTCTCGCCTGCATCCCCCACCTCTTCACTGCCTCCTTCTGCTGCGCCCTGATCCTGTCCCTGCGGTGCCTGGCCTGCCCCCATGTATGCCCCTCCGAGGGGATGACCCCGGTCCGTAGCAGTGCAGGCAAGCAAGGTGTGACAGTTGTCATTCTAGTTCACTCCTTGGCAATTTGACATGGACTGGCCATTGGCCTTTTGGTTGCACAGACGTTTCGCATTTCATATACTGAATTTGTGACTCTAGTTCACTCCTTACCCTTTGGACATGGACTGGCCATTGGCCTTTTGTTGGAACAAACGTTTCACTTTTCATATGCTGAATAAAGCTTTTTACTGTGAACTTGATTTAGCTGTACATCATGTTGAGGTTGTTTTATATGCCCTTGCACCTGTAATGCTTGGTTTACAATGTTGCATACTGATTTGTTGATGTGAGGTACTCCCTGTGGTCCATGAGATATGTATCCTATTCTGGTGGGTATCCATGTCATCCTTTGCAGCTACCTGGGTGTGTCTGGATCAACCATTTGTGTACATCTCTCTGTGAGCATTTAATTGCCATGGTCACATCTGTGGCTTGCACCCCTGCACATATGATGTGCTTCTCATTGTCCAAATTGTCACTTCCACATACTTCGTGCTCATCACACCTGGCCCTACAGGTGTAGGCATCATTGTAATAGGAGAAACTGGGTCCTCTGTGCAACTTGCTAGACATATGTTTGGGGTATGTGCAGCTGACTTAGGGGTGACTCCCGTACCCAGGCTGTTGTGACCAGAGCCTTCATTGTGCAGTAACTGATGGCTGACTGACCAAGTGTTCTGCAGACATGAGTGGGACTTGCGGTGAATATGTTTGGCACAGCTGGGCTCCCACAGGAGTTGTGTCCCCTCAAGTTAGTGTGTTGTCCAGTGACATGGCCTGGGCCCATGGTGTGTGTTGTATGTGCATGTGTGTGTGTCCACATCCCTGTTCATACACAGACAGTGTTCCCTTGATATGTTCGTGTTGTTGATGCTTGATGAGTGGTACTGGGTTAATCCCACTACTTTTCCAATGGGCTACCAGATGTGTGGGTGCATGACTCACTACTGTTAATTGGTGTATCATCATTGTGATTTGTCAGTTCTGAGTGTTGATGATGTTGTCAGACACAGATGGGACACAGTGAGGGTTCCTCAAGGCACTTGTTTGTTCGCAATATCATGTAGTTGTCCCTAGGTGGTAGTTTTCAGTGATTGAGACATTTGTATGTGTGTGTGACTGCTCCCACTTGTCGGGTTCACGGCAGCGATGCTGGCAGGTGTCAGCATGGGTGCCTTGTGTTCCTCCTTGGCATCTGCATAGTCCTTAAGACAGTGGCAGGGATTGTGAAGGTCACATGAGCTTTGAGGTCATGGCCATGTACTGCATACTGTGCAGTGTGTCTGTCATTCCCCAGGGTTGTAACCAGTACTTGTGTGATGTGTGTGTGCACCTTAGTTCCTGCCAACATTCCTGTGTTTGTCATGTGGGGATGTGCAATGTCACCTGTCCATGTGGGCTTCACAGATACACATTGTTGCAGTTCATGTGTGTGGTGTTGATGGTGGACTGATGTGAATGTTTGCATGGATGGTCCCTTAGCTCCCGTTTGTCCATGGATGAGGGGCCATGCTGAGTGATTTGTGTTTGTGTATGTGTGATGTACATTTATGGCACAGGACACATGTCTGGGTTTCCCAGTTTGTACGACATCTGCCTTTGTCATCACAGTGGAGGTGTCATGCATGCTTGTGTCACACCAATGTCTTGTCCCTGGGGATTGTGCTGTTGTGTGTCAGTCTCTTGCTGTGTTAGTTGGTGTTCATTCCAGCTAGTGTCACATATGTCTGTTGTGCTCCCTCTCATCTCCCAACGCCTGATTGCCCACTGAGGGTGTCCCAATGATGGTTTACTTTTGTATGGCACTGTGTCCACATCTGTGTCACTGTGGTTCAGCCCCTCTCATGTGTTGTGCAGTTGCCTGTGGATACTGTAACACACACACACACACATGTTGTGTCCGATGTGCAGTGTGAGTTTGCCTGTTTGTGTTTGTGCATCTGCACCAGTGCATTGGTATTGCTGTTATGGGCCTTTGTCTGGATGCGGTTTCTGTGATTTTGCATGCTGTCCCTGTGAGTCATTTCACAACATTGTGCACATTCATCCTGGTTGTTGGGTGCCATTGCTGGCATGGAATGTGAGTTAGTGAGCTGACACCTACAGACTACACATGTTGTTTTGGTTGGTGTGTCTATTTTCGAGATGTGTGCATGCTTGGTGATGGTCACTTCTGCTGTTGTGTCATTGTACGCTGTGTGCATTGTCAGCCCCCATGTGTGGTGCTTGTCTGCACATGGCCGAGAGTGTTATGTTTTCACAGCACTGTTTGCCTCAACACATCTCTGTGTGTATGGGACACAACCACTATTTTTCCCCAGAAGTGTTTGATGTGTTGGGAGCAGAGATCATACATGCTGTTTGTTATTTGCAGCTTTGACCATGATGACACTTACCTTTTGGTCACTGTGTTGAGGGGGGTTTGGTCCCCATCACCACAATGCTCCACATCTGCTGCATTTTGTGAGACCCCACTTGACTTCTGTTCTACACAGTGAGGGGGTGTTCTTTTTACATTGCCACAGTGCTATGGTGATGCTTGCCTTGTGTGCACACTCATGTGTTGGTCACACATGTGCTGTTACTTACATTGTATGCTCGTAGCCATATTCACTGTTGTGGGCATTTGTCACAGACTACAAACTGTTGTCATGATGTCGTGGGGGATGTATTTTGCAGACATACCTGATGTTTGCGTATGCTGGATGTGTAGCGCATCACCCATCCTATGGCTGGGGGTGGCAGGGGTAATGGCCAACAGGTCCCCTGTGAGTGTGGGTGGCAGGGGTGATGGGAAACATAAGCCCTGTGAGTGAGGGTGGCAGGGGTGATGGGCAACATAAGCCCTGTGAGTGGGGGTGGCAGGGGTGATGGGCAACATAAGCCATGTGAGTGGGGGTGCCAGGGGTGATGGGCAACATAAGCCCTGATGGGCAACATAAGCCCTGTGAGTGGGTGTGCCAAGGGTGATGGGAAACATAAGCCCTGTGAGTGGGGGTGGCAGGGGTGATGGGCAACAGGTCCCCTGTGAGTGGGGGTGGCAGGGGTGATGGGCAACAGGCCCCCGATGGGTGTGGGTGGCAGGGGTGATGGGCAACATAAGCCCTGTGAGTGGGGATGGCAGGGGTGATGGGCAACATAAGCCCTGTGAGTGGGGGTGGCAGGGGTTATGGGTAACATAAGCCCTGTGAGTGGGGGTGACAGGGGTGATGGGCAACATAAGCCCTGTGAGTGGGGGTGGCAGGGGTGATGGGAAACATAAGCCCTGTAAGTGGGAGTGGCAGGTGTGATGGGCAACAGGTCCCCTGTGAGTGGGGGTGGCAGGGGTGATGGGCAACAGGCCCCTTATGGGTGTGGGTGGCAGGGGTGATGGGCAACATAAGCCCTGTGAGTGGGGGTGGCAGGGGTAATGGGCAACAGGTCCCCTGTGAGTGGGGGGGGCAGGGGTGATGGGAAACATAAGCCCTGTGAGTGGGGGTGGCAGGGGTGATGGGCAACATAAGCCCTGTGAGTGGGGGTGGCAGGGGTGATAGGCAACAGGTCCCCTGTGAGCGGGGGTGGCAGGGGTGATGGGCAACATAAGCCCTGTGAGTGGGGGTGGCAGGGGTGATGGGCAACAGGTCCCCTGTGAATGGGGGTGGCAGAGGTGATGGGAAACATAAGCCCTGTGAGTGGGGGTGGCAGGGGTGATGGGCAACATAAGCCCTGTGAGTGGGGGTGGCAGGGGTGATGGGCAACAGGTCCCCTGTGAGTGGGGGTGGCAGGGGTGATGGGCAACATAAGCCCTGTGAGTGGGGGTGGCAGGGGTGATGGGCAACAGGTCCCCTGTGAGTGGGGGTGGCAGGGGTGATAGAAAACATAAGCCCTGTGAGTGGGGGTGGCAGGGGTGATGGGAAACACAATCCCTGTGTGTGGGGGTGGCAGGGATGATGGGAAACATAAGCCCTGTGAGTGGGGGTGGCAGGGGTGCTGGGCAACAGGTCCCCTGTGAGTGGGGGTGGCAGGGGTGATGGGCAACAGGCCCCCTATGGGTGTGGGTGGCAGGGGTGATGGGCAACATAAGCCCTGTGAGTGGGGTGGCAGGGGTGATGGGAAACATAAGCCCTGTGAGTGGGGGTGGCAGGGGTGATGGGAAACATAAGCCCTTTGAGTGGGGGTGGCAGGGGTGATGGGCAACAGGTCCCCTGTGAGTGGGGGTGGCAGGGGTGATGGGCAACAGGCCCCCTATGGGTGTGGGTGGCAGGGGTGATGGGCAACATAAGCCCTGTGAGTGGGGGTGGCAGGGGTGATGGGAAACATAAGCCCTGTGAGTGGAGGTGGCAGGGGTGATGGGCAACAGGTCCCCTGTGAGTGGGGGTGGCAGGGGTGATGGGCAACAGGCCACCTATGGGTGTGGGTGGCAGGGGTGGTGGGCAACAGGCCACCTATGGGTGTGGGTGGCAGTGGTGATGGGCAACATAAGCCCTGTGAGTGAGGGTGGCAGGGGTGATGGGCAACATAAGCCCTGTGAGTGGGGGTGGCAGGGGTGATGGGCAACAGGTCCCCTGTGAGTGGGGGTGGCAGCGGCGATGGGCAACATAAGCCCTGTGAGTGGGGGTGGCAGGGGTGATGGGCAACAGGTCCCCTGTGAGTGGGGGTGGCAGGGGTGATGGGAAACAAGCCCTGTGAGCGGGGGTGGCAGGGGTGATGGGCAACAGGTCCCCTGTGAGTGGGGGTGGCAGGGGTGATGGGCAACATAAGCCCTGTGAGTGGGGGTGGCAGGGGTGATGGGAAACATAAGCCCTGTGAGTGGGGGTAGCAGGGGTGATGGGAAACATAATCCCTGTGTGTGGGGGTGGCAGGGATGATGGGAAACATAAGCCCTGTGAGTGGGGGTGGCAGGGGTGCTGGGCAACAGGTCCCCTGTGAGTGGGGGTGGCAGGGGAGATGGGCAACATCCCCCTATGGCTGTGGGTGGCAGGGGTGATGGGCAACATTAGCCCTGTGAGTGGGGGTGGCAGGGGTGATGGGAAACATAAGCATTGTGAGTGGGGGTGGCAGGGGTGATGGGAAACATAAGCCCTGTGAGTGGGGGTGGCAGGGGTGATGGGAAACAGGTCTCCTGTGAGTGGGGGTGGCAGGGGTGATGGGCAACAGGCCCCCTATGGGTGTGGGTGGCAGGGGTGATGGGCAACATAAGCCCTGTGAGTGGGGGTGGCAGGGGTGATGGGAAACATAAGCCCTGTGAGTGGAGGTGGCAGGGGTGATGGGCAACAGGTCCCCTGTGAGTGGGGGTGGCAGGGGTGATGGGCAACAGGCCACCTATGGGTGTGGGTGGCAGGGGTGATGGGCAACATAAGCCCTGTGAGTGGGGGTGGCAGGGGTGATGGGAAACATAAGCCCTGTGAGTGGGGGTGGCAGGGGTGATGGGCAACAGGTCCCCTGTGTGTGGGGGTGGCAGGGGTGATGGGCAACAGGTCCCCTGTGAGTGGGGGTGGCATGGGTGATGGTCAACAGGTCCCCTGTGAGTGGGAGTGGCAGAGGTGATGGGCAACAGGCCCCCTATGGGTGGGGGTGTTAGTGGTGCTGGCCATGCAACCCCTATGGTGGGCTGTTGTTAGTGGCCAGGATATGTATCCTCTGTGTGTGTGTGCCATTTTGCGACTACGTGTCGTTTGTTTATGTGGTAGGTGTCTGACTTACCATCTGCGCCGTCGGCGTCAGTCCCTGATCCGGTCATAGATGTAGAGTACTGGTATGACCTGCGCGATGGGATTCATGATGTGTTCGTGTCGTACACGCTGCTTGTTGCTCCGCCTCGTACCCACTGCAAGCTGTTCCGTCTCGTAGCCGTGTATTGATTTGTGGCGCGAATCGTAGCTGATATGCTTGTTTTCCGGATGCTGTGACGTGCCGTACGTGACGACCCGTCCGGCGCGTAGGAAGTACGCATCGTACTTGTCATGCCGGAAACTGCTATGGATACTGCTTCCGGGCGACACGGTTCCTCTTTGGGAGTTACGGCTCGGTCGGAGAATGGGTCTTGATTCACAGCCTACTTGTCGGTCGTGTTTTTGGCTGTTATGCGCGTCGTACTTCCTATACAGGACGGACCGGCTCTGGGTACGTGTCGGTCGCAGGGTAAGGCTACGGACAGCTTTCCGACCGGCCATCGGAATCGGCCCCTTTATGGGAAAGTGTTCTGGAGTAGTATGGTTTTACTTTTTTCTAGCTGAGGTCTCCAAGTCACTTTTTAATCCAAAGTGATACCTAAGTAATTAAAATCATGCACATTCTCAATCTTCTGGTGATCCACAGTTACGTTTTTCCTAAAGGTTTTATGTGGGTTAACTGCCATTTATTTGGTTTTACTGGGGTTTATTTCTAGCCCCTTAGCTTTGCATTATATCCCAAAAGAATTTATTACGTTTTGCAAACCTTTCGGTGTTTGGGAAATAAAAATCGTATCATCAGCAAAGAGGAGTGCTGGTACTGGCCCCCCCCCCCCCAGCCTAGGGGGATCATGATCACAAACCGAAAGGTAACCAGGGATGTCATTGACATAGAACGAGAATAAAGTTGGGGCTAAAACGCACCCCTGTCTTACACCGCTATTAACCCTAATTGGTTTAGTTAATTCACCTTGTGGGCCCCATCTGACCCTTGCCCAGTTATCTTCATGTAGTCTTATTATCTGTAGAAGAATTTGCCCCGGGACCCCTTGGTTTTTTAGGGACTTCCACAGGAGATTTCTGGGAATAAGGTCAAATGCTGCTTTTAGATCCACAAAGGCGATATACAAGTGTCCCTTTCTAAATGTTATATATTTCCAGGCTATACAAAGAAATCTAAAAACCTGGTCAATCGTGACAGTCTTTTCTCTAAAACCTGCCTGATATTGTGATAAAATGTTATATTCCTCAATCAATCAATCAGTCTATTTAAAATTTGCCTAGCATATATCTTTTGTAGAACATCAATAAGACGAATTGGTCGGTAGTGTGAGGAATTGTAGCGATCGCCCTTCTTAAAAATAGTCGTAATCTCTGCCCCTTTCCAAGTTTCGGGTAGCGATGCGCCTGAGGCAATAGAGTTACACAACAAATTGATATAGGGGCCCCAAACACCTTTGTAATGCTTCCATAAGTCTCCAGGTATTTTGTCAGGACCGGGAGCCTTTCCTGTTTTTACTGTATCTATGGCTGTCAGTGTTTCCTTCAAACTAAACGAAAATGGTACTGCATTTAATGTAGTTCCATATTGTAGCGGGCAATACTCGATATCTTTAGGGGAAGAGGAGTAGAGACCAGATAAGTTTTTTACCCAGGTATTTGCATCTAGGAAGAGGTCCTTACTACATCTTCCTTTTTTATTGCCCTTTGATATCAGCTGCCAGAAACTAATTTGATCTTTTGCCTTTGCTGCTATAAGTAGTTCTTCCCAAATGTTCTCCTCCCATTCTCTTCTTGTTGAGGCTAATAATTGCTTATATTCCTTTTTTCCCTTAAAGCCACTATATGTTTGGTTTTTTAGGCCAAAATGAGCTCATTTTTTGCAGTGCGGCATGCTTTATTGTACCACGGGCTTTTCAACTCCACCGCCACTATGATCCCATCACTAGTTTTCATCGGGATTTTACTCAGTATGGGTAATAAATCTTTGACTAATTTGCAGTGAATATCCATAATCGGAATGTCTGAGGCAGGTAAATATATATACGAAGAAACCCCATCTGCAAAAGTTTCATAGATCTGTTTAATTGCCCCTATCGAGGGCCATTTTAAAGCTCTCCGATTATTACTTAATAGTGGATCTATATTATCACTATCAAGATCTCTTGGGCTTGGAGTAACAAGATGAAAAAGGTGAGCTGCCAATGTCAGACGTAATGGGTAGTGATCACTCTCTGTTCTGTCGTCAACTACTAGATCAAGGGCCATCGACCAGAGCTCGATCGAAATTAATATATAATCTATATGACTTTCGATTATTTCTAATAAATGTGGGGGCTTTTGGGCTATCAAAGGGCAAACGGCTGTTACAGGCTCTTAAGCAGTGCCCCGAAACAAATCTTAGTAACAGCGCAACTGCTATTGTGCATGACACTACTGGATTATTATCTAGGAGCGGGATATTATTAGCCAAATCTTCTTCCTCAAAGATGTTTTCTAGTCCCACCGTTGGTTCGTATTTATGGTAAAAATCGCCTCCCACAATTTTCAGTGCCCTTGATTCAATTGAGTTTAAAAGATTGTCTAACTGCTCAATAACCATCGATTGCTTGCTTGTTGGATATGGTCTGGAGTATATATTTAATATATAAACTTCCTTTTTGTCCGGTGTATAAAATTTTACTCCCAAGATATCCTGCGAGCATGTTTCAACTAATTTAACATCAATACCTAGAGTCACCTTTTACCCAGATACAGAGGCCTCCTCAGGGCCTCCCTCTGACAGAGGAGTTAGCATCTTTGCTAAAAGTTTTATAGCCTACTTTATGAAGGGGTTCTACGGCCCAGGTTTCTTGGAGCATGATTATATCCTTCTGCCCGATATATTCCTGCCATACGTCTTCTAAGTTCCTTCTTAGACCTGCAACATTCCAAGAGATCAATGTTATCTCTCCTGCACAGCCCACCTCATTTTTTCCATACGCCCATTTTTGGTACCAAAGATACACTTAGTGCGGTTCAATCTAGTGTCCCTTCTATTATTATTAGCTGGGTCTACTGGATCAGTGTTTAAATTAGTAACAATGGCCATGGCGAGCCCTTCCTCTTGAGGTTCTAGCTCAACTACCAATAGTCACAGTGCTTGAGGTGTAAATAATTGTCAGTCTTGGGCATCTAAGTTTGAAAGTGCCTGGTATCTATTTGTCAATGGCATAGGGTGCTGTCTAACATTTGGATGCCTTAGCTGTGGTCTATAGAAAAACCCCAACGGAAGTGTACAAATGTTGGTATTCGTCAAGTGTGTTATCATGTTTTTATTCAGAATGTGACGAACCAACTGAGGCCTACGAAAATTGACCACTATACAACCTCCATAAATTCTTAGTGGATTGACCTATCCAACCTACCCTGCGGACCATTAGTATCTCCTTAGTGTCAGCTAGTTGAAAGCTTTCATGTTTAGCTAGCCAGTCTATGGTTTTGTTCCGTAGATCTTCCCAACTTTCTCTCTCAGTCATTCTAAGAGCAGGGACACCAGCCAGTATTAACGTATATGGGCATAAAGCAGGGGGCAGGTTTAAGATATCCAAATTGGCAATTCTGCTAGAGTTATGGATTTTCATAGGATTCTGTGTGTCGGGCCCCCTGTCTACATTCAGGCATGCTATACAATTTCTCTGTATGTCTACAAGTTTGGGACCAATTGGTGCCTCCTGGGGCTTGTCTCCCGTGCTCGTCTGCATAGATTGAAAAAAATTACCGCCATATACTTCCCTAATCTGATGTATAGTTCTATCCTCCCTCTCATAGTTTCCCCTGTTTTGCTCTTCAGCCATTCTGCCCTCCTTGTTATTGCCTAAATTTTTTATTGCTGTCTCTAGAATATTCAATTTATCCCAAAGCTGTGTGAAACCCTTGTTAAAAAAACCTTGTACATCATTTGCCATTACATCTGCAGTTCCAACACTGGCAGTGGCGTCAGTTTCTGTCACAGCTTCCTTGGTGTTACCCCAGACGGGATCGAGGAGCACATGGGCCATGTCTGTCTGTGTGCCAACGGAAATAGTTTTAGTTTGACATCTATTTGTGTCATGTTCTATATCCATTATTTCAGAGGCCTATCCATTATTTCAGAGGCCATCACAGATTTGGGTTTTCTTGCAGGTGCCCCCCGTTTTCTTTTTGCAGGTAAAGCCTCACTTTTCCGTGCTGCCACATTTTTCAGTACCTTAGTCCTGGTAACTCTACCCACAACCACTTCTGGCGTGGGTTCTGATCTTGGAACAGTAAAAGTAGTGGGTCCAGGGAGAGGTGTCGCTCCGTTAATTCAATCTTATGGATCAATAGTGACTCTGCCCTTACCAACAAAGCATCCAGTGTCCCCACTGCTCCCTTGCGTTTCTCCATTCCCTATTAAAACTCAATTATTAATACATACAGGCAGGAGATAACAGGGAACAGGGCAACAATATATTGGGGATCCTCGATAAACAGTACCTTCCTGTGTCTGTAGATGTCCGATCTGTGGTTCCCAGTGGCAGGATGTTAGGGAATTTGCTCAGCCCAGCCTCTTCCGGCCTATGCGCTGCAGGAGCCCTGGCCCCCTTTTCAGCACCTCCTGGCGCTCAGTGATACAGTGCGCGGCGTGCGCGCCGCAAGGGATGGTGGGAGATAAAGTTCCCTCGAGGCGGCAGGCAATGGCAGAAAACGGGCGTCTATACGGCCCCAACAGCAGCGTCCTAGCAGCGAAGGCGGCAAACACTTGGCCAGTAATGAGTATGGGCTCCCGCGCTGCGGGAGCCCTGGCCCCCTTTTCAGCTCCTCATGGCGCTCAGTGATGCGGTGCGCGGCATGCGTGCCGCAAGGGATGATGGGAGATGAAGTTCCCTCGAGGCGGCAGGCGATGGCAGCAAACAGCCGTCGACACAGCCCCAACAGCAGCGTCCCAGCGGCGAAGGCGGCAAACACTTGGTCAGTAATGAGTACAGGTTCCCGCGCTGTGGGAGCCCTGGCCCCCTTTTCAGCGCCTCCTGGCGCTCAGTGATGCGGTGTGCGGCGTGCACGCCACAAGGGATGGTGGGAAATGAAGTTCCCTCTAGGCGGCAGGCAATGGCAGCAAATAGGCGTCTACACGGCCCCAACAGCAGCATCCCAGCGGCGAAGGCGGCAAACACTTGGCCAGTAATGAGTACGGGCTCCCGTGCTGCGGGAGTCCTGGCCCCCTTTTCAGCGCCTCCTGGCGCTCAGTGATGCAGTGCGCTGCGTACGCACCGCAAGGGATGGTGGGAGATGAAGTTCCCTCGAGGCGGCAGGCAATGGCAGCAAACGGGCATCTACACGGCCCCAACAGCAGCGTCCCAGCGGCGAAGGCGGCAAACACTTGGCCAGTAATGAGTACAGGCTCCCGCGCTGCTGGAGCCCTGGCCCCCTTTTCAGCACCTCCTGGCGCTCAGTGATATGGTGCACGGCGTGCACGCTGCAAGGGATGGTGGGAGATGAAGTTCCCTCGAGGCGGCAGGCAATGGCAGAAAACGGGCGTCTACAAGGCCCCAACAGCAGCGTCCTAGCAGCGAAGGCGGCAAACACTTGGCCAGTAATGAGTATGGGCTCCCGCGCTGCCGGAGCCCTGGCCCCCTTTTCAGCTCCTCATGGCGCTCAGTGATGTGGTGCGCGGCATGCGCGCCGCAAGGGATGATGGGAGATGAAGTTGCCTCGAGGCGGCAGGCGATGGCAGCAAACGGACGTCTACACAGCCCCAATAGCAGCGTCCCAGCGGCGAAGGCGGCAAACACTTGGCCAGTAATGAGTACGGGCTCCCGCGCTGCGGGAGTCCTGGCCCCCTTTTCAGCGCCTCCTGGCACTCAGTGATGCGGTACGCGGCGTACGCGCCACAAGGGATGGTGGGAGATGAAGTTCCCTCTAGGCGGCAGGCAATGGCAGAAAACGGGCGTCTACACGGTCCCAATAGCAGAATCCCAGTGGCAAAGGAGGCAAACACTTGGCCAGTAATGAGTATGGCCTTGCACATATCACTTTTTTTCAAATTCCTTTTCTCAAACACACTCTCTATTTCACATTCACACTCACCATCACCATGTCCAAAAGGAAGCAGCCACATTATAAAGATAAGGAGTTTATGGTGCTTGTAGATGAAATCATCACAGTAGAGCCACATTTATTCGGGAACCTAGTCCAACAGATCCCCATCAACCAGATGTGGGACAGGATAGTCAACAAGGTGAATGGTGAAGCACCTGTCCTGCTCTCACTGAATGATATTAAGAGATGGTGGTACGAAGTGAGAAGAAGGGTAAAGAAACTGTGCGCCGACGAACATGGGAACTCACAACGGACTGGTGGTTGCCCTCCTGCACCACCTATCCATGTTACTTCTTGGGAAGAGAAGGTGCGTGCCATCATTCCATCGGATAGGTTGTATGGAATCACAGAAGGAATGGAGTCTGGTAAGTAGCTACTCCACATTTCACTAAAGTTAGCAATTACACCTCTGCAGACATCTCTGTAATGGACCCAGTTAACTAAATAACTGTTTTTAGATTCACAAAAACCAATAGTCAATGAGGATGTGATGTGTATGTAATATAGATAAACCACATACCTGAAATGAAAATGAAAAGACTTCAAACTATTGCCATGTACACACTTCTTTCAACAAGGCTTTGTGCTCCAAACACCAGTCCCCAGTGTCAGACATCTTGACAGTACATTCCCACTCACTGTCAGGAAAGCAGAGTTCTGGGTGGGCTGGTTGGGATGGGTGGAAAGGTGTGTGGAGGACAAGGCCTGCTGGGAGATGTAGTCAGTGCAAACACTCCTCCTCCCACCCAGCCCAACAAGCCCAGTGAGATGTACTGACACGATGGCTGACACTGGGGTCTGCTGTTCAAAACACAAGGCCTGGATGGGAGTTGGGGATAACTCAGACACCAGGCACCACTGTCAGCCATCTTGCTAAGACATTTCCCCTCCCTTTCAGGAAAGCAGAGTTCCAGGTGGGCTGGTTGGGATGGATGGGAAGATGCGTGTAGGACAGGGCCAAGCCCACCAGAAACCATGCTTTCCTGACAGTAAGTGGAAGTGTACTAGCAAAATGGATGACACTGGCAACTGGTCTTTGGAACACAAGGCCATGATGGGAGTTGTGAGAAAGTCAGACACCAGGCACCAGTGTCAGACATCTGGATAGTACACTTCTCATCATTGTCTGAACACCACTCTTCCTGGTGGCCTGGTTGGGCTGGGTGGAAAGAGTGTTTCCACTGACTCCATCTCCCATCAGGCTTTGTCCTACAAACACCTTTCCATCTTGCCCAAACAGCACTCCTAGAACTATGCTTTCATGAAAGTGAGTGGATATGTACTGGCAAGATGGCTGACACTGATGCATGGTAGTTGGAGAACAAGGCCTTGATGGGAGTTGTGGTCTAGTCAGGCACCAGTGTCAGCCATCTTGCCAGTACATTTCCACTGACTGTCATGAACGCATAGTTCCAGGGGTGGTGTTTGTGCTGGGGGGAGGAGTATTTTCATTGACTCCATCTCCCATCAGGCCCTGTCCTACACACACTCTTCCCACCCTGAGCAACCTGACCATCTGCTAGGATGGTTTCCTGACAGTGAATGGAGGTGGACTATCAAGATAGCTGTCACTGGTGCTTGGTGTCTGACTTGACCACAACTCCCATCATGGCTTTGTGCTCCAAACACCAGTCCACAGTGCCATCCATTTTTCTAGTACATTTCAAGTAACTGTCAGTTAGCCATAGACCCAGATGAACCGATTGTTCAGGCCTGGTCCCACACACACCTTTCCACCTACCTACCTACCACTACCAACCCAACAAGAACAGTGGTGTCCTGACAATGAGGAGAAGTGTAGTAGCAAGATGGCTGACACTGGGTGTTAGGAGCACAAGACCATGATGTGAGTTGTGGTTATCTCAGATAACAGGCAGCAGTGACAGACATCTTGCAAGTACATTCCCACTCACTGTAAGGAAAGCAGAGTTCCAGGTTGGCTTTTGGTGCTGGGGGGGAGGTGTGTGTAGGACAGTTCCTGATGGGAGATGTAGTCATTGCAAACACTCCTCCTACCAACCATCACAAACAGCACGCCTGGAACTATGCATACCTGTGAGTGGAAATGGACTAACAAGATGGCTGACACTGGGGCCTGGTGTTAGGAGCACAAGGCTATGATGGGAGTTGTGGTCAAGTCAGACAACAGGCAGCAGTGACAGCCATCTTGCAAGTACATTCTTAATCACTGTCAGAAAGCAGAGTTCCAGGTTGGCTTTTGGTGCTGGGTGGGAAGGTGTGTGAATGGCAGGGCCTGCTGAGAGACATAGTGATATCAAACACTCATCCACCCACCCAGCCCAACTGATACAGCTGTAGCTCTACTTTCTTGACAGTGAAGGGAAATCTACTTTCAAGATGGCAGACCCTGGGGACTGGAGTTTGGTTTGGCCACAGCTCTCAGCAGGCCCTGACCTACACTCACTCTTCCCACCAAGCCCAAACAGCACATCAGGAACCATGCTTTCCTCACAGTGGTTCGAAATCTACTTGCAGGATGGCTGACAATGGTGACTGGTGTTTCACCTGTCCCCAATTCCCATCAAGGCCTTGTGCTCTAAACATCAGTGCCCAGAGTCAGCCATCTTGCTAGTACATTTTCACTCGCTGTCATGTAAGCATAGTTCCTGGTGGGCTGGGAAGGCTGTGTGTATGACAGAGCCTGATGGGAGTTGGAGTAATAGCAACCACTCCTCCACCCACCCAGCCCAACATGATCCTCTGGGCCTATATCTACCTGACAGTGAGTGTAGGTGTACTAGCAAGATGGCTGATACTAGTGATTTCTGTCTGACCCTATCACAACTCCCTTTGCCCTTGTGCTCCAAACACCAGGCACCAGTGATAACCATCTTTCAAGTACACTTCCCATCATTGTCTGGACAACACTTTTCCTAGTGGCCTGGTTGGGCTGGGTGGGAGGAGGAGTTTAAGTTTCACAAATAGACCATCACCACTCAAACACCAGCTCATGAAATTAGTTAGCCCCAAACAAGCAAAAAGAAGAATTTGAGATCACATCTAAGTATGGAGTCAATTCACAAAATACATGATCTGTGTAAGCACAAAGCTAAGCAGTTACATATTTGGCTTCTTACAGGCATTCACTTGAGTGTCATGAGATGAGAATAATGACCACCTCACTCACACCATGACCACTAACTTCCAGGGAAAGCAACAGACTGTGAGTGTGTAGGCAGCCACACCTATGTGACTGGTGAGATATGGACTACTCCTAGTAAACAGGCCTGACAAACTCTAACATTAAGATCTAAAGAGTACGTATGTCATTATTATACTACAGATGTGGAGAATGCTAACCCACCGGTGTCATCTACAGAGTGTTGGGTACCAGTCAATGTTTTTGGACATGTCATGAGAACTAAACACAACATGTCCATTTATGCACACCAATCCACATCTTTTCAAACGTCCACTGTTCTTCAAAAACATAGGCGAGCATCATGGATGAAGGAGCCCAATCTATCTTCATAAACTTAATTTTAGGTCCAGTCATTTACGTAATGGATAACATTTTTTTTTCTTAAACAAACTTTATTGTAGTGTACAAGTCTGTACACCCACACATCGTGTAAATTTCCACAGTATGATACATACAAGCAGAGAGAGCAAGGAATCAACATGTAATATGCAATTTTTTAAAGCATTCTATGCATGGTAGTGTCTCTTCTTCCCATGCTCCAGTTCAAGAATATACAAAAACTATGGACATTAGTCCCACATTGTATGGCATTCTCACGACATTCTCTCCTGTAATTGTCAAAATGTAACTCTAATCTAACTTCTCAATACTAACCTCCCCCTATCCATCCCCCACAGGCATGTCACTTCAAGTCCTTCATACAAGTTGCAGCGTGTGGATTCTATGTTGTACCTTCTTAATATACCAACTTTATTGGAGTAAAGGGTAATGCACAGCAGTTACAGATTCATGGTGCGGCACTTTATTAGAATTCCCGTGCGGTCAAACTCAGGTACAATCTGTCTGGCCTCCCACCATATGGGTGGGTGTCCCAGGTTCTTCGTCACTATCGCCGTCAGGGATAGTGAGGCGCACCACCAATGTTTCCCATGCCTTTGCCGCATCTAGTGCCTTCTCGCTCCCCGCCCTCTGCGCCAGCTGCATTCGAACTAGTCCTTCACAGTCTGCCCATTTAATGAACTCTTTCTTCCAGCGATCTATGTTGGGACCCTTCTGCGCTTTCCAATGCATAGAGATCTCCCGTTTAGTTAGCAGGAGACCCATGTCTATGAACTTGCTAGTAATTTTATTTTTGGCCGTGTGAGGAAACCAATGCAATATACAAGGTCCTATGACCGATTCCAATTCCCTGTCAGTGATTGTGTTAAGGAATGCCACCACTTCAGGCCACTATGCGTCCAGGTGTGGGCACCCCCAAAACATGGGTCGAAAATCGGCTCCCTCCCTGCGGTAGCACGGGCAAGTGTCTGAGCCTATATCAAAGTATTTTACGTAATTGATATAATTTGAGGTGCTGTGGACATTCACATTAATGACTGTGTTATTTCTGTACCCACAGGGCGAGCTGGGAACACCACCGGCCAAAATGATGACAACCAGTCCGAGACTCCAGCCGACCAGGAGCTTTCCGGCCTTGATGCCTCTCACACATTCTTGGACGAGGAGGAGCAACCTGGCCCATCAGGTTTGGATCGGCACAGAGTACCACCACCTTCATCAGTATCCACTGCGACAACCCTGCCTCAGCTAACAACACTTCAGCAGCTGGTGCTGCTGAAGATCACCCAAACCTCTCAATGCCTATGAGGGTTACCGGAGAGAAATGGGCCAGGTAATAGAAATCCTCAGGAACACCGAACAGCTGCAGGCAGCCCAACACCAATGGCTGGACAGAGTTAACAACAAAATGGACAACATGACTGGGGTGCTGCGGGATATTGGTACCAGCCTCCACCGGATTGCTAGTCACCTGACCACACCTCTCTGTGTGCCCACGACATCTTTTGCCTCAACATCTGCACAAGCCACATGAAGGGACATGCAGTCTGGCGAGAGTCGCCAGTACCCCAGGAGCCTGCCACTGCGGCTACCACACCCAAACGTGGGAAGGGGAGTCCGAGGAAACATCAGTGAGAGTTTGATAGCAATGTACCACCCCCAGGAAGTGAAAATGTGGCCTTGATATCATCAAGTGTGTGCCAAGTGTTCACTTTGTTGACTGTCATAAATAACTGACCCACATCGGATGGAGGGTCAAAGTTGGACTTTGTAGTCAGATAACTGTGGCTTGTCTTTGGTGAATTTCATCTTCAAACATTATCAACTCCAATCTGCACTTTCTTTTTTGTTGTGTTCGATGCATCACTGTTAGATTCAGAGATGTCTCATAAGCATCATTTGGAAGTGAGTTAACAAAATGAGATTGTAAGCAAGAGAATGTAAGCTGTACAAAATGTACACGATAGCAAAAAGAAGTGAGGGACATTCAGACTTGGCCTTCACAAATGTGGATTAATACAGTCTGGACAAAATGGTACAAAGTGTTGACTAAGAATTTACAATCAAGATTTACAGGACTAATGGTCTGTACAGACGATGCATCCAGACGGCCCAGTGACATAGTGATCCACATGTAGCATTGTGAATAAGCAGTCATTGGACTTGGCAGTGTGCTGACCATTGTTCACATTTAAAACTGATGAAATGTTTCTAATGTGGATAACATTCCGATTCATCTTCCTAACTGTGCATAAATGACACAAGAGTGTGGGCCACGTACCTCTAACCCTAGCTATGCCTACTACCTTGTTGTCTCCACAATAAGAGTTAGATGTGTGACCTGACAGACAACAACTTAAGCTACAGGACAGATGAGCACAATCAATGTTATCTGTGTGATATGGCCCATGCAATGACTACACAAGCTTGATGGATGACAAGAAAGGTAGGTGACCTGTAACACTAGACTCAATGGTTCCCAAAAGGATGAATAGGGATTGCAGAATGAATACCATGTCTAAATGTAATCCAGTGATTCTATTCCCATTGTGAAGTCTAAATTCCCTTGCATTAGATGAGACAGGTATGTCATGACACAAGGCCGTCAGTAGTGAAAGACAATACATCAGCTGGTACATTGTGAAACAGTTGACATTGTGGTTGTGGAATTTGATTGTGCTACACACAATGTCGCTGACATTATCATGTTTGAGGGTGCATAGGTTTACTTGCATACTAACATGTGGGATTTATGGAACAGCATCAAAAATGTATTGCACAAGTCCTGTTGATGTAGTTGGGCCGAGCAAGAGGGAGCCAGTGGCACGGAGGGTGAGGGGAGCCTCCCTTAGGCCACGTCGGACATAACATCTGTCTGCTCGACGACAAGCTCAAGTTCCAGTAAGGACTCCCATGTGGTGGTGGATGACCCAGGGACTGGATTTTCTACATCAGAGTCCACCACCACCCCTACCATCTCCACCCACCCAGCTGTTCCCCAGCCCATTGTCCGTGGCTACTCCCCTAGAAGAGGAGGCATCTCCCTTGTGCTAGGCACCTCTTTCCCTGCCCCTGTCTCTCCTGCTGCCCTGAGTGTGGAAGCCATCAACATCCTGGGGCATATCTCTGTGGGGGTAGACAGCAGATCTCTGTGGGGGACAGCAGTGCTGAATGTCCTTCAGGTTCAAATCAATCATCTTACACAAATGGTATCATTCCTGGAGGGCATTCACTCGGACATGTCTGCCCTACAGAGATCCAATCAGGCTCTGGCCTCTACAATGACGGCAGCATTATCGCAGATGAAGTTGCCCAACCCCCTCCTGTCTCTTCCTTATCCACAGTACCAACTACCCTCCCTGACTCAAGCACATGCAAACATGAGCATGCATCCACATCAGCAACCACACGCAGCACACAAACTTACAAAAAATAAAGGTAAACACATAGCACACACACTCACAAGTCAGACATCACGCTCACCATCACAGACATACCACGATACACAACACCAGCATCCACATACATGCTGCAGACCTCACTACCCTTTGCCTCCACAAACCCTGCCCTTGCCTCTCCTCTTACCCACTCTGCCAAGAAACTCCACCTCTTTGCCCTTGACCTCTTCCCTATCCAAACCTACCAACCCCCTCCCAGAAAGAAGAAATCCACCCTCCCATCAGTTAGGTTGAACAGTGGGTACACTAACCTGCTCAGACAAATCAAGCGGGCGATGCATCGATCCCTAAGCCCCCTTTGCACCACTCCACAGGGGGATATCAAACACTCCGCCCTGTGCAGTAGTACGCAGGGGATGGGGGAAAAATAACCAGGAATAACGGAAAGAAAGCTCTGCTGCCCTCTTCTTAGCTAACTTCCGGATTCTGGGCTGCTAGGAATACGCATATACTAGTGTAGTCCCATCAGCTCCTCACAGCATGCTGTAGGTGAAACAACAAACAAACATTACTACATAAGCCACTCTCCCACACTCTCCCCCTCTACAGTGTTAGCCGACCTCCCTCTTCCTTTCTTCAGCCTGAGGACTTACATGCGCTCCTGTGGGTACATCCTTAGTGTGACTGGCAGCTAAGAAGAGTAGGTAGGTCAATGGAAGAAAGCAAAAAAACAAAATCAGCACGAAAAACTCTCTCCCTGAGAGCTTGCGCAATACCCAAGAACAAAACAAGCAACTGTGGGCAGAGTGGAAAAACTCTCTCCCTGGGAGCGTGCAACATATCCAAGAACAAAACAAAAGTAGGAAAGCTTGGTGTGATACATCTCACACATGCAGGCACGATGTTGGAAGAGCTCAGTAGTGTAGGGATACAGTGCAGAGCCTAGGTACACTCTGTGCAGGTTAGAAGCACTGCTCAAAGAATGTCTCTCCCATAGAAAGCTGAACCAGGTCAGGGGATAACCGCTAGCGTGTGCGAGCAGAGAGGATGCACTCCTCTCAAACACACGCCAGTGGCGAAATTCTCAAACACTACTTGTTCCAAAGGCACACAAGCGGGACAGCGGGTTACTCAGAAAAAGTACCGAGCACCCAGTTCCTACCCAACACGCGTGGGACCCTGAGCAGTTCGGTGAAGGTTCGACAGGGATTGCGCGCGGGAGAGAAGCAGGGATTTGTCGGCCGCATCCGAGTTTCTGCGGGTGAAACGCGGCCAGAAACGAGCCTTACCAGGTTTCTGCTACGACCTCCTTGCTACGAGTCGAGTGCAGCCTCCAGTAATGGCTCCAACGCTGAATCAGGCATTCAGGAATTAAATTGGGTGACAAGCACCGGATCACCCTAGAGGAAGGCTAAATATAGCAGCCCAGCCGCCAGGTAAGAACCGGTTGCCTGCAAGATGCATGCTGGGTGGTGTAGAACCCCTACCTACCCACATGCATACAACACCTGGGTGGGATCGTGACAGTACCCCTCCGCAATGGCCGCCATCACAGCGGACTACCAGGTTTCGTCGGGTGATGTGCATGAAACCGTCAGAGGAGCAGGGGACAATGCAGGTTGTCCACCGGTTCCCATGTGCGCTCTTCTGGTCCATAACCTTTCCAGTGTATGAGATAATAAACCCTTCCTCTGGTTCTCTTGGAGTCTAGTATGCTCTGTACCTCATATTCCTCCTCCCCTTCTACTAACGCTGGATCGGGACCCGCTAGCAAGCGAGTGTGGGGCAGGCATGGACTTAGAAAGGAAACATGGAAAACGGGGTGGATTTTCACGACTACGGGGTTTATAACCTGTGTTATGGTATAGGGCCCTACCTACTTGGGCTTCAGCCTGTTGGACCCCTTCATCTGTAGGTTTTTTGTGGATAACCACACCTTATCTCCTGTTGTATGCAGGGGCCCAGGGGAACGCTTTCTATCTGTGAACCGTTTGGTGGCTTCCTGTGCCTTAAGCAAATGGCTTTTTGCATCTATGAGTACTGCACGGAGATGCGCGGGGGATCTTGGATAGATGGATGTTTAGATGTTATCAGCCAGTCAAAAGGAAGCATGTTTGGATTGTATCCATACAGACAGAAAAACGGGGAACAACCCAACGTGGTAGGTTTGCTGTTGTTTTAGGCAAACTCTGCTGTCCGGAGCAAGGTACTCCACTCGGCCTCATGGTGTAATAAGAAACACCTCAGGTATTGCTCCAGTGTCTGGTTTTGCCTCTCGGTTTTTCCGTCCGTTTGTGGATGATAGCTGGTTGAAAGCCGTGCGTCTTTTTTCGTTACGTTGCATAGCTCTTGCCAAAAACGGGACGTGAACTGAGAACCTCTGTCCGTTATGGGAACTGCTGGAATGCCATGTGCTCTCACCACATGTTGTAGGAATACGATGGATAACTTGGAAGAATAAGAAGGTATGGCCTTCAGCGGTACAAAATGACCCATCTTGGTTAAGTGATCCACCAAGACTAGGATGACGGTGTGTCCGTTACTGGGTGGCATTTCCACTATAAAGCCAATGGAAACGGTGTGCCACGAAGCGTCTGGAATGGGGATAGGACACAGTAACCCCACCGGTTTGGTATGCCTGGTCATGCCTTGGGCACGTATGGTGCACCCCCTGATGTACAGTGTCTCATAATCCTGGCCACCAGTAATGTCGTGCTACGAGGGCAATGGTCTTGTAGATTCCCATATGTCCACCCAAGGACGTGTCATGAGCCCATTTGATCGCTCGTCCTTGCAAGCGGGCTTCGGGTAAGTATAAAGCAAGGAGGCGGTAAAGCAAGTCCTCCTTCTTGCTCCTGTTTTCTGGTTCTTCTTTCACCCAGGCCCGTGTATTCATGCCCAACAGCTCAATCCTTAGATCGTCCAGGAACTCGTCTTCGGTCACTATGGCGATCTCTTGACTGGGGAATGCAGCTTTGCTTAAGATGGGAGGAGGAGTTGTGGGGGATTGGCCTTCCTCTTAAGGGGGTTCGTTCGGCCTAGACACGGCATCTGCCTTGCTGTGTTTACTCCCTGGCCGGTATTTTATCACAAAGTCGTAGTCCGCAAAAAAGAGAGACCAACGCAGCTGATGGTCCGTGAAGATCTCGATGGTATGTTGAGCCCCCATCAGATGATGCCTCCATTCCTCACATGCCCTTTTTACCGCCAAAAACTCCTTGTCAGAAATGCTGTAGTTGACCTCACATGGAGTCAGCTTCTTGGAGTAGAAGGCCACAGGTTGAAGCTGTCCCGTTTCTGAATGTTTTTGTGAGAGAATACCTCCTAAGGCGTAATACGAGGCATCGGTTTCCAAGACAAAGGGCAATTGTGCATCTGGGTGGCGTAAGATCAGTGCTTTCGTGAAACAAGACTTTAGCGACTGGAAGGCATCTTCCGTCTGTTCGGTCCACATGAATGATACTCCCTTCTTGAGTAGCAAAGTGAGGGGTTGTATAGTCTGTGAGAAGTTCTTGATGAAACGCCGATAGAAATTAGCAAAGCCAATGAAACTCTGTAATGCCTTCTGGTTCATCGGGGACTTCCACTGGGTGATCGCCTTCACTTTCCTTGAGTCCATGCATATTCCTCTGGCGCTGATGATGTACCCCAAAAACTCAACCTCGGAGGCATGAAAAAGGCACTTCTCCAGTTTGGTGTACAAGGAATGTTTTTGCAGCCATTCCAGGACCTGTTTCACGTGAGTGACATGCTCTGCGACAGTAGAGGAGTAGATCAAGATGTCGTCTATGTAAACCATACACATCACGTCCAGGAGGCCACGCAAGACCTCGTCCATGAAGTACTGAAATGCCGCTGGAGCAATACAAAGCCCAAATAGCAGTACTTGATACTTAAAGAGCCCAAACTTTGTATGGAAGGCATTCTTCCACTCATTCCCCTTCTTCATTCTCACCAGATGGTAGGCTCCTCTAAGATCTAGCTTTGTGAAAATTGTGGCTCCTTTGCGCTGGTCCAGTAACACTGGTATCAAGGGAAGGGGATACCTGTTCTTTATGGTGACTCTGTTAGGGGCTCTGAAGTCAATGCATGGTCGCAAATTGCCTTCTTTCTTAGGGATGAAGAACAGAGGCGAGGAAGCAGGGGAAGACGAGTGACGTATCCCATTGGCCAAGTTCTCATCCAGATACTCCCTCAGATTTTGGGTTTCGGGTTCGTTCAAGGCATAGACCCTGCTACATGGGATTGTGGCTCCAGGACCCAGGTCTATACAACAGTCATAGTCTCTGTGAGACGGGAGGTGGCTGGCTTCGATTTTGTCAAAGACTGAAGAATACGGTTGTTACTCTCGAGGAATTGTGGACATACAGCCCAGTATGCAGTCGGTACATCCCGCAGCTAGGAACAAGGCTTGTGTATCTACCAGTTCACCATCCAAAGTGTGCTGTTTGGTGCAATGTTCCTTGCAGTATAGTGAATCCATCACCATGGACCGGCTTGCCCATCCTACCGTGGGGTCGTGGAGAGTCAGCCACGGCATTCCTAGGATCAAACGAAAATGTGGTGCATCGATCAGGTCAAACTGAATCAATTTGTAATGATCCTGTCCAAATTGCATGAGGATGGGCTGGGTATGGTATCTGACTGGGCCAGATGTCAGTGCAGTTCCGTCTACTGCTTTCACCAGTTCGGGTACGATCTTCTTCTGCAAGGGCAAACCTAGGTCCTCTGCGTACTTCCGATCTATAAAGTTGCCAGTGGCCCCGGAATCCACTAAGGCTGGTACTAGTTTGAGAACTCCGTCCTCCAACCACAAAGAAACGCAAACGTTGAGGTGATGTACGGAATGTTGTAAGGTGTTGGCAATCACTGGAGACACTTCACCGTCAGCATGCCCCAAACTAGAGGTCTCGCTTTAGCTCGGGGCTATCCATTTCCCAACTCCTTTTCGGGATTCCAAGCCCCATGTGCCATAGCTTGAGTCTTGGAAGGAGGTCTTCTTTCCGGTATTTTAGTGCGGGCCTTGCATTCCCGAATGAAGTCACCTGCCTTCCCACAATAGAGACAAAGACGTTGTTTCCATCTCTTCTCTCGTTCTTCTGGGGTCAGAGGTCCTCAAGTTCCGCCTATCTGCATTGGTTCCGGGCCCTCTGAAGTCTGGACTCCTTCTCCGTAAGCAGGACGACCCCGAGGGATGTAGCCTATGAAGTCGCCCTTGTTCTTATCGGTCTTGCTCTCTTGCATCCGATGGTCCAGTTGTATGGTCAGATCAATTAGCTCCTCACAAGTATGGGGTAAATGAATTACCTGGGCAAGAACGTCCTTCAGTTCTCCGCGAAGCCCTTGATAAAACAAGGAGGTTCTTTTGTTCGGAGGCCAGTTTCCACCACAAGCTGGTTGAACGTGGTAACGTAGGAAAGAAGGTCCTGAGTCCCTTGATTGAGGGTGCGCAGCTCTCTATCAGAAGTTAGTAGGTGCGTTTTCTGGTCAAACAGCTTATGCATCTCCG
The DNA here is from genome assembly GCF_964204655.1 of Triturus cristatus. NCBI lineage: Eukaryota > Metazoa > Chordata > Amphibia > Caudata > Salamandridae > Triturus > Triturus cristatus. Next base: position 362,882,654 of record NC_140583.1, read on the forward strand.
TGTAGAACTCACTAAAGTAGTACAACACAGGGTCATCTCGTTCTATCAAGGTGATGGACCAATTGGCTGCGTTTTCCTCCAAATAGGACATGACCAAGGACGTTTTCGCCTGATCATCATGAAAGAGGGTTAGTTTACACAGAAAGTACAGCCTGCACTGGCTAATAAAGATCCCAAACTACTTTTGGTTACCATAGAAGCGTTCTGGGGGCGCAAGGGGTTCCTGCAGAGAATAGACCACGTGAACAGGAAAAGCCTCACCAACTCCAACATATGGAGTGTGAGAGGGGGTAAAGAACCCTGTGCTGGTAGCACCCCCTCCCATATGGTCTGCAGGCGGGTCCGTCGGCCTAGGCTGAGGGGGCGGTATACACCTCCTCCCTGTTGGATCAGGACCCTTTCTGCTTAACCCAGCCACTTCTCGAAGCATGGTACCCATTTCATTCCTAAGTTCTTGCGTTTCGGTACGAAATGTGTTGACTTCTACCTGTAGGGCAGACATGGTTTCTGCAAGTGTGGTAAACACTGCGTTGACATCCATCGCCCAGGCTGGATGATGGTCTTGGGCTTGGCACTCTGTCAGGTTGCACAGTGGCTACACTAACCTGCTCAGACAAATCCAGCGGGGGCGATGCATAGATCCCTAAGCCCCCTTCGCACCACTCCACAGGGGGATGTCAAACACTCCGCCCTGTACAGTAGTATGCAGAGGATGGGGGAAAAATAACTAGGAATAACGGAAAGAAAGCTCCGCTGCCCTCTTCTTAGCTAACTTCTGGACTTTGGACTGCTAGTAATACGCGTATACTAGTGTAGTCCCATCAGCTCCTCACAGCATGCTGTAGGTGAAACAACAAACAAACATTACTACATTAGGCACTCTCCCACACTCTCCCCCTCTACAGTGTTAGCCAACCTCCCTCTTCCTTTCTTCAGCCTGAAGACTTACATGCGCTCCTGTGGGTACATCCTTAGTGTGACTGGCAGCTAAGAAGAGTAGGTAGGTCAATGGAGGAAAGCAAAAAACAAAGTCAGCGCTGAAAAACTCTCTCCCTGAGAGCTTGTGCAATATCCAAGAACAAAACAAGCAACTGCGGGTAGCGGGGAAACACTCTCTCCCTGAGAGCTTGCGCAATATCCAAGAACAAAACAAGCAATTGCGGGTAGCGCGGAAAAAACTCTCTCCCTGAGAGCGTGTGCCATATCCAAGAACAAAACAAAAATAGGTACGGTTGGTGTGATACGTCTCACACATGCAGGCACGATGTTGGAAGAGCTCAGTAGTGTAGGGATACAGTGCAGAGCCTAGGTACACTCTGTGCAGTGTAGAAGCACTGCTCAAAGAATGTCTCTTCCCTAGAAGACTGAACCAGGTCAAGGGATAACCGCTAGCGTGTGCGAGCAGAGAGGATGCACTCCTCTCAAACACACGCCAGTGGCGAAAATCTCGAATGCTACTTGTTCCCAAGGCACACAAGTGGGACAACGGGTTACTCGGAAAGAGTACCGAGCACCCAGTTCCTACTGCCCACGCGTGGGACCCTGAGCAGTTCAGTGAAGGTCGGACAGAGATTGCGCGAGGGAGAGAAGCACGGAATTGTCAGCCGCTCCCGAGTGTCTGCAGGTGAAACGCGGCCAGAAACTAGCCTTGCCAGGCGTCTGCTGCGACCTCCTCGCTACGAGTCGAGTGCAGCCTCCAGTAACGGTCCAACACTGAATCCGGCATTCAAGAATGAAATCGGGTGACAAGCACCAGATCCCCCTAGAGGAAAGCTATATATAGTAGCCCAGCTGCTAGGGAAGAACCGGTTGCCTGCCAGATGCATGCTAGGTGATGTAGTTCCCCTACCTACCCACATGCATACATACAACGCCTGGGTGGGATCGTGACACCATCCCTGCCATTTACATCAGACTACTGCTATAAAAAGTAGACACAAACCTCCCACCTAAAGGAAATCTCCTCGGTCTAAGAAGTCCCAACCCCCTCCAGAAATCCATACCTCAACATCCCAGCCCAGTACCTCCACACCCAAAAAAACAACTGCCCTTCCTATTCCCTTGTAGACCCTTACCCATTACAGGATCCCCAAACTCATCAAACCCAGCCCATCCCCCCTCCATCTGACCTTCCCACTGCAATTGACCCACCCCCTCCATCTGACCCTCCCACTGCAGTTGACTCATCCCCCTATATCTGACCCTACCACTGCAGTTGACCCACCCCTCCATCTGACCCTACCACTGCAATTGACCCACCCCCCCTCCTGATTCCATCCCTCCCAAAACCCAACCCAGTCCTCCTTAGTCTTGTCCCCTTGTTGCCTGTCCTGCCCCCTAGATGCCCTCCCATGGGAGGTGTTCCTTTGCAGGACCAGTGCAGGCAAGATCTGATTGGCATAATGTTTGTGGCTCATAAAGCCAAGGAATATTTTGGACTGCCATTGAACTTTTGAATTTTTTTTTATAGTCACCTTTATCATGCTGAATAAAGCATTTTCCAATTTGGAATTCAGAATTGTGTATCCCAAAATGGATTGGCGGTCAACTGTCATTCGTGTTTCATGTGTGAATTGTGATGTAAGTATACAATGATGTTAGTATGGCATGCATTGCATATGGTCCATTGAGTATGAGCACTTGGTCAATATGTAGTCAAGACTTTGGTACCTACGTTGGTTGGCTATGAGTGTGACATGAAGTCACAAACCTTTTTATTTTTCAATCACACTTCCACATAGTTCATGCTTTCAGATGTCATTATAGTGCAAGTGTTGCAAAGTGCAACAGTTTAATAGAAGCATGCTGTATATGTTTATAATGTGCAGAAAGACAACTGTCTCATCAATACACCTGGATACAGATGGACTTTGGCTACATAGTAGTGACTTTGGACACACCAATGTACCCAAAGTTATGGCACAATTGTTGCATGTGACTTGATAGTGGTGGACCCATGTCTGTGTCTTCTATAGATCTGGTTAACTAGTTGCAATGACAACCATGCCACAGGTGGCATGCAACTGTAGGCCAATATGCTTCAAGACTGTAGACCCATATGACACATTTCCAGTGTTTTACAGTCCTTACAGACACACAATCATTGTTGGTGTTAGTTGCATGTGTACACAGCGTATAGTGCATGAATGGTTGTCACACAATTGGAATGCTAGTGATGACATGCGGTGATTGAAGAGTTGTACAGTACCTAGCATTGTAATGTGCATCTCATTGTAGACTTATGCCACAGTTAGAGTGTGAGAGTCTGGCCATTTCCCAATTCTGGCGAATGTACTTTTGCCACATTATGCTCATGTGATGTTTCTTTTGATTTTGTATTGGGGAACAAATAGCCTTCGTTTGCTCCTACAGCCAGATATATGATGCACCAGACCAGAATATGTTAAGCAGAGGTATGGGGATGTATGATCTATCACAGGGTGATGTTAGTTGCAATGGGCCCGATTCACAGAACTAACTTAAGACAAAATCCTAAACTTACTACCATTTTGGTATTCACAGAAGGCACTTACTCGTTTTGGTATTCACAGAAGGCACTTACTCATTTTGGTATTCACAGAAGTTAGGAGTCCTAACTTTAGGACTCCTAAATGCCTTCTGTGAATACCGGAAGTCTTAAAATTAGGATTTTTCTCAGTTTAGTAGTAGTATAGTTAGTACTCCTAACTTTAGGACTCCTAAATGCCTTCTGTGAATACCGAAAGTCGTAAAATTATGATTTTTCTCAATTTAGTAGTAGTAAAGTTAGGACTCCTAACTTTGGGACTCCTAAATGCCTTCTGTGAATACCGAAAGCCTTAAAATTAGGATTTTTCTCAGTTTAGTAGTAGTATAGTTAGGACTTCTAACTTTAGGACTCCTAAATGCCTTCTGTGAATACCGAAAGTCTTAAAATTAGGATTTTTCTCAGTTTAGTAGTAGTAAAGTTAGGACTCCTAACTTTAGGACTCCCAAATGCCTTCTGTGAATACAGAAAGCCTTAAAATTAGGATTTTTCTCAGTTTAGTAGTAGTAAAGTTAGGAGTCCTAACTTTAGGACTCCTAAACTGAGAAAAATCCTAATTTTAAGACTTTCGGTATTCACAGAAGGCATTTAGGAGTCCTAAAGTTAAGACTCCTAACTTCTGTGAATACCGAAGTAAGTGTCTTCTGTGAATACCAAAATGAGTAAGTGCCTTCTGTGAATACGAAAATGGTAGTAAGTTTAGGATTTTGTCTTAAGTTAGTTCTGTGAATCGGGCCCAATATGTTGTCCAAGCTTTTCAATTAGTATTTGTGCGATAAGTGACTTTGAGTGTGTCTAAATGGCCAGAAAGGATGTGTGACAAGCTAACTGTGACCAACACATAATGCGTGATACTTCAGGTTTGTGATTTTGTTGTTTATTAACCTTGTTTTTTTCATTGTGATAAGCTTTATGTTGGTCCTTCAATGAAACTTACTGTGTATTCTGGTTTGTTTGTGTGTTGTCATAAGGATATGTATCATGAGTATGTGTCTACATTTTCCAAGAAACTGAGCAACTTGCTAGTGCATGTCTCATAGGGCACTGGTTCTAAAATCGCTTCAGGCATATGATTCTAAGATGGGAGATGCCACGCCTAACATTGTACCTAAGATGGCAGACAGTTTGTGTTTGCCAAAGGCTGTGATACTCATATTAGTTAGGCGACACACATGTGACCTAGCTACATATTCATTAGGAGTTGCCACAATACTGTCAGGAGTGGATTATGCTTGCTGTGTCTAAGATATTTCTTCTATTTGTTTAGGGACAATGCTGGGTGCTGCATGGTCTTTGTGTGTCATTTATGTTTCAGACATTTAGGCAAACTCTGTTCATTTCAAAGGGTATTTTATGTGTCCATCCAAATGTCCGGTTGGGAATGCTAGGCTATGTCAAGTCCTGTTAGTACATTCTTAGTGAACAATATTTTTCAGTGCTTGGTCATCCAATGCCCCTTCTAGCCCCCTCATGTGACACAGCCGAAGGTGTAGCTTTTCAGCATGACAATGCACCTCAACAAACTCCTTCTTTGCTCATTTCATGCAAGCAGTCTGGACCTCAGTTGTTGGTAACAGGAGTGGTGTGGAGTGGATATAGTTCAGGGTGGATGCTGTGTGCCAGTCCAGGCTGACGCTGCCCATGGACAGCAGCCCAGGGCCTCACAAATGCTAATGACTACAGAGCCCAGCAACAAAGCACTGCCTGTAGTGTGCTGTCTTTGTTACGAGCTACAGATGGACAGACCCCTCCCTTGGTTAGCATCCGTAGTGCATCAGGGTGATGCACAATCAACACACAACACCCTTCACCTGGGACACTTAGAAATGGGCTGAGATGTCAATGTGTTTGGCACAAACAGCCATTCAGTTTACGGACTGGAAAGAACATTTTTAAATCTGAGTTTCCTTTCATGCCACACTTGACTTGCGCTCACCCCTCACTCAGGGTACACAATGCATCATCATCATTACGGCATGTGGACACATAACTTGAGAGTGCTATGGATGTGAGCGTAACCTGCCCCTGTCTGGATGAACATCGGGGAATCTCATGGTACGCCCCCACAACTGAAGTCTGACAGCCATAATGGCATTGTAGCACTATGGGCACTGCTCAACAGGGATGACTGCAGAGTGAGAGGTGTGGAAAATGGTTGAGATTTGGGATTTTTGCACATTTTTCCACTGACAATTGTTTTGTCTGTACAAGCTAAGACTTTACAATCTTAACCACACATCATTTGTAGTTGTGCATATGATTTGAGTGTATGTTGTCATTTGTGCATAGATGACAATGGAGTACTTTTGAGCTATGCTTGATGCTGGCCATGAACACACAGAGATGAACTTGGAGTGCTTTTATGTCTAGTGAATTGCGCTGTGCTACATGTGGTAAGCTGAGTGGACTGTGAGTGCACAGAAGTGTTGAGGGACCATCTGCTGTGCAGATGCTACAGGAGCCTGTGTTACACTCATGCACTAAGTTGACAGCCAGGGGAGGAGGTGGATCTTGGAATGTGAGGCCTAGCTGCAGATGTGTTTTGCTAGGTTGATGTTGCATGGGCTGTGCTAGATTACCAAGGGTAGAGGCGAGAGAGACTTGTGTTTCCATTTTGGACATGGAGTGGAGCCTTCTACGTAATGGGGGCAGGACAAGGTAGGATTTTTATGAGAGTGGAAGGTAGGAGTTAAGTTCAAAGGCAGTTCTTGTATAGGAGACGTGAAGTATCCTCATTCTTACAATGTGAATTTTTTTTAATGCTGGGGTGTGGCAATCAGAGTGTGGTACCTTGTAAGTCTGGTTAAAGCCTGGGCAAGGTATGCTAGGAATAGGTAGATATGATTTAGGTAGAACCAGCCAGACAAGGTTGGAGGCTGGCAGGAGATGAGAGCTGTAGTCTGTGGCACCACGGTGAGAGATGACTGTGACAGTCAGTGTCATTGATATTAATTGGGTTATTAATGTGCAGGAGTCAATGGAGGTATGGAGCAAGGAACTGAGTTGTGGATATAACAGGGCCACAGTGAGACAAGGTCAAACCTGTTATTCGTAACAAAGTGGATAAGTGTATGTCAAGGGTATACACCAGTTGTGTAAGTTAGGGTGCTGTATGGGAAGATGCGAGGTTTTGGCCAGTTGATGTATGTTGTATTTGAATCTGTGGATGCACTAGTTTGTCAAATGACTATCAGTAGTCCTTAAGCAGAGTAGGATGAGCGAATGAATGAGGACAGATTCACTGAGCAATGTAAGTGTCTGAGTGAGAGATATGGTGAGGTGTTAAGTCTGAATGATGAGTTAGATATGAGGCTGCATATTGTGATAAAAGTGCAGTCCAAGACATTAGTGAGGGGCAAAATGAAGATGAGAAGTGTACATTTGATTCATTTAATGCCTGCTGAGGAAGTGATGAGTACAGTTCATTGTGTACACAGCAGAGGTAGAGGTGTTGTGTACATAGTGATGAAGAGTGGTGCTGTGAATGTAGGTGTGGATGTAAGAGGGGCAGCTCCAGGATGAGATTGTGAGACTGTGTGTAAGAGTTAGAGTACAAAGGTGGAGCTTGGAGGGAAGAAATGGTTTTAAGGATAGCTGCACCATCCAGATGGTGATTATGAAGAGTTTGTGTATGGTGGATAGGTTGAGATATTAGCATATACTTTGAGGTGGATGTGAGAGGGGTCAGACCAGCATGAGTAGAGAGTATGCAGGCCAAGAGGTAACGTTGAAATGTACACATGAAGAGATTAGTTGGATTTAAGTACGCAAAAACAGTTGCCAGATAAAACTTGTGGATGTAGTATGTGTTAGCTGCAGCTTGCTGTCTGCCACTGATTGCTCATGACAGATTGTTGTCATCGCTGCTAGGAGAACAGTAGCATATGCAAAACCGATTGGCATCACAGGCCATGTTCGCTTAACGTAGCCTTGCCTTGGCTGAGTTGTGTGTGGGCATAACTGCCAAGTTATCCCTTGTAGGTCGATGTTGTCACTGATTGATCATTAATTCCCCTTGGATACAGCCATGGGATGGAGGTTTTGAGGGTTCATATTTTACTTTTATGATGCAGAAACACTGAATGGCAGTCCATTAATTAGAGGGACATAACCCCCCCTGCCTAACCCAAGTGAAAACTCCAGGATGTGTGTTGGTGGGCCACCTGGGGGCAGAATACCTCTGAACCGCCTCCCCACACTTCCCAGTACACTACACACATATGGGTACTCATGACATTCTGACTTTGAATATCAGATATATGGGGACCTCAAGGGAGATACACACATTGTGAGTATATCACTGGGTGTGCAAGGGAAAAAAACATTGCACTGTTACAAGAGACACATATGACAACTGAACATTATACCCAGTTCCATAAGTGTTTGCATTGCTAATAATTTTGCATCCTCTAATCTGGTTTGTGTGGGTCCATACGGGGTCCCATTTAGCCCATTAGATGCTGCCATGGAGCCTGGGGGCAATGTGTATTTGTAGAGTGTCTCCTACATGTTTTCCAAGATTAGGGGGCAATATTTCAGTGCTGAATGTGGACAAACCAGACTTCATTCTGCACATATCCCTCATACTTACAAGGTGTACTCATAGTCCCTGGCTTGGAGATGGCAATGTCAATTGTGTTCGAGAGCCACAGATTAAGCCCCCCCATGGGCATCCTCTCCAGTGCTGCCAGCGTACCTTACACAATGGGCTGCGCACTGGTTTCTCCAACACTGTTGGTGGATCCCAGTACACAATCTGTACATTCAGAATGGAATTATTTGTTAGCAGCTCATACTACAGTCTGAAGAGCTACATGCTGAATAGCTGGAAATAACATTCTCAGAAGATGAGCCAATACACATACACATTGGGTGTAGTGTGCAGCGCCCCCCAGTCCACACATGGTGACTGCATCCTACGTTGTTGTTGGCCCATGCATTTTGCTCATTACTGAGGGATTCTGTCTCCAAATATTTCACTGATGGGAGACATCCGTTACATTGCAGTCTTCACACCATGATATGTTTACAACGCAGGCATTACAACGCAAGGCGTTACAACAACTTGCGCTGGATGGCACTATACACTAAGGAATAGTATGATTTACTATTCCAACACCTTCCCTACTGTTACGTAGGCTGGAGTTGAAATAGTAAATCATACTATTCCTAAGTACAGCGCCCTCCAGCGCAAGTCGTTGTAATGCCTGCATTGTAAACGTATCCTGGTGTGAAAACTGCGATGAAACGTCATATATTAATCACTGACTACTGGGACACAACCACTTCTAGGTTGTTGGAGTGGGAAGCACTGAAAGCAGTACTGAGTGGCTGGTGCTTGGGGCTAGGCTGGTGTCTAAGGCAAATATCCACTGGGCTTTGCTGTAAACAGAGGCATCACTAGGTCATCAATAGACTGTGGTTCAGTTGCAGGATGAGATGTTACCCACACGGACAGATGCTCAAACACACCACACCCATCTGATTGAGCAACTGTGTTGCTTTTACTTTGCAACATGACAAGCTGGAATGCACACAGAGGGACATGAGTCAGGGCAACTCCTGTCATGCTCCTCTGTCGCTTAACAACAACCCAGCAGATGTTGATGACTAGGGATCACCTGCCCCAGACCCACAATAGTCAGGCACCCAGCCATCCATGAATTCTTCATGGTGTATTGTTGTGGCCTATACATTCCCCCCTAGTCTGTACGCAAGGCAGATGTTTCCTTATTCCTGACTGGATTGAATCTACTGTACATGCTCTGGCAGTACGTGCAGTGATCAACAATCCGTTGGCTGGTACAAGAGATACCCAAAGTGATTATGCGCACTGCCACGTTAACAATTCATGCATTGGACAGTCTCCGATCCAGTCTCAATAAGGCCTTTGAGCTTGTACTTGCCCACATATGACTGTAGCTCTCTACAGCCACCTTGAATGCTTGGAGACACACACAATCCATGCGGCAATCTTTTTGGCGTATATTGTTAAAACCCAACAGTGATCTAGCTGAACTGATATCCACGAAATCCTTTGTCCACACTAGCAAGGAATTGTTAATCCTTAGTACAGTAGTGGCGCCTCGCCTGCTGGTACACATACAGCATCTAGTGGATGGTGTCCGAAAGGTTTCTATCCCTGATAGATCCACGAAGCTTAACATTCATTTGCAAAATAGGGTGCTGTAGCTTGTCCAGGGGAGATTGCCCTACAAGCCTGCTTAGTGCTGGAATTGGTGAAAGCATTCCCCACTGCTCTTTGCCCTGACAATGTGGCCAGTAGCCCAGCAAATTTGTCAGGGGTGTTAAGCATATTGAGTTCCAATGGGCAATGAGGTACATCAATCAATCAGGGGGTTTATAAAGCAAGCTACTCACCCATGAGGGTCTCAAGACGCTGGGGGGGGGAAGCTCCTGGATCAGTAAAAGAGCCAGGTCTTGAGGTCCTTCCTGAACGTGTGCAGGGTAGGCAGCATCTGATGTTCATGGGGAGCTCGTTCTAGGTCTTGGCTGAGATGTAGGAGAAGGCTCTCCCGCCTGTTCTGTTTCTGCGGATGCGAGGGACCTCGGCCAGGGCGAGTTCGGCGGAGCAGAGGTTCCTCTTGGGTATGTGGAAGGATATTCTCTCGTTGAGGTATTTGGGTCCGATGTTGTTGAGGGATTTGTAGGCATGGGTGAGGAGTTTGAAGGTGACTCTCTTTTCGACAGGGAGCCAGTGGAGGTCTTGTAGGTGTTTTGGTTTATGTGCTCGTAGTGTGGAGTCCCGAGGACTAGTCTGGCGACGGCGTTCTGGATGGTTTGGAGTCTGTGTAGTAATGTTCTGTTGATACAGACGTATAGGGCGTTGCCGTAGTCGAATCTGATGGTTATCAGAGCGTGGGTGACAGTCTTTCTGCAGTCGGGGGTATCCATTTGAAGGTCTTGCGGAGGATGCGCAGGCAGTTGAAGCTGGTGGAGGCAACTGCGTTGATCTGGCGGTTCATGGAAAGGGAGGAGTCGAGGATGAATCCGAGGTTATGTGCGTAGTCTGTAGGGGTGGGTAGCTTTCCGAGGGCGTAGGGCCACTAGGAGTCGGCCCAGGCAGAGGGGCAGGGTCTGAGGATGAGCACCTCGGTCTCCTCTGAGTTAAGCTTCAAACAGCTTTCCTTCATCCAGTCTGCCACATTCTTCATCCCTTCCTGGAAGCAGAGTCTGGTGTCTTCGGGATTCTTCATGAGTGAAAGGATGAGCTGGGTGTCATCGCGTGGGATACAATGCTGACTCCCTGATGTCTGATGATGGCGGCGAGGGGGGCCATTTAGATGTTGAATAGCGTGGAGCTGAGTGAAGATCCTTGGGGTAAGCCTCAGTTGATGTCGGTGGGTTCGGAGAGTAAGGGAGGGAGTCTGATCCTCTGGGTTCTGCCTGAGAGAAAGGCTTGGATCCAGTTGAGGGCGGCTCCTAGTATCCCTGCATCGTGAAGTCTGGCTGAGAGTGTGTGGTGAGAGATGGTGTCGAATGCTGCGGAGAGATCCAGGAGGATGAGGGCCGCGGTGTGTCCCTGGTCTAGTACCATGCGGATGTCGTCCATGGCTGCGAGGAGGATGGTTTTGGTGCTGTGATTGCTGCGGAAACCAGACTGGGAGGTGTCTAGGATGGAGTTCTCTTCGACGAAGGTGGTCAGCTGGGCGTTCACGAGTCTCTTGATGACTTTTTCCGCGAAAGGGAGGAGTGAGATGGGCCGGTAGTTTTTCAGGTCAGTAGGGTCGGCCGTGGGTTTCTTGAGGAGGGGTTTAACCTCCACCTGCTTCCAGTCGTCCGCGAAGATGCCGGACATAAAGGAGGTGTTGATGGTCTGACCTAGTTCGGGTGCGATGGTGGCAGCGGACCTGTGGAATATGTGTGGTGGGCAGGAGTCCGTAGGGGCTCCTGAGTGGGTTTTCTTCATGGTGGCAGTGATGTGTTCGATGGTGGTGGGTTCCCAGGTCGTGATGGTTGGGATGTTGGTGGCATAAGGAGTGGGTGTAGTTCGTCATCGGTTCATTGAAGCTGCCGTAGAGGGCCTTGATCTTAAGATGGAAGTAAGTGCTGAGTTTATCGCAGAGTTCCTGGGAAGGTGTGATGTCTGTGGCTTTGCTGGGGGGTTTTGTGAACTGTTGTATGATGTTGAACAGCTCCTTGGCGTTGGTTGCGTTGGTCTGGTCTCATATGAAGGGTCGTTTGGTGTCTCTAATACGCTGGTGGTATTCTTTGAGGGTACTCCTATGCTTGTTCCGAGCCTCCGTGGTTTTCAAGTTTCTCCTGGTTTTCTCTACGCATCTGCAGGAGCGTCTGGCTTCTTGTAGGTCACTGGTGAAACAGGCAGCCTTTAGGGGGCGTTGCTTGGCGGGGTGTCGGGGGTGTGTGAGTTTGTCAGCGCAGCAGGAGATCCGGCGGTGGAATTCTGTGGCTGCGGAATTGGTGTCGGTTGTGGCGCAGGGGGGTCTAGGAGAAGGGTGATGCTGAGGAGTTCCTCTGTAACCTTGGTCCAGTTCCTTCTTGGCGGTTCCGGTGTGGGCTTCGGTGCGGAGGCGGCATTGAAGGTGAAGTGGACGCAGTGGTTGTCTGTCCAGAGGGGCTGAGTGGTGTGGCTGAAGCTGATGTTTGTTCCTCCCGCGAAGATAGGGTTGCGTGTTGACCAGCTGCTTCAGCCCGAGGTTGGCGAGATTGTCGAGGAGAGTGATAGAGTCAGGGTTGTTGAAGTTGTCGAGGTCGAAGTTCAGGTCCCCAAGTAGAATGTAGTTCGTGGAGGCGATTGCGTAGGGTGCGGCGAGCTCGGCGATGGTGGTTGCGGACTGGGTGCGTGGTCCCGGTGGTCTGTAGATGTGGATCCCACGTAGTGTAGTTCTGGGGCTGGTCTGGATCTGAAAGTGGAAGTGTTCCGTGTCGAAGTGTGGGTCACTCGTGTGTATGTGGAGAGTCGGAGGGTGGTTTTGTGGGTGATGGCGAGTACTCTACCTGTGCGGTGGGGGCGGTCTTTCCTCTGGATCTTATAGCCATCGAGGATGGCGGTGGCGATGTCAGGTTATGGAGGTGGCGTTGGTCCAGGTTTCCGTGAAGAAGGCTATGTCAGACGAGAGGGTGTCGATCAGGTCCCATATCTTGATGGCGTGTCGACGGAGGGAGCGCACGTTGAGGAGGATGCAAGTCAGGATTTTGGTGGTGCGTGCATCAGGTGGTTCTTTGGCGGTAGTGGAGGTGATGTTGATGGTGAATGATCTGCGGCAGGGTAGGCACGCGAAGGGCCCATGGGTGGTGTTCAGTGTGGATCTTATGCAGTCGGGGCGTCTTCCGGGGTTGAGTGCGTGGAGGGTGGTGGAGTCGTAGCGGTGAGGTCTGGGAGAGCCAGGGTTCCTGGCGCTGCTCGCTTTCGGGTCGCGGACTGGCGCCGACGGGCTTGCCTTAGGCACGCCAGCAGCGCGACCGCACAGCGCTCGCCATCAAGTGGGGAAGGAGGGTGGGACCAGGGTAGGGAGGCGGGAGCAGTGCAGTGTTGGGGGCGGAGCCGCAGGGGCAGCAGCTTCGGGAAAGGAACCAAAAATACCACTGTTACATTAACGGAGTGATACTACAGTAAGGGAACACACAGAGAATCACGCTGGCAATACTAGACAATAAGAATGCTGAGAATGACGATCGGCAGGCAAGTAGGAGAACCTGAGGTGCTGGGAGCTGGCAGCCGGTGTAAACCCTGTTTGTGAAGGGCACTGAGCAGGAGAAAAGCGTCTGTTCAGGCAGAGCTGCCGGGGAGAGTGCTGGCCTGGACCTGAGGTCAAGGCTTCACATGCGCTCCCCCGCAGCAGTTGCCATTAAGTAGGGGAGGGGGTCGGGACCAGGGTAGGGAGGCAGGAGCAGTGCTGTGTAGGGGGCGTGGCCGCAGGGGCAGCAGCGGTGGGATAGGAACCAAAAATGCCACTGTTACACTGTTACACTAACAGAGTGATACTACAGTAAGGGAACACATAGGCTGAAATAAAGAAGGCACAACAGTAAGGGGCGCACACAGAGAATAACGCTGGCAATACTAAACAATAAGAATGCTGAGAATGACGATCGGCAGGCAATTAGGAGAACCTGAGGCGCTGGGAGCTGGCAGCCGGCGCGAACTCTGTTTGCGAAGGGCACTGAGCATGAGAAGAGCGTCTGTTCAGGCAGAGTTGCCGGGGAGAGTGCTGGCCTGGACCCCAGGTCAAGGCGTCACACGTGGTCCCACGCAGCGGTCGCAATTAAGGAGGGGAGGGGACGGGACCAGGGTAGGGAGGCAGGAGCGGCGCTGTGTCGGGTGCAGGGCTGCAGGGGCAGCAGCGGCGGGAAAGGAACCAAAAATACAGCTGTTACACTGTTACACTAACGGAGTGATACTACAGTAAGGGAACACACAGGCTGAAATAAAGAAGGCACAACAGTAAGGGGCGCATACAGAGAATAACGCTGGCAATACTAGACAATAAGAATGCTTTGAATGATGATCGGCAGGCAATTAGAAGAACCTGAGGCGCTGGGAGCTGTTGATGATGGCTATTGTACTAAAGGCCATGGTCTCACCCCCTATGTGTGGACTGTGAGGTATGTGGGTTGCTGACCTTCTAAATGCCCATGATCCCTCTGTGCTCATCTATCTTGTGAATCGTTATAATTTTGTTCAATTTTGTACCATATGCTCCTGTTGTGGTATGCTCAACTCAATGATGAATGTTTGTTATGGCCATCTGACCGGATCTGCATTGCATGCTTAATGAAAGACGATTTACATCCATTCCAATGTGTGTCCAGGACATGGTAATGAGCTGATAGTAAGGTTTTGGTTTGGATGTTGGAATGTCTTGTGACTTGTGTGCAGGGACATGCAGTGAGCCATATGCCAGCAAACGCAATTCCCTGTCTCTGTCGTTTGTATGTAAGGAATTGTCTTAGTTTTGAGATGTGTGTCTTTCTTCGTCAAGGTTTTGGATCATGAACTATCCTTTATGTACCTCCAGATCTGAGGCCTGCTCCGTGTGGACTGTTATCACTTTGGACCTTTTTGAGTGCTGTAACTCCAAGTGGGACATTTTGATACCATGTACTGACTGTACAGGTAGGTGTCCTATCTCATGCCCGGCTGGATGGCTTTAGTGAACAGTGGTGGAGGAATGGCACGGGTCCACCAGGGACATGTAAACCTGGCCTAGAAAAGCATAGGGGGGCCCAAAATTGTTGTGTCCAAATGTATTTGAGTGAGGTGTGCATGCTGGAGAACTGGGCACATGCTAGGGATTGTATGTAAGAGATTCATCTTTCTGAGTCCTGCTCTGGATCTGTGCTGGATCCTTCACATGTTGTTACTCCTGTCATATCCAACATCCCATTCTGGTTGCGACTCCCTATGATGAACTGGCTACGTGCCCTGTGGTGAGGCTGAGATAATGGTGAACGGAGGCTTTGGTGGATACCAGCTCCTACACTGCTGTACTCATCAGGACACAAGATGTGTGACTGCACGATTGGGCGGATGGGGGAGTGGCAGGCCAGGATGGACTGTATTAGTCAATTTGGTGTTTAGAGTCATGTATTGATCTTTCAACAATTCGTGCAGGAGGTAAAGTGAGGTGTGAGATTGTAAACAAGCTAGGCCTAGGTTTTCCATCTGATTGGGTGGATGTATTGTATTGCTACTGGATAGATCTTCATAATCAGTGGAGAAAGTTATGAATAAAATAAGGATTACAAAGGATTACAATGGACTAAAATGTATTACCTAATTCTTGATGGAGTTTGTGGAACATATTCTGATTTTGCTGTCCGACTGGTGGATGGGGCTCCGATGTGCTCCACTGATTATGAAGTTATACACACGTGCTACTGGGGCAGGGCACCACCACAGACTGCACGCCAACATTGTTGCATATAAGTACATTGCAAAAATGAATTTTTGACTATAAAGGTGGGTATTCTGTCACATTTCATGAACATTTAATGGATCTTGTCCCGCGGATTGTTTGCACCCTGAACATGGATTAAAAGTTGAAAAGAAATGAAACAACATCACAAAAAGGGATGCCCAGTACAATCTAAATTCACGAGAGGAAGCTGATTCCGCAACTTTAAAACTGCAAAAAAGCCTTTGTGCGAGGATTTAATATGTATAATATCGCGTATGTTTGACACCTGGCACATGCTATATCATAAAAATATTGGATATTGCTTATAAACACTAAGGTGCAGATTCCGATCCGTTAAAAAAAGTTACTGACTGACTGGTATCCGTATTTTATTACGTACGAATCGTACAAGTCCCGTACATACGGCGAAGTACGATTCGTACGTGAAAAATACATACGAATGACCTTGGGAAAAGTCTATGACACGTCCCTGGACAGTTTTACTTACGAGTCGTAAAACTGAAGTCCGAGCGCACAAGTCCGATCCGTACCGGCGTCCCGAATACACAAGCATATGGAAAACGTCCCGTACGGAGTGAAGTTTGTACGACCCCTACCCCGGGTACACTTGGGCCCGGGGTACGAGTCGTACGGCCCCCCCCAGCCTCCCACCCCTCCCGCGTATGTCCGCACCGTACCCCCAGCCCCCCCGTATGTACGCACCATACCCCCAGCCCCCGTATGTATGCACCGTACCTCCAGCGCCCCGTATGTACGCACCGTACCCCCAGCCCCCCGTATGTACGCGCCGTACCCCCAGAGCATAGCGCTGGGGGTACGGTGTGTACATACGCGGGGCTGGGGGTACGGCGCATACATACGGGGGATTGGGGGTACGGTGCGTACTTACGGGGGGCTGGGAGTACGGTGCGTACCGGGCCCCCTTTTCCTCGTGCATCGCAGCGTACTTAGCTTTTCCGGCACTTTTTGGGTCCCGTAAAAATATAGCCGTGCGGAGTGCTGTGGGTACGAATCGTACTTGCTGGTCCGTAAAATGCTGCATGACTCCGTGCGGACATCGCGTACGCGCTGTCCAGGATCGGAATTGTATGTATTTTTTAGCCGCACTGTGTTTTTTACGATTCGTACGGAAATGGTATTTCTGTACGAATCGTACTTGCTGGTTTGTACGGTGGAATTCCCGGGTATGAGTCGTACGGAGAAAACGCTCCGTACGACCATTTGTACCCGGGTTTTACAGGATCGGAATCGGCACCTAAATGTAAATTTTGTGTTGGGTTATAAAGGGACGGTGTTTTAAGGAGGAGCACGCAATGGCTAATAGGATTTGTATTTTTATTTGGAACTTACAATTAGCATCAGGTGGATTGTTGGAAGGCACACATGGGGGTTGGATTAACTGCGTTCACGAAGTAGCAGCGAGTTGGTTTAGTACTTGCATGGAGATGAGAGGAGTCAGTTTCACTGCTGAGGAAAATCGTTTTAGCTTGTGCAAGTACAAATAATCATGTGCAGGTACAAATAATCATGACCCGTTTGGGGAATTTATAACACTACGGGTGTTTAGATCGACAAACACTTGGGGGAGTTCAGTCGTGCAGGAGAAGTATTTAGTTGCTGTTTTGAGATATGGGGATTGTATGGGGTTGTATGTGTTTATGACAATTATTTTACTTAAGAGTGATGATTACAGTTTTAATAATGGGTTAAGATAACACAGTGTATGCATGTTGTCTAATGTTATACAAACATTATTGGTGGTTTTAATTTGAATTTATAGCTACCCCTGACAAAGGGCTATTTAGCCTGAAATGCATTAGTTCAAAGTGATTACAGCTTCCCAGATCGAATTATACATTCCCACGTGCTACAGAAAGAGGCATAGCTATAGCATTTTGAAGAATTGGGAAGCATGCAACCTTTTATGTGAAGGATCAAAGTAAAGTGAAAGTTAGGAATAAAATAAGGATTACAAAGGATTACAATGGACTAAAATGGTTACTTAATTCTTAATGGAGTTTGAGGAACATATTCTGATTTTGCTGTGTGACTGGTGGATGGGGCTCCGATGCACTCCACATATGAAGTTATACACACGTGCTACTGGGGCTGGGCACAACGCCAGTCTGCACGCTAACATTTTTGCTTATGAGTACATTGCAAAAATTAATTTTTGACTATAAAGGTGTGCATTCTGTCACATTTCATGAACATTAATTGGTAGATCTGCCATATATTTGGACATTATTTTCCTTTGTGGTTTATACATGTTGTTGGTTAATTTCAAGCTATATAGAGTAGATAAGGTGCTTCTTGCTATGGCAAGGTAATTATGGTAAATAATATCACTTCCTGCAATGTGAATTCCTATTACATGAGATTTTGTGGTATTTTAAACGCGTTGCAGATATTTGGGTTCTGCTCGGGGAAATGATGCATGTAGGTGCAGGCATGCTGCCAGTGCATATGTCTCTGTGGTCATACTTTTGTGAGTGAATTGATGATCTGTTGTCCTGTGACGTTTCATTGTGTGCTGTGGTGTACTCATGCATTAATTTTGTTGTACATACATTACCTGTATCTATGGGCATACTTGTTCCAACGTAAAATTTGTGTTTCTCCCAGTATTTCGCAGTCAGATTGTAGATACCTGATGATGACACTCCCCCATTTGCCATGCTCAACATGCTACAGAACCCTTTCTACTCTATTGACTTTTGCTGGGTAGTTACGTTAACCTGGAGGGGTAGATGTCTTACTTACCGGACACGACAACCGCGTTGGTTCGGGTTGTAATGTTCATTGTAGATGTATAGTAGAGGGATGACATGCACGATGGACTTCATAGCTGTACATCAGAGGTCGCATTAAGTGTGTTGTGACAAGCTTTGCAGTTGGAATACTCCCCTTCCGCCTGCTCTCACGAGGTGATTGGCCTTACAGATTTGGCAAGTAGGAAATACGCATCGTAATGGAGTGGCTCCATTACGATGCGGGAATCGTAATCAGGAATCGGGAATGGCTCCATTTGGTGTTTTGATGGCTTCGCGGTTAGAATTTCCAGTCGTAATCATAGAAACCGAGTCAGTTGGTAAGCAATGGGTTTTGGGCATCATAATGCGGTGGTCGTAACGACTGCATCCAAAGCGATGTCGGTCGGACAGACCGCCTCCGACAAGCCCGGGGAGGCCCTTTCGCCCGACATGGTAATTAGCCCCTAAGTGTGAGCACACTAGTTGTTTATTTGAACTCTGTGGTCACACTGCCATTGATTACTAGGTAGACAGACTGATGCTGGTGTTGGAAGTGCATGAGTCACTCTGAATGTCAGAATGTTTTACTCAAATGGATGAGGAAGATATTTGAGAATTCATGGAAAAAGTGTCCTTACTTTAGCCTCTCATAGCACTACCCATAATTTCGACGACAAAAAGAACCATCTCATTTTGTTAATTTCTAAAGGAAAATCTTTAGGTTTGCCATCAAGATGGCTTCGGGTGTACCACACATCATAAATACAGAATGTTAGCACTCAAGTTAATCATTAGAACACTGTAGGAAACTGCAGTTGATTGTTAGGTTGTTTTCAAGGCCCACTGTAGTAAATGAAAATGCAGGTTAGCCAGTAGTAAGGTGAAACAGGATCAGGGTTTTTGATTTCTCGGGTCACAGGTAAAGTGGTAATAAATAGTAGCAGACAAATACTAGCTTCACAGTAAGATTTAACCCCCACGTTTCCAGGAAACTTCTTGTTTTCAGAAGATAATAAGTGCTTTCCTTTGAAAAGGTACTGCAAGTACCTCCTGAAAACAAATCCATGTTAGCCAAGGAAAAGTCAGATTGAGAACAATTTGCAAAAATGTACTGTAAAGATTTGCAGCAGAGAAAGGTTCTAAACAATAACTCACTTCAACAGGCTGTAAAAAAATCTCCAGGGCCCAGCGCTTCCAGGTAAATGACTTGAACCACAAGCTTCCTGGCAGTAGCAACGGTTGCTCATGAGGGAAAAAAAGAGTAATACTACGTAAAAATGAGAAATCACAGCTAATCGAAATTAGAAACGTGAAAAAATAGAACAATTCCCTGACACTGTAAGCACACCATTCAAATGAAGCAGGTCCAATAAGGCAGAGAGACACGCCTTTCTTTCTTGAATAAGCTGTAGGATGTCAGAAAGGCTGTCCATGAGCTGTATAACGTTGATGAAAAGATGGCTGAACGCCCCAGACTGCAGGCTGTCAGCTGTGAGAGACACCATGGGGCTTTAGAGCATTTAATTCCCTTCAAGTTGGATTTTTTTTTTAAAGTATAAGGTTTCCCTAGTTTTTGAAATGTTTTAAATATCCTTCAGTTACAATATCTTCTCCTCTCCTGTTCCTGCAGTAGCGCTGAAGTCTTCACACTAAATCCTTTCTCCGCTCTTCGCCCTTGTAGCAAATGGCGATGCAGGGTATCCAGTAGTAAGGTGAAACAGGATCAGCTTTATTCATGTCTCAGGTTATAGGTAAAGTAGTTATGAAGGAAGCCTCACTGGGGGCAGCATCCTTGCTGCTCAGCCCATGCACTCAGCTGACTCGCTCTCAAACCATGCACACACCAGCTTTCTAATTACATCACTGTCACTGGCTGAGCAGCAGGGGACATAACACTAAGAGGAGAATGCATGGCAAAGATGGAGATGCTACGCCCACTCACCAGGGAACCTTTTCTCTTCTGCAGGGGGATGTTGGTCTTCCTATCACCTCAACAACTATAGACTGACCATGGATTCATAGATTGTAAACCCTGATATCGGCGAGTTTTTAGTGGGGAAGGGAGAATGGATTGTGAGAGAGAGAGGGAGAGAGAGACCCTGCATTCTCTTTTTGTTGGATTCTCCGCCTACACTTGTTTGGGTTTTCAGTGGGTCTTCCTTCAGACTGTGTTGGTTCTTTTGCTTTGGTTCAGTAGGCGGAGCAAGGTGTTCCTGTGAAGGTAAGCAGTAAGTAGTTAGACAATCATGACATGGCCACATTTCATCATTGCATTACACAAACTATCTACATGAGCATTAGATATACACTTAGGGCCCGGTTCACAGAACTAACTTAAGACAAAATCCTAAACTTACTATCATTTTCGTATTCACAGAAGGCACTTACTCATTTTGGTATTCACAGAAGACACTTACTCACTTCGGTATTCACAGAAGTTAGGAGTCCTAACTTTAGGACTCCTAAATGCCTTCTGTGAATACCGAAAGTCTTAAAATTATGATTTTTCTCAGTTTAGGAGTCCTAAAGTTAGGAGTCCTAACTTTACTACTACTAAATTGAGAAAAATCCTAATTTTAAGACTTTCGGTATTCACAGAAGTCATTTAGGAGTCCTAAAGTTAGGAGTCCTAACTATACTTCTACTAAACTGAGAAAATCCTAATTTTAAGGCTTTCGGTATTCACAGAAGGCATTTAGGAGTCCTAAAATTAGGAGTCCTAACTTTACTACTACTAAACTGAGAGAAATCCTAATTTTAAGACTTTCGGTATTCACAGAAGGCATTTAGGAGTCCTAAAGTTAGGACTCCTAACTTCTGTGAATACCGAAATAAGTAAGTGCCTTCTGTGAATACCAAAATGAGTAAGTGCCTTCTGTGAATACCAAAATTGTAGTAAGTTTAGGATTTTGTCTTAAGTTAGTTCTGTGAATCGGGCCCTATCTCACTATCTATTGACTTCACAAGATATTATAAATTACACCTCTTCAGCAAAAGTCTGCAGCAAGTGTCTGCCAGAGCTAGGTGCCACAGTATGTCTGTTGAGACTTCAATAATCTCTCCTTATGGGATCAACAATGTCTCTCTTCGTGATGCAAAAATGACTCTGTTGACACTTTCTACAGTCTCAACTTGTGAATATCAAAAATGTTTCCAAATGTTCCAGTAGCTGGCTATCGTTTGCACTAAGCATTTTTGCGTTAATAGTTAGTGCACAAACCTTTAACACGTCTTTCCCTTTCATGCAGGTCCGAATTGTAGAAGCCACTGGGCTAGGCGGATTCTGACCCCTAGGTAAGTGATTAGTCGCTTGGATTCCAGACGGGAGACAGGGACGTTGGTGGGAAGGGTCAGCTTCCAGGCAGGAGGCGAGGAGGCAAAACCCTCTCTTCATGCTAATTTGAAGCCAAGCGGGGCCTCGTAGCTTGGACATGGTTTATTTACTCATGTCCAAGCAAGATGGCCACCGTGTCACGTGACCGCTGGAACTCCTGCATTTTCTTGCAGCAATTCGAGTGTAACTGTCCCAGCCCTGAGAATCGTGCAAGAAGCATTCCTGGGTGCCTGTGGAAGTGAATATATGCGTTTTTAAACTTTCAAGGTGAAGGGCACTGGGGTGAGTACAGTGATTTAGCGCAGAATGGGGTTGGAGGGGTGGCATACAGTGGGGGCCAGCAGTGGGGGCACAAAAAGCACAAGACATGCAAGATTTGTGAGAGATCCTAACAGGAGTTAACTGACTGATTGCTGCTAGTTTTGGAACTACATGTTTTACTCAGAATATAAGACTTTATTCTCACATGGCTGAGTAAGATACTGTGAATTTATAGAAAATGTGCTCTCATTTTAGCTTTTGGAGCACCTTGCATAACATCTATAAAAATTTCATGAGAGGAAGCTGTTTTCTTTCAAACTAGAGTCCATCAGATCCCATCGGAGGGTCAGCATTTCTCACAGAATTAGTATGGTACCACCAACAAATTATTGTATTGTGATTAAAATCTATTATTACCATGTATATGTGTTTTTTTGTGACCCTAAAAACCTGGCATCCGCTACAATGCATTTCAATGGGATACCATGTCCCAGAGTCTTGTAATGACTGCCGCATTATGTTGTCAAGGGGGTGGGCGGGTCCCTTTAGGACTCCTCCCCCATTTGCTCCTTGGGGGTCAGAGTATGCTCACCTTGCCCCCTTATGTTTTTTAATTCCTGCAGGACCATGTCCCTCAGATTGTGGCCAAATAATCAGAATTGACTAACCCCCTTTAAGAAGGGCCAATTAGAACATATTTGGACACCAACAGTCCAGCTATCACTGTATGTTTAATCCCTTTTTGACCATCCCAATCACCTCTTTAAACACAGATTTCTCGAAAATGACTGACCAGATTTACACCAAATAATTAATAGCACGCTTTTTGAGTACAGTTCTAACTTTCTGCCAGATTTCGTGCAATTCTGTTTAGCTGTTTTTTTGGTATTGCTTCCTAAAATTTCATATGGGAATTAACACGGGCGATCAATGTTTTTCTCCTCCTCTGACTCAATGTTACCGCAATCTTCATACGCCTATGCTCGCCACACTGTCCACCTCTCAAACGGCCGCCGCTGGCATTTTCCTGATATTTTTTAAGGCTGCTCCTTCTTCTTTGTAGTTGGCAGCTAGAAGTCGACCCTCCTGAGGCTTATGTTGGCGACCATAGGTAATTCCTTAGATCCTGCCCGCTCTTCACACTGCTCCTCCACTAGGAATGATTGTTGGAGCCATTCAGTTGATGGATTTTTGGAGAGACAATCCACGTTCTCATGCAGTTTGCTGGAATTGTCTAGAGCCTGGAAGGGGAAGGGTTGTATGACTAGTAACCATCTAATTAATCTGGATTTTGTGTCCTTATTACGAGCTAGCCACATTAATGGAGCATGATCCATCAGAACAATGAAAATGAGGCCTAAAAGGTAGTACTGGAGTGCTTCTACTGCCCATTTAATGGCAAGACATTCCATTTCTAAAGTTGAATAGTTTCTTTCTCTGGGAAACAGTTTCCGGCTTAGATACTACAGTGGGTGCAAGGTACCTTGTTCATCAGGTTGGGACAGAATAACCCCTAAACCATAGCCAGATGCATCTGTTTGGAGTACAAATGCTTTGTTGAAATTATGACACTGAAGAATTGGAACACAGCATAAGTTATTTTTTAATCGTTGCAAACTGTACTCATGGACATCTAACCATTGAGGGATGCGGGAGGAACACTTGTTGGATAATAAGTCAGTAAGAGGACTAGCTATTTTGGAGAAACAGGAAATGAACCTGCAATAATAACCTACTAACCCCAAAAAGGAATGGACTTCATGTTTAGTGGTGGGTTTTGGTATTTATTTGTTTAATATCCTTGATTTCGTCTATCTGTGGTCAGATAGTACCCGCCCTAATAGAGAACCCTAAATATTGAATGCGGTCAGAAGCAAGAGTCGACTTTTTAGGGTTAACGGTAAGACCTGCTTGTTGTAAAGCATCAAAAATACAGGGTAAATGTTGCAAGTGGGCATCCCAGTTAGAACTATAGCCCACAATGTCATCAACATAAGCTGCTGCATACCCATGATGGGGTCCTAATATATGACCCATTAACCACTGGAAAGTGGCAGGGGCTTTGTGGAGACCAAAGAGTAACATTTGTAAGTGATATAAACCCTAAGGGGATCGAAAAGGCTGTTTTCTCTCGGGCCTCTGGGGATAAGGGAATCTGCCAATATCCCTTGGTAAGATCTAAGGTAGTCATTATTTTGGCACCTTTGAGTTGTTCTACCAGCTCGTCTATGCATGGCAGTGGATAAGTGTCAAATTTGGAGATGCTGTTCAGCTGTCTAAAGTCAAGGCAGAAGCGCAGACTTCCATCTCTTTTTGGTACTAACACTATTGGGGAGCACCACTCATTTCGGGATGGCTCAATGATATCCATTTTATAATCTGTCCATCTGTTGTTATGATATTGTGTTCTACGAGGGAGGTATGCCCTGGGATACCTGAAAACAATTGTGGATATTGTCGGGTTCGATGCTGTAATTGTTGACTCTGTTCCGTGGTTAGGATTGATCCTATCCAAATCTGACATTTGGTTTTATCTTTTATTGTTGGTATAGGTATAACAAGGGGGTGAGACCCCGTCACATAATTAATGGCTGTGTTCGATGTTCCATCAGGAAGAGGTTGATGTGGAATATCTGTCCTTCTTGACCATTCTGGGGTATCACAATTTTATAGATGGCATGGGTAATCTTCTTAAGGACAGTAAAGGGTCCTTGCCAAGTGGCAAGTTACTTGTTATCCACAAGTGGAGTAATATTAGTACTTTCTCACCTTCTAATAGGTTTTGTAGTCTTGCTCCCCCATCATAAGACCGTTTTTTTCCCAAGATTATGATGTACTTGTTGCTACAGGCTTGTTAAAGACTTTTAACTTGGTCACATACTCAGATATGGTTTTCCCCTCATCCGCTTCTTCTGTCCACTATTGTACGGCCATGTATAGTGGTGTCCCGGGTTTCCTGCCAAATAGTTGCTCAAATGGGAAACACAGTAGATTCCTGTTCATAGGTACAGATCGCAAAAAGGACCAGTGGTAGTTTGCGGCCCCAGTCTTTCCCTGTGTCTCATATATTTTTAAACATGATCTTTATTATTTTTTGTACCTCTCCACTAGTCCATTGGTTTGAGGGTGGTAGACGGTGTACGGATCTGCTTTATCCCAAACGATTTACAAATTTCAGCCATTACTCGGGACATAAAAGGAGTACCCTGATCAGTTAACAATTCCTAAGGGAATCCTACTCTAGAGAATTAGGCGATCATTGCTTGGGATACCATTTGGGTTGCCATGCTTGTTAGGGTAATGGATTGAGGGTACTTAGTGACATACTGAACTAAAACAAGAACATACTGATGTCCCCGAGCCAAGGGAAATAGGGGTTCGACCAAGTCCATGCTTACTCTCTGAAAAGGTACTTCAATAATGGGGATAGGGTATACCGGTGCTGTCGTAATCCCAGGAGGATTTATCAGTTGGCACAGTCTACAGGACGTGCAATATTTATCTACCTCTCGATATACACCTGGTCAGTAGAATCTCTCCAATTAGTAATTTTGGGTATATTCCTTACCGTAATAGTCTCCTTCCATTTGGCTGCAAGATAATTGTAAGACCTGCCTATAAAACACAGAGGGAACTGCTGGACACTCCGTTATTTTCATGTGGGGGACTCCACTAACCATTGTTCTCAGGGTCCCAAGAGACAGCCCTGTCAGCTACCCTCACCAGCTCCTGCTAAAGCACTTACGGCGTGTCTTCAAATACCGCTGTGTGAGCTGTTTGACACTATTTTCTTCTACTATGGATTACTACATTAACCATCGTGCACAGGGCCCACAGAGGCAGCCCTGTCAACTACCCTCATCTGTGCATGCTAAAGCACTTAAAGTTCAACTTCAAATCCCGCTGTGTGGTCTGCTGGACACTCCGTTCTTCTCCTGTGGGAACTCCATTAACCATCATGCACAAGGCCCCAGGAGGCAGCCCTGTCGACCACCCTCAGCTGTGCCTGCTGAGCTAAAGTGCGTCTTCGAAAACCACTGAGTGGGACACACGCGGGCCGCGCCTTGGCAAAGCCCAGCCCAAGGGCGGGCCCATCCTGTGCCTGTCAAATCAAATCAAATCAAATCAAATCAAGCAAAGCTTTATTTCGATTGTATTGTAACAATCATAAAAAGCACAGATAAAATACATCACAAATTTAAAAATAGATACACATTTTTGTCTGGTAAAAAAAGTACATTTCATGTATATTTAGATCACATAATCACAAGTACGATAAAAAGAATAGAAACAATACATCTAAAATGAGCCGCGTCCTCATTCCTAGATTGCAATACTCTTTCTTTGATGCAATATTTTTTTTAAGAACATAGACATACTCCAAGCTACAGTCTAATTTTCTAAAAGCTGAAGCTTAATGAACGCAGGGCGGCATTGTCTCAAGCCATAGTTCTGTAAAATTGGGACTATTCAAGTCTTTCTTAACTCCTTATAGAGTTTACAGAATAAAACCAGATGTAGAGAGGATTGATTTGACAAACGATCACATGAACATAGTTGTAACTCCCTGGCCCAGTCGTTCATATTGGGGAAAGAGACTAGTCTATGTATTGTCCCCAATCTAAATCTTATTAAAAAAAACTTTCAAAAACACTTGGAACAAATACTAAATATGTCTGTGACTGGAGGAGGCTGGGCTGCACCACTCCTCTTGGCTGCTTTGGATTCCTTGGAGGTACTTTTACATATTTAGGGGTCTATTAGTATGGCGGGCGTGAGCACCACCGCGGTGCTGGCGGTGGTGGAAAATGCTTTCTTCCGCACACCAGCAGTGGTCCTCGCGCCCGCCATATTAGTATGGTCACATAACCCATTTTCTGTCCGCCGCAGTGCGACGCGAACCGCCATCAAAGTGCACCCGCCACTGCGGCGGTGGGAGCCAATGGGGACTCACCGCCGTGCAGAATGATGTCCCGTCCGCTGTACAAATCAGGATGCCCCAAATATCCAGTCGCACCACTGCGGAGAAACCGCCCAACCAGAGACGGCGGAAGCACTACAGTGGAGTGCGAAACCAGAGTCCCGGCCCGACCGCAATGGATCCAGCTCTACACGTCTTCCCGTGCTGTACCTGATACATTACCAGCAACTCATGGACCGTCGTGGACGCCGCCGCAGGTACGCAATAACACAATCCCGCACACAACCACAACACACAACTCATGGGCTGATATAGAGTTCCTGTCCACACCAGACACCCTAGTGGGGACACGAACACATCCACAAGTGTACCCACACATGTCCTACCTGTCAGTAAATCACCCCTCCGCATCCAGGTCACCCATCTACCGCGATCATGAAGTAATGTCCCAGTCACGTCACCGCAGCGGTGAAGACGCGTGAAAACATGCGCACAATGCTGAAGGCAGTGCCAGCGCCAGGCATGGGCAGTGCACAAAAACCACAGGACCTCACCTCCACCCTCCACACACTAGGCCCCCCAACATAAAGGGACAAGCCATGTGCCCCTCCTGTGCTCCCCCATGCACAATAACCAGCCAGGTGAACCCACACCCTGCACCACACACAAAACAACTAGGGAGACAGCCACAGCAGGTGTGGCTGCAGAGGAACACACAGCACAGAAGCACAGGGCCAGGGCAACCCACACACCACAACACCACACTCATGGGAAGAAAACTGAGTCCAAGCACAAAATGAACACACACACAGGTAATGAACAATCACTGTACTGGACACACAGCCATACCCAGCACTGACACACAGCCACATACACAGACCACATGCCAGCAGCAATGGAGTACAACATATAGGAAAGCTAAAGTGAGGTGCATACAAATGGAAGGAGCTAACCACCAAGCATGTGTACATCAAATGCCAGACAAGGAACATATAACAACACCCTCAGCCCATCAAATCATACATGGCTGGTACAGTGAGTGAAGTCAAACCACAGTCACCTCAGTGAAACAACTCAGGGAGACAGCAAGGCAACCCATGTATAGGCACTGGGATGAAAGGAAGGGTATGAAGTCAAACAGTGAACAGCCACACATCTGTATCCAACTACTTGACAGGAGTATGTCAGCAGCACTACACACAGGGCCCATTGCAACACTCCATGACTGTCAAACACAAGTAGGAATCTTCACACATACCTCCCCACCCCATTACACCTGCAGCACTCAACACCAGTGTCAAACACACAGAAGGGTGCCAATAATGTCTTTAAATACAATGACAAACAATCACACTCCCTGGAGGGTATCCGCAAACATCACTCGCACACAGGGATGCCTGAACCAATGATTGCACTAAAACAACAGCCAAACACATAACTCAACAAAAACACACACAGAACCACAACAAGACCAGACATGACCTGTGCAGCAAAACTGTGGAAAGGCAATGGGAGCACAGACAGAACAGGAGTGCACAACCTCATCAGTCAGAAACAATGCACAGACAACATACCACAACACAGACAAGAAGTGCACAATCACAAAATGGGCCTACAGCCACATCAAACACACAACAGATGCACATGCCAATAAATCACATTGCAAACACAGCAGGACATCAGGGAAGGCACACTAGGCAAGGACAAGGCAACATACACTCACAGCACTGCATGCACAACAAGCAGTGTGTGCACACCAAATATACCAGTTCCACACAGATATGAGTAACACACCATGAACACCCACTACAATCAAAACAGCACACAGACAACATCACACTCAGGAAGTGAAGCAGTACCTCAGTAAACGCACATACAGCTAACCCAACACCCACAGATGCACAAGTCTGGGACCCCAAAGTGGACACAACATGACCAGAGGACTGTGCAGCACAAACATTTGAACTGCATATGAGCAACCATGGCTGCTAAACAGTACAAGAAAATCATGTTTAACCAATTGGGAAAATGTCCTGAGTGGCACATTGCACATGTGCACAGATCTGCACCACAAAGCACAGTGTTACAAATGAAGTGATGGGGAGGCACACACACAGGCAACCCAAGGGGACAGCTGACATGAAAGTGAAGTGTTGTGTATGTCAGTAGTGGACATGGCAGGAGTGTACCATACACAAATAGATGGAGTGCAGACTCACAATGGCTAGGCACCTGAAGCACAGATAGGGGATGGTATGACACCACACACCACATGCCATACTGGAGGTAATAAAGCCCCATGTGACAGCAATGCATGAGCAAACACACCCACAATGTCAGTGTGGCTGAGCAGGTCTGCACAGTGACCACAAAATGTATCAAGACGCATGGCTGATCAACAAAACACAACACTGACTTGCCAGTCACACACTCTGCATATTCATAATTGCCAAAAACAACAAGTAGGAGTCAGCCAGAACTGCAAGGACACACCAAAACACTGCACAGTGCACAACATACAACACACACATGTGCACACAATCACAGGGCTGAACAATCACACAAACAGGCACTCTACTCCTGGGTGACACATGTGTGTAGTTGAAATTGCAGGGGCACACACAGCAACACTCCCGACAAAGGCACTCCCTTCACACTGCACACTTCTTGACCACCCAAGTGCACACATTGAAAGTAACCCATGTGACTAGGATGACTGCCCATCACAAGATGACTATACACCTACACTGCTGGGCACACATAAAGTAAGATCACACATACATGATTTTCCTGGCCAGCCTGCCTGCAATCCTGTGGATAGAAACCCACTCTGTGCTGCCAGTGCCTCCAAACCTGACATGTGTACAATATAGCTAACATGAACAAAGAATGATAATGACAAGGGTATTTCATCGAAAACCACCATCATTGCACCCACACGCATCAGAGTCAGGAGGAACTGAAGTATATGTCACCCCTGTAAAAACTAGAAAAAGTGAGACAAGCCATTGGCAATGTTGAAGTGGCATACAAAACGTGTGCCACAGTAAAACATACCCACACAGAAAACACTTTAATCAGATAAGGACACTGACAAAACAGACAACAGGAGCAACTGTCTTTATTCACATATTGCACAGATAGGCACCAATATCAGACAAGAGCAAGGCCAATGGCCAGCACAAAGTGCCGAGTAGTTACATGAGAAGCTGCACAGGCAAGTGGCAAGCGGCAGTGAACAAAAAGGCCAATGGCCAGCACAAAGTGCAGAGTAGTTACATGAGAAGCTGCACAGCAAGTGGCAAACAGCAGTGAACAACAAGGCCAGTGGCTAGTCCAATGTGCAGAGTAAGTCCATGAGAAGCTGCACAGGCAAATGGCAAACAGCAGTGAACAATAAGGACAGTGGCCAGTCCAATGTGCAGAGTAAGTCCATGAGAAGCTGCACAAGGAAGGAGCAAACAGCAGTAAACAAGGCCAGTGGCCAGTCCCATGTGCAGAGTAAGTCCATGAGAAGCTGCACAGGGAAGGGGCAAACAGCAGTGAACAACAAGGCCAATGGCCAGTCCAATGTGCAGAGTAGGTCCATGAGAAGCTGCACAAGGAAGGGGCAAACAGCAGTGTACAACAAGGCCAGTGGCCAGTCCAATGTGCAGAGTACGTCCATGAGAAGCTGCACAGGGAATGTGTGCGACTGTACCCTGCCATGGTCAGCAACACAGTCAGTGGGACAACAATGGGCAGTACAGGCACCGCTGTGGGCGAGAGAGGTGCGTGAGGGTGACTACCACTCAGACTTGGCTGTCAGTCGGGAACAGTTGGAGGACTTGACCGAGGAGAGAGAGGCCCAGCTGATGTAGAGGCATCAGTGGCTTGGGAAGCTGGAGGGCTGCTTGGACCAGGTGGTGTAGAGGCACGTGGAGGTGGAGTCATGCTGCCATGAGACACAGTGTGGGTGGGAAATTATGGTGGGGTGCCCTTCCACTTCTTGGGGAGTCGAAATGGCTTCCCTGTCTTGGGATTAATGGCAAGTGGTAATGACACAACTGGCACACTCACCAACAAAGCTGCATCAGGTGCAGACGGTGGCCCTCCCTCTGGGGACATGCTGGATCCAGCTGTTCGCTTGGCCTGGCCTTGCCTTTGCCCCTCCATCCCCTGTTTACCAGGTTTACCCCCTACAGTGCCCTCCTTTCCCTGCTTCACAGGGCTTTGGATGGGAGTTGATGTTGTGGGTGAATCTGCCTTGTAGCTCTTCTTATGTGTACACTTAGCAGGCACCACCTTCTCAGCATGTGACCCTCAGGTCTGCTTCTTGGCTTTGTGGCCCTTGGTGTCGCCTGACGGGCTTTTGTCTTTGCGCTCTAGGGTGGCCTTAGTCTTCTGTGGGGATGGTGTCTGCGCCCTGGATCGCTTGGGCTGCTGCTGCTGTGTACTGTGTGTGCTGTATCTTGCCCTTGATGTCTGTTGTGCGTGGTCACTATCGTCAGATGTGGCCACTGGTAGGGGGTGGACAAAGGGACTGGAGCTGGACTCCGAGATTGTTCCAGTTGAAGGGCTGCCATCACTGCGGAGGACAAAGATTGGACAGTCCGGTGTAGCCCACCCACGTCTGAATGTATGCCCTCCATGAAAGCAACCACCTGTGCCAACTTTTTGCCGTGGTATAGGAAGGCATTGAGGAGAGCTGTCTGGCTCACACACAGCTGGCGCAAAAGGTCCACAGACTCAGCACTGATGGCAGCAGGGGGGACAGGGGCAGAGGCAGCAGTACCTGGGGTGAAGGACACTCTTCCTTTCTTACTGTTGTGAACACGGGCAGCACTAGTGGAAGTAGCTGGGAGGGTGGGCACTGTACACTGTGTGGTGGAAGAGGAGGCAGAGTCCCCATTCCCTGTGCCCGCCAACATGGATGCGTCACCGCTGGCGTCAGATGACATTGAGATTTGTGTCTCTGGCTGTGATTCCTCAAGCAGACTCCTGTCCCCCTCCGAGGCGCTGGTCACATCTGTGTCACTGTGCTCGTGTCCAGCTGTTGTGTTTGATGCCTCACCACTGGTGTCCGTCCCCTGTCCTTCCGTGCCCACTGGAGATGCTGCATGAGAGAGCGAGATATAGGGTCAGTTCATTGGCATCAACAGAACAATCATATTCAAGCAAAGCATCACTGAAGATGATGAAATCTACATGTTGCACACCACCCTGTGCAATAACATTGTGCAACCTCAGTTTTTAACTCAAACATTGCATGTTAACAAGCAAACCAGGCATAAGTGAGCCATGTGATGACCATACAGCACAATATCCTGCCGGTGGCTCCGTTCAACCAGACACACAAATAGCTCTGAGCACACCTAGGACACTGTCCCACATCCTATGGCACTGCCCCAAGATACAAGCCTACTGGGACGCTATCCTACCTTTGATTGACCACATATACAGACAGAACTTCCAAGATTCCCCAGTTATATTCTGCTGGGGCTTCCAAACCCCCTCACGTACACTCTCTGTCCCTGCAGGGGAGGGCAATCACCCTGGCCCTTTGAGCAGCTAAGCAGCCTCTCCTAGCCAAGTGGGGCACGGAGGATATCCCAACTAAGTTAGATTGGTTGCATAGATTGTGGAAAGTGGTGGGGATGGAAAGTCTCACTGTCTAACAGAGACAAGAATGCATCTCACATGAAACATCAGCATGGGAGAACCACACGTAAATGCATGCAGGTGTGAGGGTGGACACAGTAACTGCCCATCTCATACACATGCAGGATGCCAGCACAGAAAGCCATGTGTAGTCTGCGCACATCTACTGTCCATTTTTAGGTAGAGCAAAACTTACATTACATATCAATATATGTTTGGGGGTAGACTCACTGTGTCCAACACTGCGCAGCCTTTAATATCCTTGCCCTGTGAATGGCTCTCTGTGTCATGGATGTCACACTGAGGGACATGATCTCACAAACCCACACCCTTCTCACAAGGCCAGTCGTGTGCAATCTACAGGGCTGAGATGGCTCATTGATGGAGAGTAAGGAAAAAAAGACACATGTAACACTCTGTACATTCAGTGATGTGTCCTTGTCAGATTGGGCGGTGACTGTGCAGGCCAGGTGGGCTCATACTGAGAAGGACAATAGGGACCCACACATCCATTCACACAAGCAATCACTGTCCTGACTCCTGCATTACCAACTTGCTGCATCACTGTATGGCTGACAAGACAATACATTACCCTCAAATCTTGATGTGCAGGCAGGGAAACGTGTGAAATAGGCTACACACCCCTTCCCCCTGGAGAAAGCATGCTATACAGTGCATGACAAAACCCCGCACTCTCAGCCCTCACCATCACTGGTCCCTGGAGACAGCAGCAGTTGGTGTTGAGGGGTGGCAGGCAGCAGTCCCTGGAGACAGCAGCAGTTGGTGTTGAGGGGTGGCAGGCAGCAGTCCCTAGAGACAGCAGCAGTAGCAATTTGTGGTGAGGGGTGGCATGCAGCAGTCCCTGGATACAGCAGCAGCAGCAGTTGGTGGTGAGGGGTGGCAGGCAGTAGGCTCTGTAATCTGTGGAAATGTAAGTCTCTTCCCCACACATATATAGCCCTCTGTGCTAGTTTCAGTGGTTCTGAGCTGCCGCAATTGGTGTTCCAGGTCAGCCTTATTCAAATGCATCCAATGACTGGCTCTGCGGTGGCGGAGCGCGCCGACCGCGATTTTCAAAATTACAGCGATTGCGGTTCCCATTGGCTGTAAGGACATGGTCCATGGCGGTGACACAACGCAGGGGTGCACTACCGCGGTGGTGCATCTTTCAATTGCATCCAATGACCGGCCCGCGGTGGCGTAGCACGCCTACCGCGATTTTCAAAATTGCATTAGGCTACCATGATTGCAGTTCCCATTGGCTGTAAGGGCATGGTCCATGGCCGTGACACACCGCAGGGGGCAGGCGTGAGCTACCACGGTGGTGCATCTTTCAATTGCATCCAATGATCGGCCTCGTGGTGGCAGAGCACGCCTACCGCAATTTTCAATATTGTATTAGACTACCACGATGTGGTTCCCATTGGCTGTAAGAGCATGGTCCATGGTGGTGACATACCACTGGTGCCAGGCGGTAGCTACCACGATTTGGGTGCCATACATTAACATGAGTGACTGTGATTTGGGTGGCAGAGCATGCCAACCACCATTTGGCAATGCTCAAACGCCTATCACTACCTCGATTGTGTCTTGGGGATTGGTGGTGACACACCGATGGTGCCAGGTGATAGCTACCGCGATTCGGGTGCCATACATTAACATGAGTGACCGTGATTTGGGTGGCGGAGCATGCCATCCGCCATTTGGAAATGCTCAAATGCCTATCACTACCGCGATTGTGTCTTGGAGATTGGTGGTGACACACCGCTGATGCCAGGTGGTAGCTACCGCGATTTGGGTGCCATACATTAACATGAGTGACCGTAATTTGGGTGGCGGAGCATTCCAACTGCCATTTGGCAATACTCACATGCCTATCAGTACCGCAAGTGTGGCTTTGGCATTGGCGGTGACACACCGTTGGTGCCAGGCGGTAGCTATCGCGATTTGGGTGCCATACATTGACATGAGTGACCGTGATTTGGGTGGCGGAGCATGCCAACCGCCATTTGAGCATGTGTATATGCCTATCACTACCTCACTTGCGTTTTGGGGATTGGTGGTGACACACCGCTGGTGCCAGGTGGTAGTTACTGTGATTTGGGTACCATACATTGACATAAATGACCGTGATTTGGGTGGCGGAGCATGCCAACCGCCATTTGGCAATACTCATATGCCTATCAGTACCGCAAGTGTGGCTTTGGCATTGGCGGTGATACACCGTTGGTGCCAGGCAGTAGCTATCGTGATTTGGGTGCCATACATTGACATGAGTGACCGTGGTTTGGGTGGCAGAGCATGCCAACCGCCATTTGAGCATGTGTATATGCCTATAACTACCGCACTTGCGTTTTGGGGATTGGTGGTGACACTCCGCTGGTGCCAGGCGGTAGCTACCGTGATTTGGGTTCCATACATTGCTATGAATGACCGTGAATTGTCTGGCGGAGCACTTTGACAGCACCTATGGACACATCATGCTGTGTCACTGTTCAATGGGCAGTTATGAACAATGCACAGTGGCCACATGATTAATGGCACATAATTGTGCACACAATGCGAATGTAACATTGAGCCCACTGCTGACTACACATGCCATGTTTGTGTATGTGATCTTGAACATTGGTATGTACTACCTCACATGTCACTTGTGATATTGATAGGCATGTACACAGAACAGTGTTGTGATGGACTCTCCAATGGGTATACATGTCAATGTGTGAAAGGGCTGTGAAAATCACAGTGATCTATGTCTTAATGAAAAATGTGCATATTTGACTTTTCTTGGCTCAGGCACACACTTGTTTTTTACGCACAGACTGTGCTCATTGTATTGTTGATTTGTGCCCTGTTCAAATTACGCCTGAAGGTGTGGCAGGTACAGCAGCTAGGTATGAGACAGTAGTGTTGCAGTTTCACACATATGCAGTATGAAAAACTCTCAGGGCTGCTCAAGCTGGATGTGGCCATATCCTTTTGTGCATTCTCATAGTCAGATATTGATTTGGAGGTACTTGCAGTGTGAATGGGGACAAGTGTACGAGTAGTGTAGCTGAAGGTGTCCCTACATGTAAGGTGGTCTGTAACTCGACTGTGATGACAGTCATGGTGGCGTTGTGTCAGTCAAAACATAAGATGTTGTACACATCTCATGGTGTATTGCATTGACATGTGTCCCCTTTCATGTCAACTAGGAGGAGACCAAATCTGCATCGTCTCTTCACAGTGCTGACAGACATGGAGAATGAGGAGATCATGAGGAAATTCCATCTGGATAGAGCCACCTTACGAACCCTATGTGCTATGTCGGAGCCCCACCTGCAGCCTCGCAGAACATATCCAACTGCTTTCACCCCAACATCGAAGGTGATGGTGGCCCTGCATTTTTTTACCCCTGGATCATTCCAGCACACGGTGTCCAGCGCAGGTGGGATGTCACAACCTATGTTTAGCATGGTGCTACGGGATGTCCTGTCCGCTATGATGATCTGAAAGGACAGATATATCCATTTCCCCAGGAGGCATGAGTTGTTGGATGTTAAGGGTGATTTTTATTCCCTTGGGCACATCTCCCAGGTTGTTGGTGCCATTGATTGCACACATGTTGGGCTGGTTCCACCACAGGCACGTGAGCACGTCTACAGGAATCGGAAACATTTCCATTCCATCAACGTGCAAGTGGTGTGCCGGGCGGATATGATCATCTCGCACGTGTGTACCAAATTTTCAGGCTCGGCCCATGACTCATAAAACATGCATAACAGCATTGTGCCCCAGCTAATGGCTAATCTGCATCCTGAGCGGGAATGGGTTGTGGGTGAGTATGCAGTCAATTAGCATGCTGTGTGTATTACATGCTGTCCTCTGCCACAGTTGTTTCCCATGGGAGGACCCGTCGTGTGGTGGAGCGTACTTTTGGTCTCCTCAAGACACGGTTTCACTGCCTGGACAGGACCGGAGGTGACCTGATGTACTCACCCCAGAAGGTGTGCCAGATCGTTGTTGCATGCTGCATGCCCCACAACCTGGCCTTGCGCAAGGAGATCCCCCTGCTCCTGGACGGTGATAAGCAGTCGAGGCCCCCGCCTGCAAACCAACCCATGTCCAGTGACAAGGATAGTGGAGAGGAGGAAAGTGTTGACCTGCGTCAACAGCTCATCAACCGCTACTTCACTTGAATGTGAGTGACAAGGTACAATGGGGCCATTGTCTGCTGATGTCGTTGTTTGTGAAAAGGTTGTTGTGAGCTTTGTGACTGCAGCCTGTTGTTGACTCAGTGCTGGCTGCCAATGTTTAGGGAACAGGGTAGTTATGCACAGCTACAGGATGTCTATGTCGGTACTGTTGCTCATGTAATGTGTGCAGATTGGAGTACCTTGATGACAAGTGTTGTGTGTTGGCTGTGATGCCTAGTGACTACTGTTCTGTTGCGTTTTCCTAGGTCCCTTCAGCCTCTGCTTGCCTACGGACAATCCGTGCTCCTGTGACATTGTAATCACCACCACCACCAGTATTGGCTGCAACACTCGCCCGGCCCCAGAGGATGACGACCCCATCCCACCCCAACAACTGCGGATGGCAGGGAGAGTAGACGTGTGCATACAGTGGTGAGGCAACAGGTCCGTGACAGCAGGGCAGTTGGGAGGTCAAGGGAGTTACGAAGACAACAGGGTCATGGGACCGAAGCCCTGGCAAACTTCACCAGAGTCCTTGGGGCCTATGAACAGGTCAACCTTGGTAAATGGCTGCCTACCTGTTAGTTTGAGGTGTACACTGCAATGGCTACCACATGCATCGGGGTGGGAGGGAGTGCTCCATCCTGCCCAGGAGTGGGATAGGGGTGCCTGGTGGGAGTTGTATTGCAGGCCTCCCATCCCCAAACAGATCAACCTTGGTAAATGGCTGCCTACCTGTTAGTTTTGAGTGTACAATGCAATGGCTGCCACATGCATCTGGGTGGGAGGGAGTGCTCCATCCTGCTCAGGGGTGGGACAGGGGTACCTGGTGGGAGTTGTATTGCAGGCCTCCCACCCCAAACAGATCAACCTTGGTAAATGGCTGTCTACCTGTTAGTTTTGAGTGTACAATGCAATGGCTGCCACATGCATCTGGGTGGGAGGGAGTGCTCCATCTTGCTGAGCTTGGGGACGAGGAGGCATGGTGGGAGTAGTAGTGAAGGCCTCCCACCCTCAAACAGAACGAGCTTGGTAAATGGCTGCTTGCCTGTTAGTTTTGAGTGTACAAGGCAATGGTTCCCACATGCATCTGGGTGGGAGGGAGTGATCCCTCCTGCTCAGGGGTGGGACAGGGGTGCATGGTGGGAGTTACGGTGCAGGCCTCCCACCCCCAAACAGCCCTCCCTGCGAAGATGGCTACCTACCTTTTAGTTTCTTTGAAGTGATCTAATGGCTGCCACATGCTTCTGGGTTGGGTAGAGTGCTCCATCCTGCTCAGGGGTGGGACAGGGAGGCCTGGTGGGAGTTGTAGTGCAGGCGTCCCAACACCATACTGCCCTCCCTGGGAGGGTGGCTACCTACCTGTGAGTTTGGTTGATGAGATACAATGGCTGCCACATGCATCTGGGTGGGAGGGAGGTTCCATCTTGCTGAGTTTGGGAACAAGGAGGCATGGTGGGAGTCATATTACAGGCCTCCCACCCCCTAACAGATCAACCTTGGTAAATGGCTGCCTACCTGTTATTTTTGAGTGTACAATGCAACGGATGCCACATGCATCTGGGTGGGAGGAAGTGCTCCATCTTGCTGAGCTTGGGGACAAGGAGGCATGGTGGGAGTAGTAGTGTACGCCTCCCACCCCCAAACAGCACGAGCTTGGTAAATGGCTGCCTACCTTTTAGTTTTGAGTGTACTATGCAATGGATGCCACATTCATCTGGGTGCAGGCCTCCCACCCCCAAACAGCCCTCCCTGGGAAGATGGCTACCTACCTGTTAGTTTGTTTGTAGTGATCTGATGGCTGCTACATGTTTCGAGCAGGGGAGTGCTCCATCCTGCTCAGGGGTGGGACGGGGTGCATAGTGGGAGATGTGGTGCAGGCCTCCCACCCCCAAACAGCCCTCCCTGAGAAGATGGCTACCTACCTGTTATTTTGTTTATAGTGATCTAATGGCTGCCACGTGCTTCTGGGTGGGAGGAAGTGCTCCATCCTGCTCAGGGGTGAGACAGGGGTGCCTGTTGGGAGTTGTGGTGCAGGCCTCCCATCCCCAAACAGCCCTCCCTGGGAAGATGGCTACCTACCTGTTAGTTTCTTTGAAGTGATCTAATGGCTGCCACATGCTTCTGGGTGGGACAGGGGTGCCTGGTGGGAGTTGTGGTGCTGGTTACCTGGACACACCCTGTAAATGTTGTGTAGCTTTGGGGTGATTCAGATGGAGTGAATGTTACATCTGTGAAACCTGTGTTGGGTATTGTGGTACAGATGGATGGACTAGGGCCTAGGAGGTGTAGCTTTGTAGTTGTGCAAGACCGTACATAGCAGTGTGATAGTATACATTTGTTTTTACTTACCAGCCTGCACTCCCCCGGCTATTCCTGTGAGACTCTCTGGATGCAGTATGGAAAGCACCTTCTCCTCCCATGAAGTGAATGTTTTTAGTGGAATGGGAGGGCCACTGCCAGTCTCTGAGCCAGCTCACGGTTCTTGCTCCTCTTCTTCTTCACGGCTGTCTTCAGGTCATGCCACCGCTTCATGATTTCATTTCTGTTGCGCGGGGTGGTCCCTACTGCATTGACCTTGTCAACTATCCTTTCCCACATTTGTGTTCTGGTGGCTAATGGTGTCTGTTGGACCAGGTTACCAAACAATGGTGGTTCAACTCTGATTATCTCATCTACCATAACCTTCAACTCACTCTCTGTGAATTTTGGCATTTTCTGTGGTGCCATGGTGTGTGATGTGCCAAGGGGTTAGAGGTGCAGGTGTGGAAGTGGCGGTTGTGGTGGTGATGTGTATGGTGTGTGATGTGCAAAGGGGTTAGAGGTGCAGGTGTAGAACTGGTGCTGGTGGTGGTGATGTGTGTGTGGTGTGATGATTTGCCTCTCCTTTCAGCTGTGGTGTTTGTCCCTTCACTTCTGGAGTATTGCAAAGGATTCTGGTCAGGGAAGGGGCTGGTTTTATACTCAGCTATGTGGGTGTGTCAAAATGGGGTATTGCTGGCAGGTGTGCTGTGTGGGTTGTCCTGGGATTTGTACTTTTTGAATTTGGCATGGGGGTTTGTCTTTGGGATGTGTTAGGTGTTTTTGTGGGCAGGACTAGTTTGCTGTGTGTACTTGGTGGCCTTGTTGTGTATTTTCATTTCGACCGCCATTTATTTCACGGAACGTTCGCAGCGGTGGCTATGCTACAGCCCTTCCGCCGTCTCTCCCATTCATCACTGTTTGCGACCGCATCGGTCAGAAACAGCGGAAAGTACCACGGTCACATCGGGGATATCCTAATTTTACTTCCGGTGTTTCCGCTGTTCTGGCGGCAGGTTGGCGTGTTTCCGCCATGAATCCGAACACCGCGGATGGGTTTTCACCTTCTCCGCGCGCTACGGGTGGTTTTTCGGTGACTCTTACCGCCGCGGTAGTTTTTTTTGGGGTGGTAGATGCTAATCGGAGCGTCAGTTTTGCCGAGGTACTGGCAGGTGGTTGTTTTCCTCTACCATGGTGGTCGGGGTGGTTTTCCGACCGCCATCCTAATGGGCCCCTTACTTTGGTCCTTACCATTGCCCATAATTGCTTTGGCTCAGTCCTTCGCCCTCAGCTGCAACTCAATTATGATCCCAATTTTTAACTCTCCTGTAGGGGCTTGTTGAATGCAGCTTAGCTGCTAAGGCCAGGCCTTGTTTAGTGATCTCTGCATTTGGATATTGTGTTTCACTGATAAAATATCGATTACCAAAAATATCTAAAAAAATTATATTGAGTCAAAAATATCTATGTCAAAAATATCGACTTCCTATACTTATAATTGAAATTACAAAATTATATGAAAAAATATATTGTTGTCACTAATATAGTTGTCTTGAATATAGATTTTTAAATATATATACATTAAGGGGCTGATTCCGATTCCAGTCGGAAGGGCTCCGACTCGGATTCGGATCATGTCGGCCGGATTCCTTTCGGACCGAGCCATTCCGATGGGCTCGGTCAAAAAGGAATGCGACACGGATTTCCGGATTGCGGACGACAAGCTCGGAGAGCCCGTCCGCCGTCCAGAAATCTCCCAGTACTCCCCCGACCGCCTCTTTGCGACCGGGGGAGTACGATGGCAGCTTTTCACTGCCTTTTCGTGCCGGTTTTTCTGGCGTGAAAAGGCAGTCGGAAACCGTCTTTGGGGGCCCCCAGTAGGGACCCCATGGGTGCGAGGTGGTCAAATGGCAGTCTAGGGGCACCTATGGTGCCCCTCTGTGGATCCCTGCACCTGGTAGCAGGCACCTTTGGGTGCCACCCACAGGGTGCAGGGATGAACTACACCCCTGCTTTCAAGGATGCAGGCATGCATTCCGCTCGGAATGCATGTCTGCATTGTCTTGTATACGAGTGCGACCGAACCCTGTTCGGTCGCATCGTACTAGCAGGGCCGTAACTGACGACAGCAGGTCGGTCGGTTACGGCTCCTGACTGATGTCGGACAGACCTGAGTCCGTCCGACATCAGAATCGGCCCCATAATTGTAAACATTCATTAAATAAAATAATAATACTAATATAATAAAAATAACATTTATTTATATTTTGTTTTTAAAACAATTCTTATTTTTAAAAATTTTAAACAACCTAAGATATATATTTTTTACATATATCTAATTTAATAATATAATTAAATTAATATTTTGAATTTATATATTATAATTTAAAACTTAATATATATATATATATATATATTACCTACTGGCAGTCGCCAGTAGGTAGATATAGTTAGGACCTATTTTCCATAACTTTGGGGCCGATTAATGAATCTTCGTGAAATTTTCCAAACTTTTGGCCAGCTCCGGTCCGCTCCTATCCCGAAAGTTTCACGGTGATTCATCAAGGGGGGGCCAAGAAAAAGGGGGGGTCCCAAAACGCGTTTTCCCCATGCATTTTCCCTTCGGACCTTTAGCCGCAGCTACAGCCCGAACTGCTGAACGGAATTACACCAAATTTGGCAAAGAGATAGTCCTCAATTCAGACTCGTGCTATAAATCCGTTCAGTAATTCCTGAGATCCGCGCACCCTCCCGATCACGAGCTGAATTTTAATTGGCTGCCAACACTCTGAATCAGGAAGTGTTGGCAGCCATCTTGTGCCTCGGTAGAACCGAGACACAAGAAACCCCCAAGAAAACGTCGCAAAACACGAAAAGGGGGCAGGGTAGAAACACCCTGACCCAGTAGGCCTGCTCAGGGGGTCCCACAAGGACCCCCAAGGCCCAAAAATATATATATATTTTTTTTTTAAACGGCAGGATGCGTGCTGGATGTGCGCATCCTGCCGATAGAAAAAAAAAATCAGCGCGGGCTCCTGTGCTAAATATGCAAATATGCCAGGGGCATAATGAAAAAATAGTGCGGGGGTCCCAATCCCCCCCACACTGCCCCGGGGACCGCCACCCCCTGGGGCACTAACATAAAATAGACGGGAGGGCTCACGGCCCCCCCGCTGCCCCGGGGAATTCCACCCCCGGGGCTTCTTTAAAATGGGTGGGTGGGCTGTCAGGCCCCCCCAGCCCTGGGGACCGCCACCCCCCAGCGCAACTTTAAAATGTGGGAGGGGGCCCCGCGGTCCCAGCTCCTTGGCGCATACTGGAGGTACCTGGTGGACTAGTTGGCTCCCAGGGGACCTCAGGATTGAGGAGGAATTAATTCCCCAACTTAAAACGCACCACAGGGCGTGTTTGCACACATGTCAGCAGTGGATTGCGGGCGCGAGAGATGTAGTTAGTACAACTAACTATATCGGAGGAATTTCAATGGTTTTGATCGAGCGAAATGTCCAGCTAACTATAGCACCCCTAAAACCTATGTTTTTTTCAGTGAATTTCTAAGGTTTTTTAAATGCTAATTCCTAACTATATCAGGCCTGAAACCTATGGTTTTTTCAGTGAATATATATATATATATATATAAAGTCCAATAAGATATTTTTTTTAAAACAAGCCATTGTAAATACAATTAAATAATCATACAAAATAAAAAATAATAAAAATAAATAAAATATTAAAAACATGAATAATTATAAATATTATAATTTGAAATAACCAATATCATAATAATATAAATGTAAACAATATAAAGTAAATTGCAAAATGTTAAATTAAAACATATACTATTCCCACTACAGTTTATACAAGAGTAGACAAAGGGCCTGATTACGATGTCGGTTGGAATTGCCTCCGACCACTGGTCAGAAGCTGACCAAATAGTTGGCTTATGTTCCGACCGCTCGATTCCAATGTCGGCTATCGATGCATAAACCGATTGGTCAGTCTAACGGGGTTCCAACCGGCTCTCGGAGTATTTCGGGTGGTCAGAACTGCGCCGTAATACCCTATGGTGTTTCCGCTGTCAGGATTCCGATTCCGACAGCATTTCTGTGCTGGCCTTTCCGACACAGAAAGGCTGTCAGGGAGCGACTTTGGGGGACCCTAGCAGGACCCCCTTCACACTGCGGCCAACGGTTGGTGACCGAGGGCATACCCAGGGCGTCCCCCTGTAAATCCCAGCACTGTGTGGTAGGTACCATGGGGTGCTTGCCACAGGGTGCAGGGCTTTCGACATTCACCCCCATTTCTCTATAGGAGCCTGTGTTACAGTCCATATACGGTCGTAAAAGAGGCTCCCATAGAGAAATGTGAGTATCTGACTGAACAGTTTTCGGTCGCATTATAATCAGGCGTTCAGAAATGTCTACCAGAGGTTGGTCAGTCCAGAGACCGAGACGGTGTCGGTCGGAGGCAACTCCGACCAACATCGTAATCAGGCCCTAATTGTCATATTCAGGAGATTTAAAATTTTAAAGTCCCATTACAATACAACAGTAGGGAAAGTGTTAGATTGTGGAGGGGTAAAATTTACTAGTCCCATTCCAGTTAGTGCAACACTAAGGAAAGTGTTGGATTGCGGAGTGTCAATATATATCATTCCCACTCCAGTCAGTTCAACATTAGGGAAAGTGTTTGATTGCGAAGGGATACAATTTACCATTCCCACTCCAGTCAGTGCACCAGGAGGGAAGTTTTGGATTGCGGAGGGGTAACATTTACTATTTCCACTCCAGTCAGTGCAACATATAAAACAAATTAAACATTTGTAACAAAATGAAATTATTAAAATGAACAAAATAAATTAAAATATAACTGTGCTGAATACAAATTACAAATATATTTAATAGTAGAACATTTAAAAAATAAAAACATATTACTATATTAACCACATGTCACAAATATTATTATAAATAAAATTCAAAAATGGTTTTCATACAAGTAAACATATTTATTTAGAAAGTATTTATTAAGAAAAAAAATTATACATACATTTAATTTAGTGACTTCCCACCCTATTACCAAACAAAACTCACAACCTGCACTTATAACTAAAACAAAACATTATATACACTATTCATATAAATATTTATCAACAAACCAATTATCATTAATTAAATATTCATTATTAATGAATTTTAATTAATGATTTTTCTACAGTTTACCTCAACAAAAAGACACTCCTAAAAT
The DNA here is from genome assembly GCF_964204655.1 of Triturus cristatus. Taxonomy (NCBI): domain Eukaryota; kingdom Metazoa; phylum Chordata; class Amphibia; order Caudata; family Salamandridae; genus Triturus; species Triturus cristatus. The sequence continues at coordinate 362,926,715 of NC_140583.1, forward strand.
TAATTCAACAGAAAATTATTTATACAATTAACATAATAAATTATCAAATTAATCATTAATATTACTTTCAAATGTTTTATTAGTTACTTAAAATTAATTTACTTTCCACCTAATACCCCTAGAAAACCCACAACCCACATCTAAAATAAAAGAATAATAATAATGAATGCACAATTAACATAATTAACTATCAATTAAACAAATATTATATATTAAAAATTAAATATAAACTCACTAAAATTAATCAACTTCCTACTCTTTACCCCTAGAAATCCCACAACCGCCACCTAAAATCAAATAAAAACACAATTAAAATAATTAATTTACAATTAAATAATTCACAGTATATAACAAGTAATTATTAATTAATTAAAATTAATTCTATGGCAGGAGCGGACGCTTCTGATTAGGCTTTCTACTTTCTCCATTTTATTACTCCAGCAGCTCTTTTCACAACACAACATTCATTTTTTTAACTACGTTTCCCATGGGCACAGGGAAAAAACTGAAAACTACAAATTTACAACAACATCATCCAGTCAGTCAGGCTGCCTCATATCCTCCCCTGCGGGCGCTCTGTCCTCCTCTTTCTACGCTGCTCCAGCAGCATTCAGATGAGTGTTTTCTCTTACTTTTCCTATGTTAATGCTAATCGGTGATTGTGCCGTTTGTTTCGACCTTTTGTGCTTGTATCGCTATGCGCTAACGCTGGGTTGCTGTTAATTGACCCGCTTTCACGGTGGGTCACCGCTGGAGTGTCTCATCGCGCCTTTCGCGGTATCGTTCTTCCTCAGGCTCTGCGCACGACGCAGCCTCCCGCCGCTAGGGGACCGCGCGCCTAAGCGCTCTTGCTCCTTTACGAGCTTACCCCCAGGCAGCCGCGAGTCGTCTAATTCCACTCCAGGGACATCGCCGGTTTAGACGGACTCGTGCACCGCTAGGGACGACACGCTTGGTGTACTCAAGAGAGCTTGGGCTGAGTTTTTTGTTAGTCAGAGCCCCTGCCTGGAGCCTGAACACACGCGCTGCGTGTAGGACCAATATTAAATACATTTGAACACACGCGCTGCGTGTAAGTTGATCTTTCAGGACCGGCCCAGGCAGGCTGCAAAGTTTCTTCCCTCGGAATATAGAGGGTGATTGGTCCTGCATTCCTAGTATTCCCCTTCAGGGGGTTGAGTGTTCTGGGTACTGCCCTCTGTTTTTATCCCCTGTTTGTACTCACAGCTTATAAAACACTTCATGATGAAGTATGATGAGTACTATTAGGAGGAGCAGGAAGTGATGTACTTACCTGTTAATTACCATTTATGCCACGTCATGGATTCATCTATATTTAAAGCGGTTTCCCAGGTGGTTGCGCCACTGGAGAAGAGGATAGACATGATTCAGGCTCAGTGTCAACCTCTCTCACAGAGGGAAGGTCTCTCGGGGTCCTCAGCCCCCTTACCTCTAGGCCAACCTGCCGCGAATGTCATTCTGCCCAAACTGAAGCGTTCGGGGGCTGCCGGAGTGGATCTGGACGCATTTTCGCGCCTTAAGAAAGCCTTTCTGGAAACCATTCCTCCGGAGGAAAGTCCGGCTGGCCCTTCTGCGACTACTGATGATGGGTCTACACGGGACCCGGTCGACTCCCCTCAGTCTTCTGATGGGGAGGGGGAACCGGATCGCCCATGGCGCCCCTCGCATCCTGATCAGCCCGCACCTTCAGAGCTCAGTGCAGACATGCTCAACCCCGACAAACTCTTACATCCTTGTTCGTCACAGTGGGCTCCGGCCCCCAAGGTGGCGGCCTACATGGCGGCCAGGCTGCGTAAACCCCTAGATCAGGAGGTGCCTGCGTGCGGAGAGCCCGCGTCCTACCCTGGAGGGTAAGGTCGCGGTTACCCCTGAAATAGATGCCAAGATGACCACCTATCTGTCGAAATTCCAAAAGGACCCCAATAAAGGCATCAATCGCTCGTGGAGAGCGTGCCAAGATAAGCTCTTGGACACGGCGGGACCTTTGGCAAAAATCTTAGACATGGCTGAGGACGCCAAAGCCTCCGGTACCTTAATTTCCCCAGATACACTCTCCGGATGGGCGCAGAGAGCGATAATATTCCTGGGGAATGCAAATGTGGCCATCTCTACGGAGCGCCGCAGGTCCATTCTCATTAAAAGCGACCCCAAGTTAGGGAAATTGGCTACTTCTGAGGCAGGACCAGTTGCGGGGGGTAATCTCTTTGGAGATACCTTCGTCAAGGAACTTAGCAAGTTTGTCAACACTTTTAATTCTTTAGACAAAGCCCACTCGTCCATCAAGCGCATTTTTTCCCCGCGCAGCCGGTCGTGGCAGGGGGCGCTCGGCCGGCCGACCATATAATAGAGCCTCCTTCAGACAAGGCGAATCCCACAGAGGGCAATATCAAGACCCTGACAAGTTTGGGAACTTTTACCCGACTACGAGTTTTCCCCGTCGCCGAGCTGGCAGAGGCAGAGGAGACGGAGGTCACAACTATCAGAAAGGTGAGAATTCAACCTGCAATGGGTGTGCGGTTGGGGGGCAGACTCCAGTATTTTCTTCCCAGATGGTCTTTACTTACCTCCGATGCCTGGGTCTTGCAGACCGTAAAAGGGTTTCAAATAGAGTTCTCCGACACCCCTCTCCATTCCCTCTGACCCAGACCTATAGCCTTTACTCCGGATCAGAGAGTGTTGATAGACAACGAGATATCGGACCTACTAACGAAAGGTGTGATTGTTCCCTCCACTCCACACCCCCGGGGGTTTCTCAGCAACATTTTCTTAGTGGAGAAACGGGAAGGGGGCTATCGCCCAGTGATAAATCTCAAAGAATTCAACGGGTTGCTCACTTACCGCCATTTCAAGATGGAGGTCATCCACCTCCTGCGGGATTTGCTACAGGAAGGGGATTGGATGGTCCGTCTGGATCTGAAGGATGCGTACTTTACGATCCCCATGTTTGCACCTCGCAGACGTTTTCTTCAGTTCCAGTGGGGCTCGCAGATCTTTGAATTCACCTCCCTTCCTTTTGGACTGTCTTCCGCTCCGTGGTGCTTTACCAAGGTGATGAAGCCGGTGGTGGAGTGTCTCAGTTCGGAGGGCATCCAGTTAATAATTTATCTCGACGACATACTCATTATGAGTCAATGTCCACGAAGACTAGTCTCTCACTTAAGACAAGCAGTGTCCCTCTTGGAGTCGCTGGGGTTCGTTATCAACGAGGGAAAGTTGGATCTTTTTCCTTCCCAGAAGATGCAATTTCTGGGATTCACGATAGACTCTGTGGCGGCCACCTTGTCCCTGCCCTCCCGGAAGTTGTCCAAGATCAGACACGAACTGAGGCGCACTCTGGCGAGGCCCACAATTCTGCTTCGACATCTGGCCAGAGTGGTGGGCCTTCTTTCATCGTCAATTCAGGTGATATTTCCGGGCCCTTTGCACTACAGGGCCCTTCAGCGTCTCAAAGCCTTCCACTTGCGCAAAGGTCTAACCTACTCGTAGGTGGTGGTTCTCCTGGATGAAGCGACGACGGAGTTACAATGGTGGGTTGAGCATATGGAGACTTGGAACGGCAGGGCAATTTTTGGTTCCAAACCGGATCTTGTGATCGAATCCGATGTCAGTGGCTCGGGTTGGGGCGCTCGCTGCGGCGAGGCTTCTACAGGATGCCCTCGTCAGAAAAAGCCCTTCACATCAACTGTCTGGAGTTGATGGCGGGTTCGTTTGCGGTAAAGTGCTGGACGAAGGACAGGATTCAGACTTGTGTCCTATTCAAGATGGACAACGTGGCAGCGGTGCGCTACATCAACCATCTCGGGGGGACTTGATCGAAAGCATTGTCCAACCTCACCTGCGATCTCTGGGAGTATTGTCTGGCAAATCAGATTTCCCTATCTTCCGGGATCGTCCAATCAGGTGGCGGACTGGTACTCTCGCCACTGGGAGGACACATGCCTATGGCAACTCCATCCCAGTGTTTTCAGAGCCATCCAGACTCGATGGGGTCCGTTCTCGGTGGATCTCTTCGCGTCCCGGTTGGACACACAACTGCGAGGTACTACAGTTGGCGGCCGGATCCGCAAGCATTGGCGGTGGATGCGTTTCTTCAGGATTGGAGCAAGGAGAGGGGATATGCGTTTCTCCCCTTTGCGATGATCATGAGATTATCCACCCAGGTGAGGAGACAGCAGGCGGACCTAGTTCTGATTTCCCCGATATGGAGATCGCAAGCTGGGTTCCCGGTTCTGATGGAACTTTCCTGGGATTTTCCAATCCCTCTACCCCTCAATCCACATCTTCTCAGAGATCCTCAAGGGAATCCTCACCACCTTCTGACCACGGGCAGTCTACGTCTGATGGCCTGGCGGATTACAGGCAACGTTGGAAAGTCCCAGGCCTTTCACAGCACGCTGCCATGTTGCTCACAAAATCCTGGGCTGACAGCACCAATTAGAGATACCGTTCAGCCTGGTCTCGATGGAGTGGTTGGTGTGTGCAACAACAGGTGGATCCGGTGGGGGCGGACGTTGTTCACATCCTTAACTTTCTAGCCTCCCTTACAAGAGAGGGATTGGCCTATCGGTCAGTTAACAACTTTCGCTCAGCGATTTCGGCGGGCCATGTTCCCTTGGATAATCGCCCGGTGGGAGAATATCCTTTAGTCTGCAAATTGTTGAGGGGAATTAGACTGTCCACTCCCCCGGAACCACATTACTCCGTACTATGGGATGTGAACAAAGTTTTACACCTATTTCGTTCATGGCCTTCTAACAAGTATTTATCGTGCAAACAGATGTCAGCCAAGCTAGCCATGTTGCTGTGTTTGATTTCTTGTCGAAGGGTTTCGGATGTGCGAGCGCTAGACCTCTCAGGTCGGGTTTTTACTCCGGAAGGAGTTACCTTTTACATCTCCAGACGTACAAAGTACAATTCGCACTCGGTATCCTATCCTGCATTTCCCGACAATCCCAAACTGTGTGTGGTTCGAGCTCTCAAAGCCTATGAGGTGGCAACGATAGATGTACGCCCTCAGGGTGTCAAACAGCTGTTTATTGCTCTTACAAAACCACACGGGCGGTCTCGTCCCCTACTATCGCAAGATGGGTGCGCTGGGTTATGCAGGAAGCTGGTATTGATATCTCCCGGTTTGGAGCGCATTCTGTCAGGGGTGCAATGGCATCGAAGGCGTTTCCCTTGGGGCACGACTGGAGGATATTTTAAATGCCGCGGACTGGTCCTCAGATTCCACCTTCAAAAGGTTCTACTTTAAACCTGTGGTATCCCTGGGTTCTTTAGTGGTGAATAAGCTTTAAACTAGCCTAATCAGAAGCCAACGATCCTGCCATAGAATGCAAAATTTCCTAGCTAACGTACACGAAAGTTTCAATTCTATTAAGGAGGCGGAGGCGAGGATTAGCCCACCCGGGTTGTTTTCATTCTAGCCCTCCCAGAACTCTACGTTCCGATGGTGAGTAAACTCTTTCTGGAAAGTTTTTTGTTACAGATTTTGTTTATGGTAACGTTATTGGTTCAGTACTGTGGCCTGATGAAATACTATGTACGATTGTCTTGGGAGATCACTTCCCTGCGCTTACTTAGTCTCTTCTTCCGTAGGTTTGGATTCTGGTCAACAGGAGTAAGTGGAAGACTGCCATGAAAGAGTCGCAGGAAGAAAGAGGAGGACAGAGCACCCACAGGAGAGGATATGAGGCAGCCTGACTCGTGATTGGATGATGTTGTTGGACATTTTTAGTTTTCACTTTTTTACCTGTGCCCATGGGAAACGTAGTTCAAAAAATGAATGTTGTGTTGTGAAAAGAGCTGCTGGAGTAATAAAATGGAGAAAGTAGAAAGCCTAATCCTCGCCTCCGAATTGAAACTTTCCTGTACGTTAGCTAGGAAATTTTGTATTTACTATCCACTCTTTACCCCTATAAATCCCCCACAAAAAAATGTAATTCAACATTTAACATATTAATTATCAATTAATTAACAACTAATTCTTAAATAATTAAACATGAATTACTTCCCACCGTTTACCCCTATCAACCCCTCAACCCACGCAAAACATTTACATAAAAAAATTAATAGCACAATTAACATAATTAAATATTAATTAAATAAATAATATTAAATAAGAAATATTCATTATTCTATTATAATTAAATTACTTCCCATCCTATACCCTTGTAAACACACAACCCGCGACTAGACTAAAAATCACAAAATGTAGTTAAATTAAATTTCATAGCTACTAAAAATTTAACTAATATAGTAAGAAACATAAACAATAATTAAACTAAAAAGACATATTTAAAATATATACTAAAATACATAATTCAAAAACAATATTTTAAATAACAATATTTTTGCAAAAAATATTAATGACTTCTATATTTTAAAAAACGATATTACTTACCTAAAAATTAATATTTTTGAAATCGATATTCTTGAAGTCAATATTTCCAACCCGATATTTTTGACTTGATATTCTTGTCTGTCGATATTTTCAACCCGATATTCTGTCTGAAAACCGGCTATTGGAGGGTGGTAGGTGTAGTTATTCAGTGTATCCTTTCTTTGTTTGTATTTGGGCACTGGTTTTATTTGCAGGTATAACACCGGCTACTGTTGTGTTACTTTTGTATTTTTCTTTCTGATTATTTTTTACTTCAGTCAACTGTTATAGTCTGAAATTCTAAATGTTATTACTAAAATGGACAAACGTAAGCCCTCTGAACCTGAGTAAGGTCTAGCAAAGCATATTAAAGCTTTCAAACCCCCAAACAACTGCATGCTGAATGAAACTGATCTTCTTATTGAAGAGGTAGAATCCATCATAGTGGGCAATTCGGTGCCTCTAGACGCCGTACTAGGCGCTATTAAAAAACAATCCCCACTCGTCCTACCTATTTTAAAGGTAAATTGGTAAGGAAAAAGACAACTAATGCTCCTCTCATACCTACATAAGCAGTTACTACTAATTCGAGCGAGCATGACGTTGTCCTGGACTCCCCCCCCCCCACCCTCTATATCCTCTACACCGTGTAGCAATCGCTTCTCATCTCTAGTTGACGCACACAAAGTCCAAGAGATCCCTGAAACTTCCAACGGCCCACATATATTATTGCTGTAGCATCACCTTCCCTCAATAGTATCGTAGATCTGAAATTACAAATCAGTGAATTGAAGACTGAGGTGGGCGATCTAAAACAGCTCATAATTTGCTTGTATAATACTTTAAAACAGTTTCTTTTGCAAAGAGACGTCAGTATTCAGAAACATTGTGCTCAATGCCCTTCTGAACGTACACCAGAAACAGGATTGGCTCTTCCCAATTTGGTCCTGCCCCAGGTTGCATGTGCTTCCCATAACCACGGACAGCTTGGGGCCCTTAGCGGTTGAGCCTATTACATAAAAAAAGCTGCTGAGATTCCTAGGACCTTTTTTGCAATCTAACCAAGATATTAACTTTGAAAGCTCAGTCATTCAAGGGAATTTACGCTCTGATAAGCAAGTACACAGTTTAAACAACTTGACTGGCTCAAAGTTCAGTAGTAGATGCCCCCTCTATCCATGTTCCATCTGTATGGTTAATGTTCCTAAAACCTACTCTTATAATAAATGATGAAGACTCGCTGATAAACAAAGCAACCCACTGGTTTCAGCACACAAAAGGATGCCGCTCAGTCATGAGAGGTACAAACCAAAACTGGGTCCTGGCTCAAAGAAAGCTCAGCTGAACTGAGCTCAATTAGCAGAAAAAGCAAAACATACAGTCCAGACTGAGAATCACTAAAAACACCCTTTTATAGCTCCTATCATGAAAAGTAAAACGTGAGAGGAGGGCTTTATGAATTTCCTTTTTACTCAGGGAAATATTTATTGTTTATTTCTCATTTTTCTCATAAACAATTATTCATTGCGCATTTACATTTTCCAAAAAACAACATAGTAAAAATACAAATACATTACACAACATTACACAATAATCTTGATCCCCTACATGGAGATTTCAAACTGCATTCACTCCTCAAACATTCATGGCCAATACACTCATGCATACAATCAACATGCACTGAACAAAGTGGACCTAATGACACCTTTCCTTTTTCAATAGATTGACTGCCAAACTTTATATAAGTCAAAATACTTTTTCTTTTTTTATGCAATAGAAGTACAAAAGGACGTTGTTAATAGGAACAACTCAAGTGGGTGCCAAAAGGACCAATCTGGTCGACGCGTTTCGAACCTCTATCTTTATGAGGTTCTCTTCAGGACCAACCAATTTCTGTAATAACAAGACCACAATCCCTCTTTAGATAGTTTGATCAACTCAGGACCTCTAGAGAGCCATCAGCGGCTGAGCACACCCACCTTAGACAAGTGCGTCAATATGGAACCTTAACTGTCTGTGACCAATCCAGCTTGCCCTGGGGCTATGAAAAACAAATAGAACCCACTTATATCATCATTCTTTCTGTCAAAAATGTTAAAAAGACACACATAGAGACAACTGTAAGCGTTCATTTAGCTCACCCTTCGACGTAAATCTGTTGTCTGAATGGGACAGCCGAATCCTATAATAGATATTAAATTTATATCAGCCGGAGTGTAAATGGGTTCCAACAACCTCTTGGTCTTGTAATGAATACCATATTGGCTTACCGAATTGAGACGGCTGCCTCCTTAGCCGGCTCCCTCGGTGGAGAAATTTATTTTCTTCCTAAGAGCGAAAGGAAACACTAATTGGTAACCTCTTTGTGATTTCAACGGGCTGCGGGAAAATGCCATTGGATCCCGGAGGCAGCCGCTTACCTATGTAAGTTTGCGTGCTCGTCTCCCACCAGAGTCCCGTGCCGGCATCTAAAACACAAAGGCGTCGAAAATCGCCATTAGTATTGCTCGGCTAGCCATCTCTATGTAGTATGCGGGGCTGTCAGAAGGAGGAAACGCTTACCGAGATTACTCTGCTCCTCCAGCGCTTCGCGGCTCCATCAGTCCGTCAGCGATACTCCTGGGAAGACTGGGGCGAGTAACAACTGAATGCTCCCGGGTCATGATATCCCGTTGGCTCATGGGAATTGTAGTTTAGTGTGCCGATGGTTCAGCGCATGGTGGGACATGGAGTTCTTTGGTGGAAAGCTGATTGATAGCCTTATTTGTCGGTGCCTATATGATATGTCATCAACGTTAATACGGACAAACGGAACAGGCACGCTTTATGGAGAATAAATTGAACTAATGTGGTCCAGTCGGGCAAATGGTAATATGGCATCAACGGGGGACCTAAAATCAGAGTATCATGCTGTAAAAAACAAAGTTTATACCACTGGTCTAAAGATCTCCGCTATCTCATTTAGACCGTTGATTGCCGTATTGAATTTCATAATGAGCAATGCTTCACGCTGACTCAAATGGCCCTCCAAATCACCCCCTCGGGGGTCTCTCTCAATTTTAGAAAGTACTGTCCATTTGAAGTCTTCCTCACTGTGTGTTTTTGTAACCCAGTGGCTGACTAGTGGAGCATTTTCCACTCGTCGTCGAATCCTTGACTTGTGCTGGGTGATGCGCTGCCGCACCTCCTGGGTGGTCTTTCCGATGTAAAGCTTTGGACATGGGCAGGTTACTGCATACACAACATTCCTAGTTTTACAATTTGTAAAAGCATTGTGCTTCCAATGAATGTTATTGAACGTGAAGACATCACCTTCAATGGTTTGCTCACAGCATGTGCAGGTCCCGCATTTGTGGTGTCCTACAATTGGTGGTAGATCTAACATACTTCTCAGAGTCGGGGGCTGCTGTTTCGGTAAAGCCGCTTTCACAATATAGTTGGCTATGCTTTTCTCTTTTTTATATGCAAATAGAGGAGGGATGGAAAATTCCTCATGAAGATCCGTTTGTCCGTATTAACGTTGATGACATATCATATAGGCACCGACAAATAAGGCTATCAATCAGCTTTCCACCAAAGAACTCCATGTCCCACCATGCGCTGAACCATCGGCACACTAAACTACAATTCCCATGAGCCAACGGGATATCATGACCCGGGAGCATTCAGTTGTTACTCGCCCCAGTCTTCCCAGGAGTATCGCTGACGGACTGATGGAGCCGCGAAGCGCTGGAGGAGCAGAGTAATCTCGGTAAGCGTTTCCTCCTTCTGACAGCCCCGCATACTACATAGAGATGGCTAGCCGAGCAATACTAATGGCGATTTTCGACGCCTTTGTGTTTTAGATGCCGGCACGGGACTCTGATGGGAGACGAGCACGCAAACTTACATAGGTAAGCAGCTGCCTCCGGGATCCAATGGCATTTTCCCGCAGCCCGTTGAAATCACAAAGAGGTTACCAATTAGTGTTTCCTTTCGCTCTTGGGAAGAAAATACATTTCTCCACCGAGGGAGCCGGCTAAGGAGGCAGCCGTCTCAATTCGGTAAGCCAATATGGTATTCATTACAAGACCAAGAGGTTGTTGGAACCCATTTACACTCCGGCTGATATAAATTTAATATCTATCATAGGATTCGGCTGTCCCATTCAGACAACAGATTTACGTCGAAGGGTGAGCTAAATGAACGCTTACAGTAGTCTCTATGTGTGTCTTTTTAACATTTTTGACAGAAAGAATGATGATATAAGTGGGTTCTATTTGTTTTTCACAGCCCCAGGGCAAGCTGGATTGGTCACAGACAGTTAAGGTTCCATATTGACGCACTTGTCTAAGGTGGGTGTGCTCAGCCGCTGATGGCTCTCTAGAGGTCCTGAGTTGTTCTAACTATCTAAAGAGGGTTTGTTGTCTTTTTATTACAGAAATTGGTTGGTCCTGAAGAGAACCTCATAAAGATAAAGGTTCGAAACACGTCGACCAGATTGGTCCTTTTGGCACCCACTTGAGTTGTTCCTATTAACAACGTCCTTTTGTACTTCTATTGCATAAAAAAAGAAAAAGTATTTTGACTCATATAAAGTTTGGCAGTCAATCTATTGAAAAAGGAAAGGTGTCATTAGGTCCACTTTGTTCAGTGCATGTTGATTGTATGCATGAGTGTATTGGCCATGAATGTTTGAGGAGTGAATGCAGTTTGAAATCTCCATATAGGGGATCAAGATTATTGTGTAATGTTGTGTAATGTATTTGTATTTTTACTATGTTGTTTTTTGGAAAATGTAAATGCGCAATGAATAATTGTTTATAAGAAAAATGAGAAATAAACAATAAATATTTCCCTGAGTAAAAAGGAAATTCATAAAGCCCTCCTCTCACGTTTTACTTTTCATGATAGGAGCTATAAAAGGGAGTTTTTAGTGATTCTCAGTCTGGACAGTATGTTTTGCTTTTTCTGCAGTCATGAGAGGTGGCATCCTTCGCGCGAAGAGACTCGTATCTAGGAATCAAAATTCCGACAGCATAGAGCTACTTTTTAAGAAGTAGGGATCTTGTTGATAATCTGGTGATCCCCGACATGAGATTCTCTTCTATTTATTCTACACGAATATGGTTAATATATCACTGGCCAATTGAGAGCCACTCTAATTCTATGCCTAGTACATGCCATATGCTAATCAGATCTCCTGTGCGTGAGGTGGATTGACTGCCCCTTCCCAACAGCTTTTTAAGTCTCTATGCCTGAATTCTCCATCTATTATTTCTAGTAAAAAAGGTCACGTCAAAGTCGATACCATTTACATACTTGCCATATCACGCCTAATCATACCGTGGCTAGGTGAAAAGCGGCAAGTGGCCGATCAGTTCATCTGTGGCATGGGAAGGTGGTACGATGGGGTATCGCGAAGACTGCTGCCATTAGACGGGAAAAGGCCTGAGGGTTGCGTAAAACCTTGATCTCAATGGACTGGGACTTAATCCTGGAGGCATTTAAGCCATGGAACCTGCGCCTGTTCCAGTGGTAAATTACACATAGCGAAACAATTGCAAACAGTCCCCCTATGGCACCAGTTTGACCCAAGAACGTCTACATGTGTAACGCTGCCACATGCAAATAGCATATTAATTAAGCCAACATAAGTAGAAGAAGGAACCAGGAAGGAACTGGGTGCCATAGGCATTAACTCAAGAAGAGTCAGAGAGGGGAGGAAGGGGGGAGGTTTGTTTGTGGTTGTTGAAGTTACTCTAAATGCACTTGAAAGAATATGCTGATACTAACTTGTTATCTTCAAAATAAGGTTTCTGTAAAGTATACTATAAGAAATTATGCAAATTCTTGCAAACACTTCAGGTGCACACCTGTAGTTATGCATGACAAAATACTGCTATGATGTCTAATAAAATATACAATGTAATGTACGACTTATGAAATTTAAAAAAAACAATAAAGTGTGTTAAAAAAACGAATCATACTGTGACTAAAAATTTGGTTAATATCCAGCCTTCACAAATACCATCTCCACCGATAAACGATTTGCCAGCTATTCTTGGCACGCTATCGAGATTACAAGCTATTCCTTCTGCCATGAGGACAAGAACACCAGACCACTTGTTGATTAGAATTATCTCCTGGAATGTGGCTGGCCTCAAGTCAAAAATATAATTGCCAGACTGTTGTGAGTACATGGAAAACTTTGATATCTGTATTCTCCAAGAAATCTGGAATTTTGAACCAATGTTTAGAGCTGGGTACTTACATTTCCATATTTCAGCAATTCCTATTCAGGGGATTACCAAACTGGCTGAAAGTCACTTAAAGTTGTAAAATTCATCAACTAAACATCAATTGCTGCCCAGATATTCTGGCCATTGAAACAGAAGGACATTGGGTTAACTGATGAGAAGGATGAGAGCTGGGTGATTACTTCACTGGACGTAACTCCTATCAAAATGTTGACCCAGGTTGCATTGCAGCTGAAAGCTCTTTCCATAGAGTTGGGGGTTAGAGCAGTTTATGGTTGAACTAAGTCCGACGCTATGGAGGCCCATACGTACAACAGACCGCAATATACAAGATGCATTGATTACATTCTAGGGGACCTTAGGCTCTGGTCATTGGTTGCGGATATGGTTATCAAGCAACGACTGGAAAGTGATCACAATTCTCTTAGCCTCACCATATCTACTTTCTGTGTTGCTCACTCCTCCGAACTACACCAGCCCTCCATCTCCAGGGATGTCGCACCCACCAATGATACACGCTGCCTAAAGTGGCGCCAGGTAGTCCTTAAACCAGAACTCTTTTCTGTAATAAGCCTCGATCCTGACTCGACTTTAGTCGAGGTGAATAATTGCTCCTCGAAGTCTGATGTTACATCTTTATACCATTGCTTTTTTAAACGTATCTTGTCTTATCTTACTGTCCCAGTGTCTCACAAAAGACTTACAAGTGTCTCACAGCAGTAAAACTACCACTTGGTTTAATAAGGACTGGAGTCAGAGTCTTAATACCCTAGAACTGGCAATCAAATTGAAGAATAGCGACAAAATTCACAGGGCACGACAGGCCTATAAAATAAGTTTGGTCTCAGCCAAGAGGGAATGGAATGAACAACATTGGCTGGATCTTAAATCAGCCTGCTCCACTAATGATTCCTCTAAGTTTTGGTCTTTGGTCACTTGGGGCACTAATGGCACAGCTCCATCTTCTTTGATCTATATATTACCATCAGATTGGTTTCTTTATTTTTCTTCCTTGTACTCTGGTGGTAACTTACTAGTTTCTATAATACCTCCTGCAACACAAGCCATTTCTTTGGTGGTAAGCCCAATGTTTGATCTATCAGATGTAACAACGGCTCTTGATGTTGTCAGTAGTGGTATGGCTGTAGGACCTGATGGTATACCAGCAGATGTATTTCTACTTGAAAAACTGAGCTGGTCCCAATATATCTTAGTCCTTGCTAATTCCATCGCCAAGGGAGCCCCGATCTCTGATTCTTGGAAAGGTACCTCAATCATTCTGAAATATAAAAAGGGTGACCTTGGTTCCCTGGCAAACTCTAGACCAATTAGTTGGAAAGACTGCATCCAAAAGACCTTTTCTAGAATGCTATGGGTCAAGGAGGAAGGCATATTCACACCATGCCAAGCTGGGTTTGGTAAAAGGACTGTTGCCATCAACTAAATTTTTCGTTGTCTGGCCCTCTACTGGAAGGCAGTGTTTATTGGCAAGGGCAACTTTTATGTTGACTTTGTCGATCTTAAATCTTATCATGTCATGAGTAATGTCATATGTGACGTTATAAGTAGTGCATGGCGGGAGCGCAAGTTATAGTTAGCTATGCTAACTGTAACAGGTAATTTTCTGTGTTTTTCTTAGTTCAAAACATTAATGTTGTCACATACAAATACCCCTAACTATAATGTTGCTTTAACCTTTCTGTTTTCAGTGAATTTCTACGTTTAAAACAAAATAAAAACAGATCTCTTTATCACACCTAACTATAACGTTACTTTAATAGTTTTTTCCAGTGAATTTCTAGGTTTTTTTTTAACCTGAGGTAATATTTTATTACCATATTAAAATTAACCTCTCGCAGTGCGGGCAGGCCATGTGGCATACTTCCCACAGATAGCCAACCCCATGCTACCCAAGTCATCTCTTGGATGATGGATGTGCATAGCAGAGTGTGGTGAGGGACTGGCCTGACCACTGAGATCTCTTTCTTGGATGTTGGGTATGCGTAGTAGAGTGTGGAGAGAGACTAGCCACGCCAATGACATTTCTCTATAGGCTAATGGCTCTGCATAGTGGGGTGTGGTGAGGGACTGGTCTCTCTGCTGCGATCTATCTACCGGATGACAGTTATACATAGTAGGTAAGGTGTGTGGAGGGACTAGCCTCTCCACTAAGATCTCTCTCTCAGATGATGGGTGTTTGTAGTAGGGTGTGTGGAGGGACTGCCTATTTGCTGATACCCCTCTTTTGGATGATGTGTGTGTGTAGTAAGGTGTGCAAAGGAACTGGCTTCTCCTTTGACATCTCTCTCTCAAATGATGGGTGTGTGTAATAGAGTGTGTGGATGAATTAGGCTCTCCTTCGAGACCTCTCTCACAAATGGCAAGTGTGCGTAGTAGTGAGTGTAGATGTACTCGCCTCTCCTTCGAGACCTTTCTCAGATTATGGGTGTGCGTACTAGGGTGTGGGTGAGCTACTGGCCTCTCCTTCGAGACCTTTCTCAGATTATGGCTGGCTGCGTGTACTAGGGTGTGGGGTGAGGCACAGGTCTCTCCTTTGAGACCTCTCTCTCAGATAATGGATGTGTGTACTAGAGTGTGCAGGGAGTGACTGGCCTCTCCTTTGAGAACTCTTTCTCTCAAATGATGGGAGTGTGTACTAGTGAGTGGAGAGGTACTGGCCTCACATTTGAGATCTCTCTCAGATCACGACTGTGCATACTAGGGTGTATGGGGAGCAACTGACCTCTCCTTTCAGACCTCTCTCTCAAATTACAGGTGTGCATCAAAGTGAGTGGGAAGGGACTGGCCTCTCCTTTCACACCTCTCTCTCAATTGACTATTGTGCATAGTAGGGTGTGGGGCTAGACGAGCCTCTCCTTCAAAAACACTTTCTCAAATCATGGGTATTTTAAGTTGGGTGAATGGGGATCGACTGGCTTCTCCTTTGAAACCTCTACCTCACATAACAGGTGTGTGCAGTAGGGTGTATGGATGAACTAGCATCTCCTTTGAGACCTCTCTCTCTGATGTTGGGTGTGCGTAATAATGAGTGGAAAAGTACAGACTGCTCCTTTCAAACCTCGCTCAGATGACAGATGAACATAGGAGGGTGTGTGGATGGGCTGTCCTCTCCTTTGAGACTTTTCTATCAGGTAACAGGTGTGCGTAGTAGGTTATAGGGAGAGATATGGCCTCTCCTTTGAAACCTCTCTCTCAGATGGCCGTTGTACATAGTAGGGTGTATCAGGAGAAACTGGCCCCTACTTTGAGTCCTCTCTTTCAGATGACAAGGGTGCATAGTAGGGTGTGTGGATGGACTGGCCTCTCCTTTCGGACATCTCTCTCACATGACGGGGGAGCATGGTAGGGTGTATGGTTGGCCTCTCCACTTAGACCCTTCTATTGTATAATGGGTGTGCGTAGTAGGGTGAGACTAAAATCTCTGATCAGAGATCTTTCCATCCTGATGGGAAAAAGTAGTAGGTTTGGCTAAACACCACCTCCACTAACATTCCTTCCTCCAATGTGTATACCAGAGTATATTCAACGATCACCTACTTCTTCCTCTTTTTCACGATCCTGCAAGAGTCTCACAAGATCGTGACATATTTTTTTTTAAAAAGAGAATTAATCTTAATCTTATGACGTACACACCTCCTTTCAATAATACACCAAAATATGCATTTGTACTAGTAGAGTGTATTCAGAACTCACCTACTCCTTTTTACTATTCACAATCCCACAAGAGTCCCACAAGATCGTAAAGATTTTTCTAAAACAATATACATTTATTCTGATCACATCGTTATCCCTTGGCGACCTCCTCCCTAAATCTAAGGGGACAGGATACTTTTCTGCTGGCCCCTTATATAGCTTTTCCACAACACCTACAATTTTTCACAGCAAACAGTCATGACTGTCATTTAATTTCTAAAACCCCAACAGAAAGCCAATCACAGTGCTTGCTCTCGTAGGACTTGTGGGAGCCTTTCATCCCCGCGAAAAGGTTCACAAGAAAAACTGGCCTCTCAACCAATCATAGGGCTCCATTTTTTAATTTGCACTCTTGTGGGACACCCGCGACACTCTCGCAAGACCAACCATCCAAATGTCTATTTTTTTTTACCCTTAATAGCTCCAAAACTACTGGTTGAAGATTTACACCAAATCACAAAAAGCACAATCTGCGGACCAAGATCTAGCTTGCTGCCGAAATTGATGTAATTTCGTTCTGCAGTGTTTGATTTAGTCCAACTTAAAGAAGTCTATGAAATATGCATGAGGATTTAGCATTTTTGGACCTACCTTTTTTCTCAGACCCCGCTTGACTGCTCACCCTGAAACCTTCCAGGCGCAAACTAGTCTAAAAGTAGCACCTTTTTGAAAGATTTTGTAGAGGTTTGTCAAACGGTGCCTAAGTTATTAGCAAAACAAAAACGCTCTTCCTATGGAACTGTAGACCTAACTATAACTACCTAGTGGCGCGTCTGCCACTATATCATATATATATATATATATATATATATATATATATATATATATATATATATATATATATATATATATACATACGTGTATATATATATATATATATATATACATATATATATGTATATATATACATATATATATATATCAAAAAGCAAGCTTTGTTGAACACAAAGACGCCGCACTCTTCCTGAGTTTTAAGTATTAAGATTTTATTTGCTCTTCACCTACGCGTTTCGAACTATGGCAGTTCTTGGTCACGGTAGTATACAAGAGTCCCTTGTCACTTTCCTTATTTATACCAGAACACCACAATTACCCGCAATGAGGCATTATGGGTATGGTAGTTTTTTATGCACAAAATGTATTGATTACATTGAGGATTTGGCGTCGGGTCTGAGTGACCACGTGGGCACTTATGTCTAAGGATGAATGTGATGCCTGAGTGGCAAAGATTGTCTATTTGGGCAAAATGACATCACAATTCAATAAAGATATTTGTAGTAAATATCTGAATTTTAGCGTTTAGTCGCAAAGCATATCCAGAAAGGTTATGTGTAGATGTCAAAGTTGCTAATGATTATTCAAATAGACAAAATGGCTGATATACCATTAGTAAACTTATTATTACCTTGATGCGACAATAGGATGACCACGCGGTACCTCTGACATCGACAATAATCCTCTAATGTATACAAAAATTATAATCTTAGTGGCATGGGCCACTAGGGCGAAACACGTGTCGGCTTTTGTTTTTCTCTTCACAATTTGAAATTTTTGCGCTCCTTTGATAAAAAGATAAATAAAAACAACACAAATGATCTTCATTCAAGCAATGTCTCTGATATTGATTATCCGCTGACGTGGACCAATTAAGAAGGCACTACCCTCCATCGTTTTCTTAACCTAAACTTTTCAATGGCTCTTGGGTGTAGCCATTTACAAGGACTGTGCCACATATAAAATTGGGCCCTAACAACTGCAGCGTCGCAAATCCAGAACTTTCCACCCATACAGCAACCTATGCCAATTCTGTCTTGACCTACGTGGCTTCCAAATCCATATTTTTCCTACTTTGATCTTTTGGTGCGAAAGCCAACAGCTTCAGCTGGGGCTCAACAACAATCAATCTCACTTCAAGAGACACTCGCCATCTTCAGCCTGGCGTCTTGCCCCCCTGAAAGCCTTTGACTTCTGAAAAGCAAACAGAAGGTAGGAGGAGACTTGGCCTAGTGGCTAGAGCTGTCCACCTTCGATCTGTGGAACCGGCTTCGAATCCCAGCCTTGGCTCAACATCCTGTGATAGTGAGCAAAACACTTGAGCTCCTGTGCCTTGAAAAATAAATGTGTAATGTCTGAAACTGATTATAATGTAGAGCAATCTAATGCCTTTAAACCATGTTTGCGCTATATAAAAACTGCAACAACCAAAAAAAGGTAAAACCTTTGACTGGGAATACCTGCTTGGTGCATCTGATCTCAGCTGGGCTGAAATGACACCTAAGTACCTGTCAACCTCAAATTGATATTTTCTTTGGCACATTACTTTTTCGAGAAACTTTTTGTCTTAAAAGTTGATAAACTCATACTTCTGGTTTTCCATATCCGATTGTAATCATTTTGCTTATTACAGTTTTCTCTTTTATTTGTTGTGTTTTTGTCTTGACTTTAAAATTGTTGCCACTGTTTGAACTTAACACGCATTTCTCTGGGAAATTGACTGTTGCTTATGCCATAACTGCACTGAGCATAGTTTCACTGAGACTTTTGTTGAGAGGTGTTTATTAAGCTGATAAGGGACCCCTACTCCCACTTATGACACAGACGGTAAGGATCATGGTTTTTGTTAGGTCGAGCCTAGCAGCAGCACGCATGCACTGCTCGCTCTACGAGACTGCTGTAGAAGAGTATGAGAGAAAAGCCGTGCCCACTCTCCTCCCTTATTTCTCATTGGCTTGTGTCTTTGTCCTTCATAAATGCTGGCTTCTGATTCGTTAATTGGCTTGTTAGTCCCTCCTTAGTACGGTCTTGTCATTTGTAACCTCCCATGGCTACTGGCCCCTTTACTTCGGTTGTTACACGGGACCTGTTATTTAGTCTGTAAGCACTATTTACTCTATTGACTATCTCTTACTGCATGCCGGACTGCCGCTGCTTCAGCTGAAACCGCTTGTGTTTTTTTAAGCAGGACAGCCGCCCCCGAATACGAGCGCCTGCTTTAAATCACTTTAACCCGGCATTATCTTGTGTCTGTTTCAACCCCCCACCCCAAGTAAAATGGATTTAGAAATGATTAGCAAATTAAGTCATGTGAAGTCCAGGTAGCACATAATCCTGTGCTAATGGGCTAAAGCTGACAACAACACATATGTGTTACATGTCATCTCTACTAAAGCCACCTGACGGGTTGTTTTCAAAAGCCTGTTTTATTAACACCACCACCAATACCACCACCAGCACCACCAATACCATCACCAATACCACCACCACTACCAATGCCACCATCACCAATACCATTACCACCAATACCACCATCACCAATACCACCACCTATACCACCATCACCAATACCACTACCACCACCGCCAATACCACCACAAATACCACCATCACCAATAACACCAATACCACCAACAATGCCACCACCACCAATACCAATACCACCACCACCAATACCACCACCCCAACACCACCAATACCACCACCATCAATACCACCACAAATACCACCACCAATACCACCACTAATATCACCACCACCATTACCACCACCACCAATACCACCACCACCAAACCCACCACCACCACCAATACCAATACCACTGCCAATACCAATACCACCACCACAAATACTAATACCACCACCACGAATATCACCTATACCACCAACACCACCACCACCACCAATACCATCACCTGTACCACCAATACCACCACCACCAATACCTCCACTACTAATACCCCACCAATATCAATACCATCACCACCACCAAAACCACCACCAGCACCAATACCACCACCACCAATACCACCAACACCACCACCACCACTACCACCAATATCACCACCAATACCACCACCACCAATACCATCACCACCAATACCAACACCACCACCAATACTAATACCACCACCAATACCACCACCTCCGCCACCACCACAATACCACCACCAATACCCCCACCCCCAATACCACCAATACCACCACCACCAATACCACCACCATCAGCAATACCACCACTATCAGCAATACCACCACCACCAGCAATACTACCACCACCAATACCACTAATACCACGACCACCACTACCACCACCACCAATACCAGCACCACCACCAATACCACGACCACCAATACCACCACCACCAATACCACCACGACTAATCCCACCACCACCAATATTAGGCCAAAGATAGCAATGACATTACGCAATGCCATACTACAGACTCAAATCATGGAGAGGTCATGAAATAGCCCCCGTCCCGCACTTTCTCCTGAGCCGCGAGAGTGTAATCACAGAGCGAAAGGTGTTGGAGCCCTTTGTTAGTGTTTATAGCTCAGATCATATGTAACTCTCACTTCACACTTTGTGTCCGTGTAATTTGCAGCACTTACACATTTTCTTCACAGCTCTATTTATCACTACTTTGAAGACATCGCAGGCCGGTCTCTTCCTCTGATATTTACAATCTAACAAGCGGTCAGAAGGCCCTGTATTGCAATGCAATATGTCTCGCATTTGCAAGAGTTTAAGCTATTAGTATTGTAAATGGCAATGCCTTTTATTTATGTTTTAAAAATCAAAACATAAATATAAGGCATTGTCATTTACAATGCCAATAGCTCAAACTCGCGTGAATGCGAGACCTATTGCATTGCAAATGCTTGTTATGACATTCTACTCATGCAAGTGACGGGGGAAGATATTTGTAGTTGTTTTTTCCAAACATTTGCACTGCTAATAAATGATAACATGGACCTTACCCACAGTTTTTAAATCCCAGTATAGTGCATACTGAAGAAGATTGGAAAATACTTTGTGCATAACCTAAGGTGCTTTTTCTGTAGCAGCCTTGGCTTCATATAATCAATGACAATATAACCTTAACAAATTTACAACAGAAAAATAAGCTCTAAAATAATTATCTCCTTGTGCATTTGTGCAAAAAGGGCAACAATTTTCAGCTTAGTCTTTGTCTGCAGCACATCACGTTTCCTCTGAAATGGTCATCAAAATTCCCTAAAACTGTAGAAATTTCCAACGCAGTGCTCTGACATTTTTAAAACATAGTGATGCGCCATATTTACAGAAAGACGACGCACCCTTGTGCTGACGCTAGTATTCTGCCTAGCGCCAGCACAGGCACCCTTGCGCCATGTTACGAGGTGCCTGCGCTGCAGGGGAAATTGTTTATATGCAGGAAGAGACACCTTCCTGTACATAAACAATCTTGAAAGGCGATTTGCTCTTTCTATGTGTGCGGCAAAAAATACAAGGCGAAATTGTTCATTTCTCTTCGTATCACCAGTCTAAGACCAGGTATTCCCTAGCCTTGTAAATATGGGGCGGCGTCAATAAGCAATAGGTGTTCAGTGGAATGACCACTGCAAAACACATTGCACGCCCCTTTTACGCTAAACGTGAAAAGGAGCCTTATTTACAAGGCACCGATAAGCCACGTTAAGTGGCTTAATGCCGCTTTTTTAAAAAGTAGAAGGAGATATAGCCACCAGAACGTCACTAAAAGTGATGTTCTGGTGGCTATACCATAAGGCACAGCATAGCGCACACATTCACGAGCGCAAAGCGGGACTAATCCCACATATTTCTGTAGTCATTTGCTCTAGTCCACCCCACCTCATAATAGGATTGAAACGGCGATCGTTGCCGTGAGTTGCTATATAGCGCTATTAACCGTTTGGGCAGACGCATGTTGTCTATCTGCTATAACCCAGATGAACCACATGAGGTTTCTTCCCACAACACCTGTTCATGTTAGCCTGCCCCTGAACTTATGGACAATGCAGTTGCATTTAGCCAGCACTAGAAATCTTACATGTCATCACTTTATCCCTAACATCACCAGCTACCCATGGCATGCACTAGTTTATCACCATACACCATGCTGCCCACAAACGTAATTACCTGGAACGTTAGAGGGCTCGATACGCCAGCTCACAGGTACGAGATAAATGCCTACATTAAGCACCCCGCTCCTCATGTGGCACTCCTGCAAGAAACAGATATCTCGCAGCCAGAAGTTTATAGGTTACAACAGAGGTAGAGTGGTAAAATTCTAGCCACAGGCTACTCGGCCTATGTCCGGGGTGCCTTAATCTGGATACGGCCGGGTACCTAATTTGTGTTGGAAGCGGTGGAAATAGACACACATGGTAGATACGTGCTCGCAAGGTGCCGCCTCAATGGGACGCATGTGGTACTGGGGTCCATATATGCACCAAACACAGAACAGAGCGCGTTTTGGCACACATTAACAGGCCTTCTCTCACGCTGGTGCGAGGTCCCCTGGCTATTGGGGGGTGACTTTAATACGGTCCTAGACACAACACTTGATAGGTCCTTCCCGCCATTACCACAGACGGTAGCCACATCCAACGCTGGGAACCTGGGGGAGTGGCTGCAACGATGGGACCTAACAGATATATGGTGGGACCAAACAGATATATGGAGGGCCCTTAACCTACAAGCACGGCTGTACTCACACTACTCGCACCCGCACAGGCTTCATGTCCGTATTGATCACTTTGTTGCAAGCGCACCGCTGTTGGCGAAATGCCTCAATGCAGACTATCTTGGAAAAATACATTTTGACCACAACCCACATATAGTGACACTACAAGGGGATAATGGGGTACCCCTTACACGTTTATGGAGGCTTCAGCCTCTAGCTTTAAAAGACCCCCGTTCAGAGAAGCAGTAGGCACAGCGATAGAATCATTGTTAGAAGGTGGTTCTGACTCTATGGGCCGCCCGGATTTTTTGATTTTTGAGAACCTAATTGTTGAGCTTTTACTATGGGGGAGCCTCATAAGTTGGGACTCACCCACAGTGAACTCAGGATGTAAGACACTGCATGGGGATTTTACTGGTGTTCCCCTGGCTTGACCAGGCCACTGCGCAGCAGCTGGAGTAATGGACACCGGGCTGGTTACATGCAGACACATGTGTACATGCGTGTGCACACGTGTACGGGCTGCACAGGGGAGATTCCCTAGTGTGCGCAGTCCAGGAGCAGCTACAAAGTGAATGGTGTGGCAGGACTTATGCAGTATTGTGTGGTGATATGGAATAGGCTTTATACGCTGGAAAGAAACATGCCAGGGAAAGTCAGTGTGTTTTACTGTGTTTTCACTTCATTATTTCCCTAAGGAAATGTGGGGCCCATGGCTAAATTAACTTCCACAAGGCCTACAGTTTCCAGACATGCACTAAAGTCCATTGTATTGGAGGTGAAAAGAAGTATTCTGCAGAGTCCAAAGTCATATTTGTACTGCTTTTGGGTCATCCAGAACTGTCATATTTCTGTGAGCCAGCCAGGACCAGACCCAGGCTGAGGGCTGACCTCAGCTGGATGGATTGATAACCTTTCTTCCACAAGCTAGGGCCTCCTCTCCACGAAGAGAAGATGGGAGGGGCTACAGGCTCATCAATTAGCAGCTGTCACTGGGTGCCAGACACCAGGCTGCACCAAGGAGGGAAGGCAGCGTGGGGGATGAGGCTTCAGACATGTAGCCAGAAACCCTGGACGACACCATTTTGAACAAGCTCAGAGGCTGGACAAGAAGGAGGGAGCAGGGGCAGGGACGTGATGTGTCGCTGTTTGATAGGACCAACAGAGACTTCCTGCCAGCCCCTACTCAACTTTTAAAAAGTGCTTGCACAGGAAGAGAAGGGCTCTCTGGGGTGTGGTCTGCTGAGGGTGAAGGTGCTGGAGCCTGGCGCAATGGGCAGTTGGAAGGAGAGACCCCCTGACTGCCCCCAGGACCCTATCAGCACCAGAAGAAGAGCCCAGGACAGGTGCACAGAAGCAGGGGCCTCTGCGCAGGGAGAACAGAGTCCCAGAAGGAGAGCCTGGCGAGAGGCTGGCGCAGGGAGCCAGTCAAGACAGCACCCTGCTGAATCAGAGACCCTGAGGGCAGAGGAGAGTGTTCCCAGTGGCGGGGGCTGGTAAAGAGGAGCATGAAGCGCCCCCTAATGCCTGGCCAGGCATTTGGAAATCTGCTGTTTTGGTGCTTTGTGGCCCCCAGAGGAGGGGGGTCACCCTCACTTGTGAAAAGGTGCTGGGGGAGCGGCTGGGGGAGCACAGCCTTCCCCCCCCCCCCCCAGCACGAAGAAATCTGCCATTTTGGTGCCTGGTGGCCCCCAGAGGAGGGGGTCAACCTCATCTGGGAAAAGGGGTGCAGGGGGGGGGGCTGCAGGAGACCGCAGTCTCCCCAAGCATAAAGAAGAACAGTCCACCCCTAAGTTTCAAGGCATCTGAAAGAATTACCCCTCAAGAGCTCAGCAGAAGGGCTGAGTTGGGGATGTCTGGAGAAGGGCATCCCCTGGAGGTGAAGTGGTGTAATTGCACTGAAATGCATTTACTATTGGTTATTTCTTTTTAGGTGGACTGAAAGTCACATGTGTAAAGTGAAGTACCTGTGTAAGGTGATGTTAAGCTAAATTGAGTTATATGGCTGGACCTTCCTGCTAGGGGGTCTGGCTGTATTTATGTAATCCCATGCTTTTACCTGTGATTCCTTTTAAAGTGAAGAGGCACACTGCAGGAGAAGTGTAGTTGCCAGGAGTACTTCTTTTGAAGGAACTGTAAGTCACATGTGTAAGGAGATGTCATAAGCCAAGTGGGGCTATGTTGCCAGACAGTCCTGCTAGGGTGTCTGGCTGGATATGCGCAATCCTGTGATTTCATCTGTGATGCCTTTAGGGGCTGTAATTGCAATGCATTCAAATGATCAACCAAGGTGATGAGTACTGTCATTCTAAAGTGTGCGTAAACATGGATTCTTGCTGCTGCGATTAGGTGAAGACCCCAGATAGCTAGCCCTTAAGATATTGAGGTGCATACTTTATGGTCAGTAGGAGATGCTCAGTCAGGGTCATGTGTCACCAAGGCAGGTTTACCCCTTTTTAATGCTTGTTGAGGTAATGGGGTGGGTCGCCACTGGGATGGTGCCAGTGCGCAGGGCCCTCGCTCCAGGTTATGTTCAACTAACTGCATTGGGGGCAAGTTGATGTGCATACATGGGAGTGGAGGTACTAGACCCCACCCCGCCTGCGGGAGGGGTGGAGATGTTATGCAATGTCACAAAGTAATTCCAACAGCTTATGTATATTTGTAAATTGGTGCATAGTATTGAGTGGTGTGTGTGTTTAATAAATGTACTCTTACTTTTATAAAGCAAAGTACAGACTGGACAATCAATTATTGAGTGTTATTTTTATGCACCTGCAAATGGCGATTACTAGCCCACACCACCTCCCTTGAGTAAGCCTCAGACTGCTCTGCAACGCTACCCTCTGAGAGTCAGGCGCTACAATTGGGTGTTTGGTTCCCAGTGAAGGACAAATGTAGTCATGTTATTTGTGCAGGCCTCACAGATGCTGCCTCGTTTTCCAACAATCATACTTTGAAAACAATGCGGGGTCAGTTACAGATATGTGCACCCTTTGGGATGCAGGCAAGGCGGTGGTCAGAGGTTGTTGTATGGGGCTGAGCTGGTGCATTAGGAAACAATTGGATGAGGAGGTGATTCTCATTGAGGATGCCTTGACCAAACTCGAAGCTGACTTAGCACAGGGTTACGGTGTGCAGCGGGATATTGACGCACAGCATACTAAGCATGCTGAGGTGCTCGAGCAACTACGCTGCTTGAATTAAATGTCGCACACTGTACGCACACATGCGGCAGCAGACAGAGCTGGTAGATTGCTGGCGCACATAGTCCGTCAAGAGCAGGGGCAGGTACCTGGGCTGAGGCTGCGATCTGCTGCAGGACAGATGCTCACTACACACCATGGAGAGTTCACCGCACATTACACCAGACTGTACCAGTCGTTACACTGTGTACGCCACCAGACGTAGACACCTTCCAAGCTCCCTTAACTCTACGTCAGGTCACGACAGAGCAAGGGGACGAACTGAGCGAGCCAACTTTACTGATGGAAGTGCATGCTGCTACACGCTCATTGGCCGCGGGCAAGGCACCTGGCCCAGATGGGTATCCAGCCAAGTATTACAAAGCCTACCAACAGGCCCTGGCGCCGCATCTCCTCGCAATGTACCAGAATGCGCAGGAAATAGGCACACTTCCAGACACTCTTTGTGAGTCACTACTGGTGTCCCTGCCCAAACCTCATAGGGATGTAGAGCTACTGGGATCATATCACCCGCTAGCACTACTCAACACGGATTACAAGGTGCTAGCTAAAATACTCACAAATAGATTAGCCCCATTAGTGCCGTAACTAGTGCACACGGACCAAAATAGCTTTGTGCCTGCTCGCAACACATCACTAAACTTGCGGCGCTTTTTCCTGGTGGTGCATTACTCCAGATTCAGATGAGCACATGCTGGATGCCTGGTACAGGACCTGGAGAAGGCGTTTGATACCCTAGAATGGGGATTTCTATTTACTGTACTGCATAAATATGGATTGGGGAGGTGTTTCTAGACCTCGTTAAGTTACTATACACAAACCCAACTGCCGGAGTCAAGACAGGCCCATATGTATCGGAGCGGATCCCCATAGAGCGCGGCACGAGACAAGACTGTCCGCTTTCCCCACTGCTATTTGCACTCGCCATTGAGCCGCTGGCAGAGGCGCTTCGCAATACTCAAGAGGAATGGGGAATCCCATTGGGAGATGGGATTCATGTGGTCTCCTTATACGCGAATGACCATCTGGTCTATCTCAGAGATGTGGGGCAGCCATGTGCGGTATTGAGGCCACGCTGCACGAGTTGGCCTCAGTGTCGGGTCTAAACGTGAATTGGAAAAAGTCGTGCCTGTATCCCTTTGTCGAGTCTACCCCTAATCCACAGTTAGTTCTCAATGGTAGGGCTGTGCATTGGCAGCTGGCAGCGTTCCGATATTTGGGGATTCTTAAATATAGAAGTTTGCAGGATTTCCTCGAGGGTAATCTGGTGCGGGCAGTCATGGCGGTGAGGGCGCAGATGGCCTTTTGGAGTACCCTGCCACCTGCGGTTATGTGAAGAATTGCACTGCTAAGATGGTGGTCCTACCACGCCTGCTTCATTACTTCACAAATTTGCCACTGCATCTTCGGCCACCGTTTAAAAAAAATCTGGAAGCAGATATGCGGCTGTTTATCTGGCATGGGTCACGAAGCAGAGTGTCATAAGTTAAAATGTATCCACTGACCACTCAGGGAGCCCTTTCACTGCCCAATATGGAGCAATATTATTTGGCGGCGCAACACCAGTGGGTGGCAGGTTGGCGAAGTGCACGCCAACTCGAAGACACAGCAGCATAGACGCATGGTTTAACCCGATCCCAGATAGTAACACTGTTCCACCCGGACGGGCAGCGCACCTACACAATTACCGGTCCAAGTGGCGTATCAATGCTATTGGCGCTCTCTTCGCATCACCCGCCAATTAACACAAGATGCGCCCTCGCTACCCATCCTGGGCACAACTAGGAGGCATAGGGCGGGAACCAATCCGGAACTTACGCACTGGGAGGAGGCAGATATACAAACTTTAGGCGATCTGTACAATGGAGGGCAACTCGTCCCTTTCATGGATCTGGCTGAAGGCTCGGACCTACCGCAGGGTCAGTTCCTGCTGCATGCCACAGTGGTACACACACTGAGCGCGCTGGGGGCGATATGTCGCAGGAACCTCCCACCCACCTTACTATACAATATCTGCACGAGCTGGGCACAGGCCGTCATGTTCTTACCAACTGGTTTGCGGAATCACTCAGTCCACACGGTACCGCAGTTACTTTCCATCCGTGCCCATTGGGACACTGATCTGGGACGGCCGTCACAGACCGGGAATGGGAGAGTGTACTTGAGAGCCCCACACAAATCCCTCGTAACACCAGATTTCGGCTCATCCAGTATTATATCATTCAAAGGCGCAACTAGAGCCAAATTTCGGGGCGGGCTAAGAAAAAATTTCGGGGGGGGGGGGGTGAATCTTTAAGCAATAGGCAGAGTGGAGCTGCAGGGGCTCTTAGAAGGGGTGAAAAAACAGCGAGGCCTCATTAACATGCAAATGGTCTTTTTAAAAGACCTGTGAAGTGTTCGGGTGTGGCTGTGTGTGCCCGGGAAGCTGTCTCATCCCGGGTTGCCACACACGACGGGGAGGACTGGAGCCCTTTGAGTCCAATGGGTGTTGCGCCCCTGATATCATTCATAGAGCCTATTTTGGTCATACTAACACCACATGCGCGAGATGCGATGAGATAGGTTCAGATCTACTGCACATGCTATGGTCATGCACTGCTATTCAAACATATTGGAATGTGGTCATCAGCTGTCTAGCCCAGTGTATGGGGCGTGTTCTGGACTGGTAATGAGATTTGTGTATTTTGGGATTGTACCGCAGATCACAAAGGTACAAAGTGACGTTCAGGTACATTAATTTGGGTCTTATAACGGCCAAGCGCTTGCTCGCGCGCAGCTGGTAGTCCCCTACACCCCCGGTGGCAAAAGCCTGGTATCAGTCACTATCGTGTTGGGCGCAAGCGGAAAGTGTAGCGCTCCGCAGAGAAGACGCCATGGGATTGCGGAGGCAGCCAATAGCGGCGGCGTGGGACGCAATACTGACAGACTTCCGCACAGTCTGGCAAAACCACTCGGAGGCTTTAGAGGATGAACCTGAAGACGACGGGGGGTAGACAGTTGGAGGTAACATGGAACATGCGGGAGGAAACTTAGCACCTGGTTTTCTGTTGAGGAAGCACAGACAGGCCTGCGGGTGCGACACTGCTTCTCTCCCCCTCCTCGCTTCCTTTCTACCTCTGCTTCCCTTCTCCCTCCTAGACCTGCCACATTTTCCACCCCTCCTCCCATTTCTCTATGAGCCGCAGCCCATCCTCTCCCTCTCCGTCTCCGTCCTCCCTCTCCACTCTCCCAGATTCATATGGAGCACCCAGGCTCTGCAGCACGCTAGTCCAATCATGTGCATTGTACATGGACATGCATAAGGAGTTAAACATGCGTCACACAACGACGAAGTGGGTGGCTGGGATAACATAACAAGACTGGAGTGGTAGAGATGCATGTAATGACGCGTTGATGTAAAGTAAATGTTCCAGGAGGCAAGGCAAAATGTTATGTTTCATTTTCGTTAAGTTGGTTAAAGTCAAAATCTGAACGTCAAGATATTACACCAACTGTTGATATACTGAATCTGTAATAGATGATACCGACTACAGGTGTGTAACGCAATATTTGCATTGTTGGTGTAAAGTTAAAGTGTAAATTTAGCTGCATAGCAGATGTATCAGATGTAATGCAAACTACAAAATATACAATAAAAACAAATTTAAACAAAAAAAAAAGCAGGCACAGGGTCATCCGTGTGCGCGCCCAAATAAAACCACAGCACAGGAGACAATCCCAGTCAGTGCTTAGTTTGAAATACAAAAAATAAAAAAACAAAAATAAAGTGATGTTCTGGTGGCGACATCTCCTTGGAAATATCAGGGACCGGAAAAATCTAACCATTACCTTCCCGGCACAGAGTCCACCGATCAAAGCCATCCTTATGCTACATGCAATTGGGACTCTAGCTGCCAAAATATCGGCTTTTAAATTCATCTAAGCATGGGGAGGTACACAGCGTGTGCTCCCAAGTCCTAGGGTCTCAACCACATATGGTGCACACCAGGGGGACTTTTTACCAATTGTATACGCTTTTTGGGACTGTACCAGAGGCGGAACAACAAGAATGATCTTCTTTTCAAATTGACTTCAGTTGAGATCTTACACATGTCCAGGAGTGCAAGGAGCCATTCCTCATTTTGGCCTTCTGCTCCCACTGATGTATTATATACATAAGATGTTGATTGAAATGTGAATACTTGTAGTTCTCACAGATCTGCCTTTCCTAACTACACATAAAAGAAGTAGACCAAATAGTTTGACATTTTAGCCAATCTCATTATACATCTCAAAAGGACGTCTTCATTCTAAGCAGTTAAAAGAGGGGGCAGAGCCGGCAGCACATTAAGTGTCCACTTGATTTCTTTACTCAAACACAAGCTCCCATGCAGGGGCTGCTAAAGCTGATGAGCTTCTTGGTTGACTGTCACCAAGGAGCAATTTTGAGAAGGGAAGTTGGCGTCACTCCCATACCTGTTCAAAAGCTTGTTCGTAGCTCTCCAATACATGTAATCATATGAAACGTCACCTCTGTGGTGTTGATCCTGAGATTCGAGATAGCATCGCCTGCTGACAGAGAAGGTTAGTGTGGCTTGTGGCCAGCCTGTTGGAGTTCTGAGGTAATGCTCAACTGGCATGGAAGCTGTGGCATAAAGTGAGGGGGGGGCGCCTCATGATATAGAGGTCCAGGAGTGCATGCCTGAAATGCTGTGAAGAGTGACAGTGGGGGCCTGTAGGATATGTAGGCGAGGCCCTTGTATAGCTCAGCAATTTGTATAATTGTATTTTAGATGCAGAACAAAGACTAATTGTTATAAAATTCTAATAATGACTTTTTTTTAGTGCTGCTAAATATGTTGCATGGTGTAATGGTTTTTTACAAAGACCGAACACTTAAATAAATAAACTTGAAACTTGACTGGCCTGGAGACAAATCTGGCTCATTTTCAGTACTAAATAAACCCTGACTGAAACAGATAATATGTGTTGATGATTTAACATGGACCATTGTTTTTATTAACTTCCGCAGCAACAGTAGACAGCTATCCTGCATTAAAACTACTGACAAGGTGATGGGGTTATTCATAATATTACACATTTCTATTCTGTGAGTGCCCACACAGTGCCAAGACATGTCTGACATAGGAGAAACTACACTAACATGAAAAAAGCTTGTGTTTCTTACTGAGCACATACCTCATTGATAGATGTAAGAAATACATTCAAAGGCCAAGCTTCTAAAATCAAGTGGAAACTACACAATTAGTTTTGCTTTTAGAGATTATACAATGACAAAAAATCATGCTACTTGAAAAAGATGTACCATAATTGCATGAATTACTTCAGTTGTATAAGACATGAACCTGAAATTGAGCAACTTGGTGATGCTCTTTCACAATTTAACAACCCCCCAATTTCCTCTTCCATCACCTTAATTTTCCCTTTTCTTGCATCACTGGACCAGATCTTGCTCCATGTCTGTGTATGGCTATGCCTCTGCTGCGTAGTTTCCCCTATCCATTCATTTTCCTGTTTTCATTCTAAGCCTTTTTAGCCTTTGAAATGTTCCCTACTTCAGTCAATCCTTGTATTATTTTGCCTATCCTAAAGAAACCTTCTCTTGGGTCCCCTGTTCATTCAAATGTATGCCTCATTTCTCTTCTACCATTTCTTTCCATACTATTTGAATAGGTTCTCTTTAACCAATTCTGTGTTTGTTTTGCTCAGATTCTCCCCTTTTTTCCCCTTCAGTCTGCATTTCTCTGTATGCACTCCACTGAAACTATGCTCTTTCGTGTTATTTTCCTATTAAGCACATTCCATCATATTAAACTATCCTATTTTCTTATTCTCATTGTTTTCTGTTATATTCAATACACAAGACAGCTGCATTTTTCTTTGCACTATCTCTGCCTTTGGTATATCAATCTCTCTTAATTCTAGGTTCTCCTTTATGGCTCACTTTACAGCCTCCTGGAGTAGTCAGCACTCCTAAGCTTTCTGTGTCTGCCTCGTAGTTCCACAAGTACTAGTCTTGGTTCCTCTTCTGTTTTTTTCCATGTAGACCACTCCTCTGTCTTCTCTTGTCAATTTTTTACACTTCTGTGATGATAATTTCCATATTTTCTTTCCTTTGACTCTTACGACTCCTCTCTTAAGTTGCCTCTTGATGATCTGTGTTGGAAAACGAGGCAGCATCTGTGAGGCCTGCACAAATAACATGACTACATTTGTCCTTCACTGGGAACCAAACACCCAATTGTAGCGCCTGACTCTCAGAGGGTAGCGTTGCAGAGCAGTCTGAGGCTTACTCAAGGGAGGTGGTGTGGGCTAGTAATCGCCATTTGCAGGTGCACAAAAATAACACTCAATAATTGATTGTCCAGTCTGTACTTTGCTTTATAAAAGTAAGAGTACATTTATTAAACACACACACCACTCAATACTATGCACCAATTTACAAATATACATAAGCTGTTGGAATTACTTTGTGACATTGCATAACATCTCCACCCCTCCCGCAGGGGGGGTGGGGTCTAGTACCTCCACTCCCATGTATGCACATCAACTTGCCCCCAATGCAGTTAGTTGAACATAACCTGGAGCGGGGGCCCTGCGCACTGGCACCATCCCAGTGGCGACCCACCTCATTACCTCAACAAGCATTAAAAAGGGGTAAACCTGCCTTGGTGACACATGACCCTGACTGAGCATCTCCTACTGACCATAAAGTGTGCACCTCTATATCTTAAGGGCTAGCAGTCTGGGGTCTTCACCTAAGCGCAGCAGCAAGAATCCATGTTTACGCACACTTTAGAATGACAGTACTCATCACCTTGGTTGATCATTTGAATGCATTGCAATTACAGCCCCTAAGGGCATCACAGATGAAATCACAGGATTGCGCATATACAGCCAGACACCCTAGCAGGACTGTCTGGCAACATAACCCCACTTGGCTTATGACATCTCCTTACACATTTGACTTACAGTCCCTTCAAAAGAAGTACTCCTGGCAACTACACTTCTCCTGCAGTGTGCCTCTTCACTGTAAAAGGAATCCCAGGTAAAAGCATGAGATTACGTAAATACAGCCAGACCCCCTAGCAGGAAGGTCCAGCAACATAACTCCATTTAGCTTAACATCACCTTACACAGGTACTTCACTTTACACATGTGACTTTCAGTCCACCTAAAGAGAAATAACCAATAGTAAATGCATTTCGGTGCAATTACACCACTTCACCTCCAGGGGATGCCCTTCTCCAGACATCCCCAACTCAGCCCTTCTGCTGAGCCCTTGAGGGGTTATTCTTCCAGATGCCCCGTGAAACTTAGGGGTGGACTGTTCTTCTTTATGCTGGGGGAGACTGCGGTGCTCCTGCCGCCCCCCTGCACCCCTTTTCACAGATGAGGTTGACCCCCTCCTCTGGAGGCCACCAGGCACAAAAATGGCAGATTTCTTCGTGCTGGGGGGGGGGGGAAAGACTGTGCTCCCCCAGCCGCTCCCCCCAGCACCTTTTCACAAGTGAGGGTGGCCCCTCTCCTCTGGGGGCTACAAAGCACCAAAACAGGAGATTTCCAAATTCCTGGCGAGGCATTATGGGGCACTTCATGCTCCTCTTTACCAGCCCCCGCCACTGGGAACACTCTCCTCTTCCCTCAGGGTCTCTGATTCAGCAGGGTGCTGTCTTCGCTGGCTCCCTGCGCCAGCCTCTCGCCAGGCTCTCCTTCTGGGACTCACCAGCCCCCGCCACTGGGAACACTCTCCTCTTCCCTCAGGGTCTCCAAGGGGATGCCTTCTGCAGGGAACGGTCTTCACTGGCTCCCTGCGCCAGCCGTTCGCCTGGCTCTGGGCCCCTCTTCTCCCTGCGCTGGGGCCACTGCTCCTGCGCACCGGTCCTGGGCTTTCCTTCTGGTGCTGGTAGGGTCCTGGGGGCAGTCAGGGGGTCTCTCCTTCCAACTGCCCATTGCGCCAGGCTCCAGCACCTTCTGCCTCTGCCGACCACACCCCAGAGAGAGCTTCTCTTCCTGTGCAAGCACTTTTTAAAAGTTGAGTAGGGGGCTGACAGGAAGTGCCTGCTGGTCCTATCAAACAGCGACACATCACTTTTCCTGCCCCTGCTCCCTCCTTCTTGTCCAGCCTCTGTGTTTGTGCAAAATGGCCTCGTCCAGTGTCTCTGGCCACATGGCCTCTGAAACCCAACTCCTTCCACGCTGCCTTCCCTCCTTGGGCTGCTGCCTTCCCTCCTTGGTGCAGCCCGTGCCTGGCACCCAGCGACAGCAGTTGATGGATTGGCCTGCAGACCCTCCCATCTTCCCTTCGTGGAGAGGAGGCCCTCGCTTGTGGAAGAAAGGTTATCAATCCATCCAGCTGAGGTCAGCCCTCAGCCTGGGTCTGGTCCTGGCTGGCTCACAGAAATATGACAGTTCTGGATGACCCAAAAGCAGTACAAATATGACTTTGGACTCTGCAGAATACTTCTTTTCACCTCCAATACAATGGACTTTCGTGCATGTCTGGAAACTGTAGGCCTTGTGGAAGTTAATTTAGCCATGGGCCCCACATTCCCTTAGGGAAATAATGAAGTGAAAACACAGTAAAACACACTGACTTTCCCTGGCATGTTTCCAGTGTATAAAGCCTATTCCACCCAATACTGCATAAGTCCTGCCACACCATTCACTTTGTAGCTGCTCCTAGACTGCACACGCTAGGAATCTCCCCTGAGCTGCCCGTACACGTGTGCACACGTATGTACACATGTGTCTGCATGTAACCAGCCCGGTGTCCCTGACTCCAGCTGCTGCGCAGTGGCCTGGTCAAGCCAGGGGAACACCAGTAAAATCCCCATGCTGTCTCTTACATCCTGAGTTCACTGTGGGTGAGTCCCAACTTATGAGGCTCCCCCACAGTAAAAGCTCAACAATTAGGTGCTCAAAAATCAAAAAATCCGGGCGGCCCATAGTGTCAGAACCACCTTCTAACACACGCCGCGCCCAGCTGATTCCTACAGGGAAGAAGTAGCCACTCTACATGGGTACACTTCCCGTAGTCAGCGATAACTAGTTATAAGGGGTTCTGACCAGACCCCCCTTACTGACCAGTTATCCGCTTAGACCACCTACTCCTCCCATCCATGAAATCTCCACCCATGACAGGGATCCCAGACTACCCTAAGAACCCTCCGGGCTCTAGGTTATATACCTCTAGGTCAATCATGGTCTACATGGACTCAGCCTAACTATGCTCACCTTTGCCCTTGGGCATGCAACACTATGCCTACCACTTCTCCGGACAAGGGTCCAGTGCCTCAGCACCGATGCGGTCTTCTGGGATAGGTCTAAATCCCATCCCCTGGGTCACTAGCTGGTCTCCCTTCCAGAGTTTGTTCCAACCAGTACCCTCTCTCCGTTTGGTCCTTGCACCCCAAAGATGCAATCTCTCTGGACCCTCACCCTCAGCCTGCTTCTGAGGTCATTCTGCTGCCACCACCCTTTCGGGATGACTGTCTTCCCTAAAGAAAGCACAGCCACTTGTGCTTCCCCACACAGGAAAGCACCCTTTGGCCACTGGCCTGGCTCCCTGATGGGACCTCAGACCGGCCTCACCACCCCACTGGCAGTGCCAGGGAGGAACACTGAGGGTGCCTCATCAGACATCCTACAGCTCATTCCCCCCGTCAGTAGCTCCACACGGAAACTACCCCGGGAACCTAGACCCCTTCCTTGTTCTCCGCTGCGAGAACAGGGCCTATGTACCCTTCCCTCCGAGAGGTGCGCTCTCCTCCCGGAGTACCCTTAGAGAGCCTGTGGGCCCCGAGTTAGCTAGACCCAGGCCCACCTCTCATGGCTCTCCCCGGTCTCCCTGCAGCGCCTTGGGAGACCGCCCAGGGACCTACATGGTCCCTGGATGGCCTGCACCACCCCTTATGAAGAGCAGGGTCCCTTCACTTAAGATAGGCCCCACCTGCCTTCAGGGCAGTACTACCTCCATCAGCCAGGGACCCTAAAGATCCCGGCTAGGCCTGCACCACCCCTTTGGGGAAACACAGGGTCCCTTCACTTAAGCTAGGTCCCACCTGTGTCCAGGGTGGTACTACCTTGCAGAAGTCCACCTCCTGCTGCGAGCTAGGGAACACCCCCATGCTCCTGGTCCTTGGGTCCAAGTCCCACAGGACCTACCTGACTGGTTACCGGCTAGGCATCGCCCCAGCCGCCACTTCAGGTTCCCTCCACCAGCTCCTGGTCCTGGAGTTCAAGTCCCACCGGACCTACCGGACTGGTCACCGGCCACCCGACCCTGACACCTCAGGGTCCACTGCTAACCCTTTCCCTGGAAATTAGGGTGCACATCGCCCCCACTCAGATCTCCACTGGGTCAGTTACCTAGGGTACCTAGGGGCTACCACTACACACCATCACTCCAGAACTACCCTCCTTGGGGGCCACCCACTACCAGGGGCCACCCCTGGGTTGCTCACCTCCCCACCAGTTAACCTGGGGGGACCTGCCGGACACTCAACTCTACCACACCCTCCTCCCACTGTGGGAAAAGGTTCTTGGGGTCCCCCACCATGGGAACCCCTGGGGCGCTACTACCTGGGGTAAAGAAACCTCCTGCCCCACCCTTCCAGTGGTTTTGGCCTGCGCCATTAGCAAGAAACTTCCAGTGGGGGAAGGATATCTGGGGCCCCTCCTGTGGAAACCCTCCCTGCCCTTAAAAAGCGCGGGAACCTCTCAGGACCCCTACTTCTCCTGTCCCCCTTGAAGGTCAATCCACCCCTACACCCCCACCTGTGATGTAGGTATCAGTTGCTGTCCCTATCTCTTGAGGAGACGCCCTCCTCATGCAGGTGTAGTGTATGTAGTGTTAGGGTTCAAAGATGTACAATATGGCTTAGAACATTTGTATGCAATCATTTCCTGGAAAGCACCATCCTGCTAGCACATTATAATCAACATAGCACGGTCATATCAATACAGCTTACATTTAAACCATAATAACTTCACATGACACATATGGGCGCTGGGCTTTCCTTTCCCATACCTTTAGTTCACATAACCAAAACTTTGAACCTTTCTCAGAGCCTTGCTCTCTTCCATTTGCTCATTGCTGCATAGGTAATGTGTGGCAAAACTGGACTTATCAAATGCTATAAATGCACACCAGAATGGGATACTATGTTTCCCGCGGCTAGACACCAATGTTGGAAAACGAGGCAGCATCTGTGAGGCCTGCACAAATAACATGACTACATTTGTCCTTCACTGGGAACCAAACACCCAATTGTAGCGCCTGACTCTCAGAGGGTAGCGTTGCAGAGCAGTCTGAGGCTTACTCAAGGGAGGTGGTGTGGTCTAGTAATCGCCATTTGCAGGTGCACAAAAATAACACTCAATAATTGATTGTCCAGTCTGTACTTTGCTTTATAAAAGTAAGAGTACATTTATTAAACACACACACCACTCAATACTATGCACCAATTTACAAATATACATAAGCTGTTGGAATTACTTTGTGACATTGCATAACATCTCCACCCCTCCCGCAGGGGGGGTGGGGTCTAGTACCACCACTCCCATGTATGCACATCAACTTGCCCCCAATGCAGTTAGTTGAACATAACCTGGAGCGGGGGCCCTGCGCACTGGCACCATCCCAGTGGCGACCCACCTCATTACCTCAACAAGCATTAAAAAGGGGTAAACCTGCCTTGGTGACACATGACCCTGACTGAGCATCTCCTACTGACCATAAAGTGTGCACCTCTATATCTTAAGGGCTAGCAGTCTGGGGTCTTCACCTAAGCGCAGCAGCAAGAATCCATGTTTACGCACACTTTAGAATGACAGTACTCATCACCTTGGTTGATCATTTGAATGCATTGCAATTACAGCCCCTAAGGGCATCACAGATGAAATCACAGGATTGCGCATATACAGCCAGACACCCTAGCAGGACTGTCTGGCAACATAACCCCACTTGGCTTATGACATCTCCTTACACATTTGACTTACAGTCCCTTCAAAAGAAGTACTCCTGGCAACTACACTTCTCCTGCAGTGTGCCTCTTCACTGTAAAAGGAATCCCAGGTAAAAGCATGAGATTACGTAAATACAGCCAGACCCCCTAGCAGGAAGGTCCAGCAACATAACTCCATTTAGCTTAACATCACCTTACACAGGTACTTCACTTTACACATGTGACATTCAGTCCACCTAAAAAGAAATAACCAATAGTAAATGCATTTCGGTGCAATTACACCACTTCACCTCCAGGGGATGCCCTTCTCCAGACATCCCCAACTCAGCCCTTCTGCTGAGCCCTTGAGGGGTTATTCTTCCAGATGCCCCGTGAAACTTAGGGGTGGACTGTTCTTCTTTATGCTGGGGGAGACTGCGGTGCTCCTGCCGCCCCCCTGCACCCATTTTCACAGATGAGGTTGACCCCCTCCTCTGGAGGCCACCAGGCACAAAAATGGCAGATTTCTTCGTGCTGGGGGGGGGGGAAAGACTGTGCTCCCCCAGCCGCTCCCCCCAGCACCTTTTCACAAGTGAGGGTGGCCCCTCTCCTCTGGGGGCTACAAAGCACCAAAACAGGAGATTTCCAAATTCCTGGCGAGGCATTATGGGGCACTTCATGCTCCTCTTTACCAGCCCCCGCCACTGGGAACACTCTCCTCTTCCCTCAGGGTCTCTGATTCAGCAGGGTGCTGTCTTCGCTGGCTCCCTGCGCCAGCCTCTCGCCAGGCTCTCCTTCTGGGACTCACCAGCCCCCGCCACTGGGAACACTCTCCTCTTCCCTCAGGGTCTCTGATTCAGCAGGGTGCTGTCTTCGCTGGCTCCCTGCGCCAGCCTCTCGCCAGGCTCTCCTTCTGGGACTCACCAGCCCCCGCCACTGGGAACACTCTCCTCTTCCCTCAGGGTCTCCAAGGGGATGCCTTCTGCAGGGAACGGTCTTCACTGGCTCCCTGCGCCAGCCGTTCGCCTGGCTCTGGGCCCCTCTTCTCCCTGCGCTGGGGCCACTGCTCCTGCGCACCGGTCCTGGGCTTTCCTTCTGGTGCTGGTAGGGTCCTGGGGGCAGTCAGGGGGTCTCTCCTTCCAACTGCCCATTGCGCCAGGCTCCAGCACCTTCTGCCTCTGCCGACCACACCCCAGAGAGAGCTTCTCTTCCTGTGCAAGCACTTTTTAAAAGTTGAGTAGGGGGCTGACAGGAAGTGCCTGCTGGTCCTATCAAACAGCGACACATCACTTTTCCTGCCCCTGCTCCCTCCTTCTTGTCCAGCCTCTGTGTTTGTGCAAAATGGCCTCGTCCAGTGTCTCTGGCCACATGGCCTCTGAAACCCAACTCCTTCCACGCTGCCTTCCCTCCTTGGGCTGCTGCCTTCCCTCCTTGGTGCAGCCCGTGCCTGGCACCCAGCGACAGCAGTTGATGGATTGGCCTGCAGACCCTCCCATCTTCCCTTCATGGAGAGGAGGCCCTCGCTTGTGGAAGAAAGGTTATCAATCCATCCAGCTGAGGTCAGCCCTCAGCCTGGGTCTGGTCCTGGCTGGCTCACAGAAATATGACAGTTCTGGATGACCCAAAAGCAGTACAAATATGACTTTGGACTCTGCAGAATACTTCTTTTCACCTCCAATACAATGGACTTTCGTGCATGTCTGGAAACTGTAGGCCTTGTGGAAGTTAATTTAGCCATGGGCTCCACATTCCCTTAGGGAAATAATGAAGTGAAAACACAGTAAAACACACTGACTTTCCCTGGCATGCTTCCAGTGTATAAAGCCTATTCCACCCAATACTGCATAAGTCCTGCCACACCATTCACTTTGTAGCTGCTCCTAGACTGCACACGCTAGGAATCTCCCCTGAGCTGCCCGTACACGTGTGCACACGTATGTACACATGTGTCTGCATGTAACCAGCCCGGTGTCCCTTACTCCAGCTGCTGCGCAGTGGCCTGGTCAAGCCAGGGGAACACCAGTAAAATCCCCATGCTGTCTCTTACATCCTGAGTTCACTGTGGGTGAGTCCCAACTTATGAGGCTCCCCCACAGTAAAAGCTCAACAATTAGGTGCTCAAAAATCAAAAAATCCGGGCGGCCCATAGTGTCAGAACCACCTTCTAACAATCTGGCACTTAGGTCATCCAAAATCCAAAATCTAAATTCCTTGAACTCTGACATCTTGGTGCCATCAGCGAAGTGTGTTTTTGGAGCGCCACCACTATGCCACCCCAGGAGGCCAAGATCTAAAGAAGGAAATGGGGCTAATTCTTTTTTTTAAACTCTTTTTATTTAAACATTGCTCATTGTGCAATGTACACAAGAAATGAACGTAGACTATTGTGTGTTATACATAGCAATAAAGGTCGACAGTGTCAAAGGCAAAGCATGAATACACATCGAGAATGGCGCTTTTACGGCCTGTTGCATTTCGTGCATCTTTCACCAATATCAACTCAACAGGAGTGTTCTCCCTTCCTCCCCAGCAACATTCCTCGTGGTCAGTACCCTGTACAGTCACGCCTGGCACCCCATAGCTTCTCCCACTTGTTGGGGCAGACCCCACTCTGATAGACTAACTGTACCGCTCTCTGGCACCACTCTAGGTTGGACTCCAATCTTCGATTCTTAGGGGGAACAGCTGTGCCCCATGTCTGTGTGACAGCTACCAATTTGGGGGCATATTATCAAGACACGGCGTTAAAATTATCGCCGCTTTAGCGGCAGAAACTGCCGCTAAAGTGGCGATAATGGGCTTGTTAATATGCCCGCGAGACTTCCCATAGAAGCCCATGTTCTGGTGTCAACATGGGCTTCTATTGGAATTCTCTGCGGCATATTATCAAGCCCATTATCTCCGCTTTAGCGGCAGTTTTCTGCCGCTAAAGCGGCGATAATTTTAATGCCGTGCTTGATAATATGCCCCCTAGTTTTTTGATATGTGGGCTTGGTCTCCTCTCCTGATATTGTCAAGAGGAGCCACTTTGCATCCATGGGAACCTCTAAGAACCACATCTTGGACATTCTCTCAGTTACCTTTTGTCAATACTCTTGTATGACCGGGCATTCCCCCAGGGTATGGAAGAAAGTACCCTCTTGGTCGCACCCCAGAGACATAACAGAGTGTCTGCCTTCCCTATCTTATGCAATAGGGCCTAGAGTAGTAGGACCTATGCAGAATCCTCAGTTGTGCTAGTCTAAACCAGGCACGAATCGCTATTTCCCATGGGCTCTGAAGCACTTTTATCCAGTCATCATCGTCAATGTCGCTTAGGTCTCCAGCCCAAATGCTCTCTGTGCTACCAATGGGTCAGGGGAGTTATTAATTAGTTTTCTGTAGATTATAAAGATCACCATATCAGTTATAGCCTTTCTGAGTAAACGGTGCTCCAGTGGCGACACTTCTGGTAATTGTTTTCCCTCTATTATATGTCTCCTAAGGGCATGCCCAAGCTGTAGGTATCTATATCTCTCCAAGTCTGCCAGTTCGTATTCTTGACATAGGATCTCGAACTGTACTAAGGCTTGTCCCCTGCAGACATCACCCAGGTGGTATAAGTAGGTCTTGACATATCCAGGCTGCAAGTGGTTCAAGCAACAATGCAAAAATCATGGGAAAGAGGGGACACCCCTGTTTTGTGCCCTTTCTGTAAGTCAAAGACGCAAGATATTGCTCCATTACCCCTCATCCTAGCCAGTGGGCCCTGATATCAGAGTTTAATCCAACCACAAAGTTTTGCCCCATCCTGTCTAGCATTGCGAAGATGTAATTCCATTCAACACCTTCGAATGCAATTTTGGCATCCAGTGCCTGTTCTGTCCCAGACGGTCTAGTCATATGTAGTACTCACTATGGGCTCTCAGATTGAGGCGGGTGTTCCTATGTGGCATAAAGCCTGACTGGTCAGGGTGTTGGACTGAGGTGATAACTTTGCGTAGCCTGGTTGCAAGGATTTTCGCCAGCACCTTGGGTTCTACGTTTAATGAGGATATGGGCATATAGGTGCCACAGTTAGTCGGCGGCTTGCCCTTTTTGTGTATATAGACAATGGTGGCAATCCGCAGATATTTCGGCAGGCAACCCACCACGTACGCCACTTAAAACATAGCCATCATGTGCTTGGTGACTTTATCTGCTACCCAGTTATATAGTTCTATTCACAGGCCGTTAGGCCCCACCGATTTCCCAGATTGTAGGTCTCGTATTGCCAATACAAGTTCCTCTTCTGTCAGGTCAGCTGCCGGGGTCTCCCTTGCCTCTCCCGTTAGTGTCTAAGGTTGATATCTTTCAGAAAGTCGGCACAGTCTGCATGAGTCCTAGCTGTCCTGGGAGTGTATAGACCTTCCTAATAGGTAGCAAAGATGTCAGCTATAGTGGCACTAATCGTTTGGAGCTCACTATCATCATCAGCAACCTCTAGAAACGAAGAGAGGTCTTTGTCCTTTCTATCAAGCCATGCCAGCAATTTTCTTGCATCTCCAGTGCGTGACTACATGCCCTGTCCTCCGCCAGCGCACAAACGTCTTGTTGTCGGGCGTGCAACTGGTGGCAGATTTCCACCATTCCCTCTGCCAGCGTCTTGGTCTATAGTGCTTTGATATCTCACTCAATGGTTTCCCATTTGAGTTTGTTTTCCCTAAG
The DNA here is from genome assembly GCF_964204655.1 of Triturus cristatus. Taxonomy (NCBI): domain Eukaryota; kingdom Metazoa; phylum Chordata; class Amphibia; order Caudata; family Salamandridae; genus Triturus; species Triturus cristatus. The sequence goes on from NC_140583.1 coordinate 362,969,378, forward strand.
AGAACTCATTCTTGTCAGGGGTTCAGGCTCCGCAAAAACCCAGGTACTGCTCCGTGATGATGAGACTGGAACAGAGGAAGAACTCTGTCAGGTTGATTCCTTTCTTATGGCTTCAATGTGGAAACTCTACATTATCTATCATAGTATTGAAGTGGATGTCACCTCAATGGACAGCATAGTGCAAAAGATCAATGGTAGATTGGACAGTGTGGAACAGGGCTGAGTGACTCCTCAAGGAGGCTGAATAGTGAGATCTGTTTATTTAATCTGTGGTCCGTAAGATATCTATTGGTTTAAAGGGAGTAATGCCCTAATATTCTTTAGTTTGAGCAGAGAAAAACAGACGAATCACCATGATTTGTAGAAGCTGCTGTGAGTGCTTCTCAAGATGGGCCTCGAGGCCATGAAGTGATGTCAAGGCTTCTCACAGGTGCTTGTTGTCAGGAATCAACAAGGTATCCAAGGTTTGAGGATGGCTACGAGACCACCTGTGACGTGTATCCCTTTAAGCCTGTTACAGACCGGCCTTTGTTGTTTGGTGTGCCCTGAGTAGCAGGCCAGCCTGGGTTATGGGTGGGACTTCAGAGTGATGACAGGCGGGGGCAATATGTAAACACTATTAAGGCTTTGGGAAACTGTGTGGCTCCATGTTGTATTGACTTTCCACTTGTCATTAATTCATTCACCGCTTCCCATCGCCCACCTTTGTTATTTTTTCCACTTAAGGTTCCTCAGTTACCTGACCTCTTTGCCTGTTACACTGACCTTTCCCTATGGAGTTCATTTTGGCTTTGTCATATTGTGTTTTCCCCTTTCCCCTTCTTTGGTCAGAGGATCCCTGATCCATTCACTAACTCTCTGACTTGTTGGCTTCGCTTTTGCTTGACTTAGGTTCACTCACTTCCGGCTGCACTGAAAGCTAGCGTTCTAGCCTTGCACGCATCGCACGCCCCCTCACTACTTAATCGGAGAGAAGGCGCGGACGCGCGCAGCGCTGCCAAGACTACGAGGCTACTGCTGGGTATTTGCTCTCCTTTAGCCAGCTATTTGTGGGAAGCTCTATTTTAAAATTGCCATTCTTACCTATGAAATGATAACCTTGCTCATTTGCACATGACACGGGATATTTGCACATCTTTTTAAAAAACGTTCTGATACGCGATATTTGTACATCTTTTAATACTTTTTTTGAATTGCATTGCTGATCTTGCCTGCTTTTAGCCCTTGACCCCGTTCCGCCACGGCTGGTGCCGATTGAGCGGAGGGTCGCTGGGACTCGGACTCACTTCCGGCTGCACTGAAAGCTAGCGTTCTAGCCTTGCACGCATCGCACGCCCCCTCACTACTTAATCGGAGAGAAGGCGCGGACGCGCGCAGCGGCGCGCCAAAGGCAAGCCCGTCTGCGCCCGTCCGCGCTAAGGCCTCTGCACGCTGCCAGTCTCCCTGCACTTATATTTACAAATATGCTAAAATATACGCGGGAGAAGCTTCTCTCCTATCGGAGTCAGACAGCCTGCACCCCCTATCTGTTTCATCCTGGCTCCTCGACGTTGCACTGTCCTCACTGTGGCTTTGCAACTACTGAGACCCTCCTACCCCCTGATAAGTTAACACACCTTAAGGTGTTTAGTTTGAATTGCAGGTCTCTGGTCCGCCATTATGAAGACATTTATGATCTTCTAGCTGACCAGACTCCTGACTTACTGTTTCTCACTGAAACATGGTTAACCAAAGATACCTTGGCGATTCCCACTCTGTCTCTTCCACCAGGATACCTTATACAAATCCAGAATAGACCTGAAAAGAGAGGGGGTGGTCTAGCAGTGATCTTTAAATCTTCCTTTTCCTGCTCACTCTCACCGGCTAATATTGTGGATTGTGAGAGTTCTCTGTTTAAGATTAAGATCCTGGACACCTTTACCCTAACTGGGCTTCTGATCTACCGCCCTCCTGGCCCTTCAAGTTCCTTTTGTGAATCTTTGGTAGCCACTGTCTCCACCATGACGCTGAACTCCGCTAATTTTAGCCTATTGGGAGACTTAAATCTTCACTTTGAAAGCAGTGAGATACCCACGGTGAGAGGTCTCCGAGATGACTTAGAAGCATGCCAACTTACACAACTTGTCAAAGGGCCCTCCCATGCAGCCGGCCATTTATTGGACCCAGTCTTTTCTAACATTCTGGCCATTACTGCCTTCCTACCTTATCCTCTTAGCTGGACGGACCACTATTTGGTTCATTTTACCATCCAGGTAGCTGATAACTCTAAAAAACAGCCCCCCCCTTCTATCCCAAGGCGCCCATGGCATAAACTAGATAGCAGCCGATTTATAGACAACCTTAAAACTACATGCCCTATCTGGTCGGCGAATCTGGAGGAAGCTGATGCCACATACAGAGAATGGATTAACAAATCATTAGACCAGCAGATTCCCACAATACTATCTAAATCTAAACGCGGACAATCTCACCTTTGGTACTCAGAGACACTTGCTGAACAAAAAAAGCAATGTAAGCTGCTTGAACGTGCTTGGAGAAAATCTTATGATCCCCAAGCCAAAATTACATTCAGGACTGCTACAAAAATATATCACAAACTAATAAAAATAGCTAAAGCCAGATACTATACCAACATGATTCTGTCAAGCACAAATCAATCAAAAACAATATTCTCCATGATTAAAGAAATGACTAAACTTCCTGAAGGACCTAGTAATATGATTACGTCCAATGCGCACTGTAACGAGATTGCCACCTTCTTTATAAATAAAGTAGAGGGTATCTATAAATCCTTCCCCTCAAACGTTGCAAGCTCCGACTCTTCCACAGCTGAGCCACTACAAGACCTCCCATATTCTCTCGGCTCCCTCCCACCGATTTCTGCAGATCAGATGGATAGACTAACTGTTAAAATCAAATCCGGTTCCCCTGAGGATCCTGTAAAACCCGAAATGGCGCGACTTCATAAGGATCCGATTCTGTCAGAAGGTCGGAATTTGATCAATAAAACCCTGGAATCTACCACAATACCTAGATCCTGGAAGCACGCTAAGGTCGTCCCTCTATTAAAAAAACCTACTCTAGATCCTTCCAAGCCGGAAAATTTCCGACCAATATCCTTGCTATCCTACCTATCCAAGATAGCGGAATCCCATGTAAACTCCATTCTGATCAACTATCTAGAAGCCAATGGTATTTTAGATGACTCTCAAAATGGCTTCCGAGCGAATCATAGTACCGAATCGGCCCTGCTAGCCGTTACGGAACAACTGAGGGAGGTGCAAGACCGAGGTGGTACAGCAGCGCTGGTTTTGTTAGACCTGAGCGCAGCATTCGACACGGTCTCCCATGAGATCCTCTTAAGAAGACTGTGGGAGATCGGGGTCCGAGATGGAGCCCTAGAGTGGTTCGCTTCATTTTTGAAGGACCGCTCCTTCCAGGTGCATGCTCCACCGTATAAATCAGGAAGGTTCCCACTGGGTCATGGCGTCCCCCAGGGGTCCGCACTTAGCCCCACGTTATTTAATGTGTACGTCCGCCCCCTAGCCGTCTTGGCTAGAACCCATAACATCAAATTAACATCCTATGCGGACGACACACAGTTCATCTTCTCCTTCTCCAGAGACACCAATGCCGACAAAATTAAATTCCAAGAAGATCTATCGGCCATTGCATACTGGATGACTGAAAATCGTCTCCAGCTTAATTCATCTAAGACCGAGGTGCTACTGGTTGGAAAGGAGACCCTAAAATGGGACGACACGTGGTGGCCATCTGCATTGGGGCCTGCACCCACCCCTAAGAAGGAAGTTAAAAACTTGGGTGTCATGGTCGATAATCGACTAGACCTTGACTCCCACGCCAAAAAAGTAGCAGGTCTGTGTTACGGCCGTTTACAGTCTCTGAGACCCATTCTGGGTTTCTTCAATCCCCAAGTCCGTCAGACGATCATTCAGGCTATGGTGCTGTCAAGCATCGACTACTGCAATGTCCTCATGCTGGGCTCCAATCAATCCACAATTCATAGACTTCAAAGAGCTCAGAATGCGGCCGCACGTAGTCTGTTTGGACTGCCCAAAAATTGTCATATTTCTCCTATTCTTCATCATTTGCATTGGCTGCCTGTAAAGCAGCGGATTCAATTCAAGGCACTTTGCCTTATCCATAAAATTTTGTACTCCTCGGGCCCTAAAAATCGGCAGAATTTGGGTTCTCTATATGTCCCCACCCGGGCTCTTCGTTCTGCTGATTTGACTCTGGCCCATATTCCTATGATCAGGAGGTGCAGAGCCGGAGGCCGTTCTTTCAGATATTTGGCCCCGAAATTGTGGAACACAATCCCACTTGAAGCTCGTGTTATCACGAATCATTTGGCTTTCAGAAAGAAAATTAAGACCTGGCTATTTTCCATTCTTTAGACCCGACTTTCTGGAGCTCTCCCTACACCTGGTTTGGCTGCTGTGTACCTGGTTGTCTGCAAGCGCTGGGACGCCCCGTTGCTGGGGTAGCCATGCGCTATATAAGCTACCATAACATAACATAACTGTGGCCTACCTTTCTGAAACCGTTTAGTATACCTGTTTACTATTTAAATATTGTAATATTTTGGTGCTTTTCATTTGTACTACAATGCTGCATGTACTAGCTTATTCATCAAAGTCTAACATTTCACATTTTGTTGCAATATCTCTTCTCAAACCATACCCCAACAATTTGTGTGGAACAGACTGGAATCATCACTTTTTCGATAATCAATTCCTGAGCTGCCTTACCATGTAAAATTCCTCACTCGGGATAGAGACTCAGTTTCTGAGTTACTTTACCCGAACTATATTACCTAACTATGGAAGAGAGTCAGTTAGGTTCAAAATTATCTTTAACCTGTAACTCCTTAAAGTAGTATCAAATACTAATTTGCAATACCTCTATCTATGCAAATTTCTTTGGAATTGAGTTTTACCAGAAATGCAGTCTTCGAAATGAAGCCAGTGTCACACTAGATCTACTAGATCACACTAGAACCACACCAAATACTTACTAACCAGAACAAATCAAATGAATACCAAAATAACCAGAGTCATAAAAATGCTCTGTACAGCCTCTCAATATCAAGAAGAACACTAACATAAACACTTACTTGCAGTCTTTATCAAACTTCTACTGCAAATAAGGTTTCCCACCTCGGCTTCTAAAGAGAAAATAATTTACCGTAAATGTTTTCCTCTCCAGTACAGTGCAAGAAACTGTTTATAACAATCAAATATTTAAACAGAACTATTGCAGAACATGGTCAATACCATCTCATACGTCGGCAATTGCGATCAACTAATACCAATCACTCTCTAGGACGGCCTAAAGGTTCCCCTGGAACCAACCCATGAGTCCATAGTTCCTCAAATTTCCTAGAAGATCAATAGCCTCTGGCCTATCCCCGGACTTTCTGATCACATCTAAACATGGCCACTGGGAGCATAAAGAAAGACTGTAACCTCAAGGTTATGTTCCTAAAAACCCTGGTGGGCCAGGTGGGTGACCTGATGCCTGCTGTGTCCTTGGATGGGACCCCCAGTGCCGGAGACCCAGAAGAACTGATTACTCGCCCATACCTGGAGTCACTATTTACCGCCTTACACAAAGATCTCCAATCCTTCAAGAAAGAGCTCACATTCAAACTGAAAGACATCCAACACAATATGGACGGGCTGGGGGCCGAGTCTCTACCATGGAGGATCATGAAGCAAGCTGACAGGAGGAAATAGAACAACTCCAACAAGAAATACTCCGCCTCAGAGATCAAAACTTGGACCTCCAAGCTCACACCGAAGATTTAGAGAACATTTCATGCTGGAATAACATCTGTATAAGAGACGCCCAGTCCAGGGCAGAGCGATCAGAAATCTCCTCTTTAGTAATGGAACGCCTTAGATTAATCCTGGTGCCCCCCCCTCAGAAATAGACATTAAGTTGGACCGAACGCACAGAGTTGGCCCCAAGCATTCGCCTGCTACCCCAGCCCAACATTCTAACATGTGTACATGACTTCTCCCTAAAAGAGTGCATCCTTCAGCAGGCGAGAGACAAACATCCACTACAATATCAGGGACACCATCCGGTCCTCTATCGAGACCTCGCGGCTATAACCCTCCAGAAACGCAAAGCCTTTCCCCCAGTCACCACCCATCTCTGAGCACCAGGGGTATAGTAATCATGGGACCATCCATTTCACCTAGTATTTCGACATGAAGGAAAACTACACCAAACATAATCGCTGGAGGAGGCTGTCAGACTCTTACCAGTATTTTCCGCTGGATCAATATGCAAGACGGAAAAGATCCCAACGTCCTCTATTCACCAATGGTGCCCAACTATGTCAAAGCCCAGTGGTAAATTGGGGGAAGAGGGGAAGGGAAAGAGAAAGACACTGTCCCTCGACGATTTTTAGTTGAATTGTCCACTCAGGGAATAAGGAGAACACCTACATGAGGTAACACAGAAGAAAGTGAACTCCAGAGTGCATATTCTAAGGAATTAGACAATGGACAAATGATCATGTTGTTTGAAGCTGAATATTCCCCTCTTCCATTGACAATACACTAGCTCAATGACTGTGCGATGGAATCTCTCTATAATATGCTGTGATACTATCCAACACGCTGTAATAATGAGTATCTGCATAAAGAAAAGATAACACTAACTTAAATGCCCTCAAAGAAAACAACTCTAATAACAATAAAGAAGGTAAGAATACAAATCACTCAACTATTCTAGAAATGTTCATCCAATAAAGAAATTAAGTTATTACCTTTGGTTGGCCTAGTGCGTTCTTCATAATATTTAACATAAATATTTCTCTTCCATGCAGGAACTCAAAACAATTTTGATAGAACTAGGCAGATCCCCAATTACGACGGAGTCTACAAAGGTAAGAAACAAACAGTATGGCTTTATATTACTGCCAATAATAATGTCCATAAGAAGATTACCGTAATGTTTTTCTTTCTGAATTGTTTATTGCAAGTATCTGGCTAAGGGAGAAGTTTTAGAATCCTGCCAGAAGACAAAGAAGATGCAGACGGCTAGCCTTCACGAAGAAGAAGCTGCTGTAATTATGGACTCAGCAGGACGCCTCTAAGACCCTAAGAAGTGGAGACTGAGTAAGCCAGGAGGAGGCAGGGACCAAAGAGGAGACGCGGCCGCAACGTGCAGGGAAAACCGCTCTCCAGGAGACAAGAGGATGACAATGCCAAAAAGACATGGGAGCAGAGGACGCTGAGACGAGAACGCCGATTACCTTGACCAGAAGCAGGGCAAGCACCAGGGATTATGTCGAGCTCAACGAAACACTAGAATGCAAGGCGTTCTAGTGCGGAGTCGAGAGTGTTTTATACTCTCTCCTCGCGGCTTGCATACGCAATAAGCTCCACCCCGCCGCAGCTCGTCCCAACCACCGCTGGCATGACAGTACACGCCCCCTATGGAACCTCCAACAGGTTTAGGCTTCTCAGGGTAACATCTGTGAAATAGTCGCAACAACCGAGGGGCGTGTACATGACTTGCTGGCTCCCAAGACCATGGGTACTCACAAACATTTTCCCGGCGGCTGCAAAGTTTGGTCTATGGTGTGACTGAGGGCCGCACTGATGCCAGCGGGAGGTGTAAAGTGGGTGTAGGGGAAGCAAAGCATGTTGATCTAGTGGCTGTCATTAAAAATTAAGGTGTTCTAAAAGTCAAGGGCCTAGTTACTTGCTTTCCTTTACTGCAATTAACCTTTAAATAAGTGTTTGCTGTACTTTAACTTTTTTTCATGTTACTGCTGAGTCGAGTAAATGGCAGCCCAGTGCTGCTGCAGCCCAGGGGGCCGCATGTAAAGGTCAGAAGGGCCGCATGCGGTTCCCGGGCCATACTTTGAGTATCACTGCTCTACACCGTAGCCTTTCAAATGAATGAGGTATTGCAACTTTTGTTTCACCCTTCTTGAGTCAATGATAGCTTCCAACTCATATTCAGGTTTGTCATTTACTAACACAGGACCCGGGAGGGTGGGGAGTTCAGTACCTCTAAGCACTGGTTTTAGTAGAGAGACATGAAATACTGGGTGTATTTTTTTTCAAAGATCTGTTTATTTACATTTTATCACTTAATACAAAGTAAACTGGCAGAGTGTATTTCCAAATAGACTGAGATAGCTGAGCAGATTACAGGACCCCAGAGAAACAGCATGTAATCATAGAGGTATACCCCCCATCCAATCCCATGAATCTTAGAGGAGTAAGAACAGTTTCTCCAAGAGCAAGGACAGGGAGTAAGTTTGTAGTGTCCCAGAACATACTCTTCAGCTGTCGTACCTTGGTAATACTAGTAATCTGATCCCTCCAACTGTGGTAGGGTCTTTTAATGGAAAAAATCTTAACCGGGTTCCTTAGAAAACTTTGAAAACAAAAGAACCCTCTCCCCCAATCCCTCCCCCCCCAACCCTGGTGGCGGCTCCTCGACTACAGTTAGGTTACAATCCTAGGAGCACCAGTCAGGTTAAAATGGAAACAGGTGCATGGCTCTGACTGATGCAGGGCAAAAGGCTGTCGGTAGTCCCTTTGTGAGGAAAGCTACTAGTGGGCCCCATCTATATTCGAAATTCTTATAATCGTCTCTGCATATATCAGCCATCCGTTTAAGGCTTAGTAGTTTCCAGAATCTGGAGTGGCGCAATGAGATGGCGGGAGTTTCCTTTTTCTTCCAGGCGGCCGCTACGGCTACTTTCGCGGCCCCTAAACAGGTCCACATAATGGCCTTGTCTGCTTTGGTTTGGTGTTTAAGGGAAGGGTCACGGAGACCAAGAAGGGCACATTCCATAGAGGTTGGAATAGGATATCCCAGTATATCTTTAATTTGTGAGAGGATTTCTGACCAAAAGGGTTGCATCACTTTACAATCCCACCAAATGGGTTATAAATCGCCCAATAGGCCGCAACCCCTCCAACACAGGGCAGACAAATCGGGAAATATCTTGTTGATCATGGTGGGGTAGAGGTACCAGTCCGTCATTATTTTGAGGTGTGCCTTCCGTAGCTCTATGGAAATATTACATTTTGGGATATCTGACCAGTGCCCCGCCCACTCATCATCGCGAATGTCCCGCTGTGATATACCCTCCCACATGGACATGTAGCGTGGTCTCGGTGTGTGCATAGAGGGGAGGAGACTAGTTATACAGAAAGGAGATCACACCTTTCATAGAGTCCACAATTTGTACGTAGTTCTCAAATTTTGTGAGGGGGACAGTGGCTTCAGTTGAAGATAGTGATAATGTTCGGTATGCTCCAGCGCGTAGTCCCTCTTTCAGCTATCGAAGGTAAGAATGTCATGGTTATGGAACAGGTGCGTCAGTGCTCTGCAGCCTCCCTCTCTCTACTGGTCAAAGGGTCCCTCCTGTAAGGCCGGGGGGAAGGCCACGTAAAAGTGTATTGCCGTATATGGGGACGCAAATGTGTATCCACTGGGCGTTATGTGATATAGAGTCCCATACTTTTAAGGTGGTTTTGGTGGGCATGCTAAGGTAGGCATTCTCCCGCCTATCTTTCTTGGGCCTCCATATGAGGTCCCATATCGACCTCCCTGTCACTGTCCTGTCCATATGGAGCCAATGCTTCTCCGACTCCCTCTTGGACCACTTGGTCACCACTCGCAGCTGAGCCGCCTTGTAGTAGAGACCAAAGTCCGGAAGAGCCATTCCCCCCCTCCCCACATGGTCTTCTCAAAATGGAGAAGGAGAACCGCGCGTGGCCACCCTGCAAAATGAACCGCAGCACCATAGATTTTACTTTGGGGAGAAAATCCTCTTCCAGCTCCACTGGGAGAGCTTGAAATAGGTGCAATAGTTTAGGAAGTATTGTCATTTTGACATGCGGCCAAGCCAAGAAATAAAAAGCAGTTTCCATCGTGGGAGATCTGCTTGGAGCTTCAAGAGAGAAGGCGGAAAGTTAGCTTTAAAAAGCTCCTCTACTCGGGGCGTCAACTGAATTCCCAGATAATGGAGAGGCCAAGAAGTCCATTGAAGCTGGGTGCTCGTCTGAAGGCGCTCAACCTCAGCAGCGGGGACTGTGAGATTAAGTATGTAGGATTTATCTAAATTCACCTTGAAGCCCGCAACTGCTTCAAATCGTGTGAGTTCTGTTTGGAGGGCAGGTAGAGAGGTGGCCGGATCTGTAAGGGAGAGGAGTACGTCATCTGCGAAGAGAGATATTTTATGCGCTTCTCCACTAAAAGGGATGCCCTGGATCTCAGGAGCGGCGCGGATGGCCATGGTTAGCGACTCAATACTGAGAGTAAACAAGAGGGGCGACAGTGGGCACCCCTGACGGGTGCCCCTAGTCATGGAGAAGGGAGTCAACATGACCCCATTTACCTGCACTCTCGAGCGGGGTTGGACATAGTTAGCCCGTATCATAGTAAATAATTTATCTGCGAACCCAAAGGACCGGAGTGTAGTAAAGAGAAACGCCCAGTCCACCCTGTCGAATGCATTCTCGGCATCTAATTCCACCAATACTGCCGGGATGTACTTCTTGTTAGCTTTTTTGATTAGGTGGACAATACGTCTGGTGTTGTCATGGGTCTGGCGGACTTTGATAAAGCCAGACTGGTCAGGGTGGATGAGAGTTGGCATGAGGTCGTTCAATCGGGTCACGAGGATAGCTGAGTACAGCTTTGCATCCAAATTGAGAAGTGCAAAAACAACAATTGATGGACAGAATGCAGAACAATGTCATACATTCACCCCAGTACAGAGATCTGGGCCTAAATCCATCGTTTTTTTGCTCACCATGCCATTCCAGTTTGAACCCAGCCATATGCAAATCAGTCTTGACCCTGTGCCCCATGGGAACAGTCCAGCCCGAACTGCCAAGCCAGGTCCTCACTGGACTGGAAACAAGCATCCTAGGACCGGTTTCGGGCTTTCAGCCCTCGTCAGCCAGGATAGCCTGATTCCAGTGGCATGGAGAGCAAGGGACTCACGTCTGAGCATACCCTTCCCACTCGGGGTGACAAATGCAAAAACAACAATTGATGGACAGAATGCAGAACAATGTCATACATTCACCCCAGTACAGAGATCTGGGCCTACATCCATCATTTTTTTGCTCACCATGCCATTCCAGTTTGAACCCAGCCATATGCAAATCAGTCTTGACCCTGTGCCCCATGGGAACAGTCCAGCCCGAACTGCCAAGCCAGGTCCTCACTGGACTGGAAACAAGCATCCTAGGACCGGTTTCGGGCTTTCAGCCCTCGTCAGCCAGGATAGCCTGATTCCAGTGGCATGGAGAGCAAGGGACTCACGTCTGAGCATACCCTTCCCACTCGGGGTGACAAATGCAAAAACAACAATTGATGGACAGAATGCAGAACAATGTCATACATTCACCCCAGTACAGAGATCTGGGCCTAAATCCATCGTTTTTTTGCTCACCATGCCATTCCAGTTTGAACCCAGCCATATGCAAATCAGTCTTGACCCTGTGCCCCATGGGAACAGTCCAGCCCGAACTGCCAAGCCAGGTCCTCACTGGACTGGAAACAAGCATCCTAGGACCGGTTTCGGGCTTTCAGCCCTCGTCAGCCAGGATAGCCTGATTCCAGTGGCATGGAGAGCAAGGGACTCACGTCTGAGCATACCCTTCCCACTCGGGGTGACAAATGCAAAAACAACAATTGATGGACAGAATGCAGAACAATGTCATACATTCACCCCAGTACAGAGATCTGGGCCTAAATCCATCGTTTTTTTGCTCACCATGCCATTCCAGTTTGAACCCAGCCATATGCAAATCAGTCTTGACCCTGTGCCCCATGGGAACAGTCCAGCCCGAACTGCCAAGCCAGGTCCTCACTGGACTGGAAACAAGCATCCTAGGACCGGTTTCGGGCTTTCAGCCCTCGTCAGCCAGGATAGCCTGATTCCAGTGGCATGGAGAGCAAGGGACTCACGTCTGAGCATACCCTTCCCACTCGGGGTGACAAATGCAAAAACAACAATTGATGGACAGAATGCAGAACAATGTCATACATTCACCCCAGTACAGAGATCTGGGCCTAAATCCATCGTTTTTTTGCTCACCATGCCATTCCAGTTTGAACCCAGCCATATGCAAATCAGTCTTGACCCTGTGCCCCATGAGAACAGTCCAGCCCGAACTGCCAAGCCAGGTCCTCACTGGACTGGAAACAAGCATCCTAGGACCGGTTTCGTGGGACCCGTGCTCACTACGCCACTGGAGTCAAGCTATCCTGGCTGATGACGGCTGATAGCCAGAAACCGGTCCTAGGATGCTTGATTCCGGTCCAGGGAAGACATGGCTTGGCAGTTCGGGCTGGACTGTTCCCATGAGGCACAGGGTCAAGACTGATTTGCATATGGCCATGTCTGAACTGGGGTGGCGTAGTGGGCAAAAGAACGATGGATTTAACCCAGATCTCTTGACTGGGGGAGAATGTCTGCATTGTCAGCATTCCGTCCATCATTTGTTTGTTGTAACGCTTTTCGCCCTAAGTGGGATGGGTATTCCCAGACGTGGGACCCGTGCTCACTACGCCACTGGAGTCAAGCTATCCTGGCTGATGACGGCTGATAGCCAGAAACCGGTCCTAGGATGCTTGATTCCGGTCCAGGGAAGACATGGCTTGGCAGTTCGGGCTGGACTGTTCCCATGAGGCACAGGGTCAAGACTGATTTGCATATGGCCATGTCTGAACTGGGGTGGCGTAGTGGGCAAAAGAACGATGGATTTAACCCAGATCTCTTGACTGGGGGAGAATGTCTGCATTGTCAGCATTCCGTCCATCATTTGTTTGTTGTAAATCCAAATTGAGAAGGGCAATGGGACGGTACGAAGCGCATAGCTGTGGGTCCTTCCCTGGTTTCAGAATCACCATAATCATAGCGTCCGCCATTGAGGGAGTTATCGAGCCCGACTCCACCATGGCGTTAAAATGGCGGATAAGATGGGAAATAAGGTCAGGCGTAAAGGTTCTGTAGAAATGGGCTGTATATCCGTCCGGGCCTGGAGCTTTCTGTGGTTTGAGGGATTTGATAGCGATAGCCACTTCCTCTGCCGTTATAGGAGTAGTAAGTCTGTCATTCCAATCTTGGCAGACCTGGGGAAGATGCAACGGCTGTAGGTAATTACTTTGTGCCTCTATGTCACATGGTTTCCCCGTATATAAGCGACCGTAGAAGGCACCAAACGTATCGGCCTTCTCTGTGTCTTTGTGGGTCAGTTCCCCTTGGTCGCCTTTTATGCCCCCGATATATTCCCGCTGCCGTTTTTCCTTCAATTGTCGAGCTAGATGTCTACCTATCTTATTTCCATGTGTATAGGAAAGTTGTCGGAGTTTCAGGAGGGTATGTTCTGCCCGGTTGTTATATATGGCCTTAAGTTTCCCCCTCAGCGCTGTAAGTGTGCGAAGAGTCAATCTAGCGAGCTTGTTTTTATGGAGTCTTTCTGTTGTGGTTAATTCGGCCTCCAGGTCTATTCGCTCTTTGGCACAGCATTTGTTCAACTCAGAGTTAAGGGCAATACAGCGGCCTCTAGAAACCGCCTTGAAGGCATCCCAATTATTAAACAGGGAAGTGGCTTGGGGTAAATTCCTGGTGAAGAAGTCTGTAATTGTGTCCCTTAGTTCTGTACATAGCACCCTGTCTCTTGTAAGGGAGGCTGGGAAATACCATTTGGGGGAGGTGGATGGTGGAGCGCCCCAGGATAGGCAAACCGAGATGAGACTGTGGTCCGACACCGAGAGTGGGAAGATCTTGGCCTCTCCTATAACCCCCAGTAAATTTTGGCTAAGGAAGATATGATCAAGTCGGGAGTATGTGTGATGCACATGTGAGTAAAAGGTATAAACTCGTGTCTGGGGGTACAGGGTCCTCCAAGCATCCCGAAAGCCCATGTCATTGTAACGTCCTGGCTTTCTCGGGGTTGGGACAAACAGACGACGGACCATAGAAATGGAGGTTAAGGATGATTTAATAAACAGATAAACAACTACAGACAACAAAGAATACCGGTACTGGAATCACCAGTTAAAGTACGATACCCATTCACAGCTCTTCTAACCGTCCTCCGCATGCACACCGGACCCGGTATGCTCCAACGGAGGGCACAGTGCTAAGCAGTGGCCGACAATGCCACTCGACCGCTGTGAAGGGTAGTTCCAAGGTTGTGGAATCTACGGGGGGGGGGGGGAGGGCACGTGGGAGTCACCCGGCCGGGCTCTCTACCACCTGGGAACAGCCGCTCTACCAGTATCCCCCAGAGTACTGCCACAACACAAAGACGCTGGGAACACTTCCTAGTGTGCGTCTCTTGTATCCGGGTTTAAATGATGATACCCAAGGTGGTGCAGAGAATGGATGGGAGCAGCCGCTCTACCTATCCCAGTTCTCCTACGAGTGTCGATGGCTAAGACGCGGAAACACCTCCTGGATAGCGTCTTAGCTCTAGGCGTGTGTTTACCCAAGTAACGAGGGTGGGGAGCTTCGGCTCGCACCCACCTCGTTTTCTCCAATTGTCAGGCCGTTGGTGTAGGAGAGTAGGGTCTGCTTTCTATGTTCACCCCCACTTTTTGCTTTTGCTTTACTGGTTTTCGACTTAGATGTGGCTGTGGGCCTGCTAATCAGACCCACAGCCCTGCTGTTCTCTCTCTAAATTAATACTATGTACTTTAGGTGCATAACCCATTTGGATAGGATCACCTTATTGGCCCCTGTACAGTGTACCCTAGGTACCCAGGGCATAGGTGTACCCTAGGCCTACCAGGGGCTGCAGCATGCATTATGCCACCCCTGGCCTGGCCTTCCATTTTGACACCACTGGCTGATCACTCAGCTGGGGCAAGGTCGTGTAATCACCCCTTGCTTAGGTGTAGTATTCCTATACCTAACTTACATATAGACACATGTGTACCTATCAGCCACTCCTATGGCAGGCCTTAACAATCCTGGAGGCAGAGTGCTTGGTAACATGTGAGATGGTGCTCTAGCATGAGCTGAGCCTGTCTGCAGCTTTCGGAACCATGTCCTTATAGCTGTTCTATGATATAGCCTACCATATACTCTTAAAGTGCCTTATAATCTTAAACGGTTATGGTAACTATGGTTTGGCTTTATCGAAACATGTCGTGTAAGGTGTCTAAAACTGTGGAATAATACCCCCATACCATTTCTGGACATGAGGATATTATTCCCCCCTTCTAGAGGGAAAGACATGTTAAAATCATAGTTCACTGTTAGCCTCTGACCAAAGCCTCAGCATCACAAAATGGATGCTGCTGCCACGACACAAGTCTGACCTCCTGCAGCTGGGAGTGATCCCAGCCAGGGAGGCCTGGACAATAGGTTTCCTGCTTGGGGAGGTGCTAGCACCTCCCCAGACAGCCTTTAGTGTATTGGGGCAGGGTGGGCTGAAAGGAATGAGACATGCCCAGTTCAAACCGGCGCTGGGGCACTCCAGCCCCAGCTCTGGCTCGAAACTGGACAAAGGGAAGTGGGTGTAACCACCCCCTCCCAGGTCCCACCCATAAGGCGTGACCTAGCAGGTATCCCAGCCCCCCAGATTAGTATAAGAGTGGGAGTTGGGCCTCAAGACTTTAGATTATCCTGAACCTGCAAACTTGAACAGAAACTCTGGACCTTCGACATTCGACGAAAGAAGAAGACTGAAGAATCTCCCTTGTGGCCAAGGAGTGGCTACCCTGTGCAAACAGGCACCATCAAGAGACTACCCTTTGCTTTGCCCAAGTTCTACGAGGAACCGACTGCAGAGCCCGACCAGAGCCTTGACTTCCAGACTTCTCCGACCCTGATCCACATCCACAGCAGAGCTGAGATCCGTGGAGGCGACGAGCGACGTGGGACCGGCTACCTGGGAAAAGTGGCTAGTATCTTCAAGCGCTGCTTCTGAGGCACCCTCGAAGTTGTGCACCGGGGCTTGAGAAGCCCCACCGTCAAGCACCATCTGCACCGAAAATCAGCCCCCCACACTCCACGAGTTCTGCGTGGGGCCCTTCAGCATTTCCCTGCTTGCCGCGTCTGTCCGGTTGCTTGCCCGCTGGCTAGTGGTCTTTGTGACGACGCACCCTGAAATCTTCATCGCTGGTTTGGCTCCTCCAGACTGGCTCCTGCTCCTTTGAAAAAGAGAAGCACCCCAGACCTTCCTGGTCTGCACCAGAAGCAAGTCCTCCGTTCTGCGTGGGTTCCGCTTGCCAAGGCTTGGTGAGTCCTAGTCCAACTTCGACGCCGCCGACAGCAAGAGCCTTCGTGGGACAGCTCGCCTCCTGGTCCGGGTCGTCCTCGACGCTTCCTGGTCCTCCTGGCTGCAGCGACAAGCTTCACCTTCACCTGCAATCTTCACGACATCGCCTGGTTCCACGTGGTCACTGGCTAGTGACCTTGACTCTGTCCCTTCTGCTTGCAGGTCTCCTCTCTTCTTGATCCCAGCCTTGGGATCCACCGGACACTCTTCACTGACTGCCTGTCAGCATCTTTCTTCAGGCATCCATAGGAGTCGACGACGAAAACCGACGCAACTTCACCCCTATGCACCCACAGCCTGTGGGCTAGGTAACTTGGGTACTCCGGTGACTATCCTAGTGTCTAGTTTTCCAGTCTCAACTTCCTAGCTACTCCGGAAGTGTCCTAAATCTATCTATTTCTAAACTGTACTATTGCTATTGACTTTTACGCATTACGCGTGAGTGTTTTCACTCTGCACACGAATCCCGTGGGCCTCCCACTTCCTAACCTTTGGTAGTATAGTGTAGCCCCAGCGATTCCCTAGGCCTAGGCCTATTCTATTTCCGTGACAGTGGTCCTTATACCACTTACTTAGTATATGGTTTGCGTGGCCCCTAGGGCCTAACTGTATTACTTACCTGTGTGACTTAATGTATGCTTAAATAAGACTGTGTTGTACTTACCTCTAATCTCATAAAGAGTGCTGAGGGTTTGACTAGAATAAATACACTTTATTTTATATATATATCTGTTGTGGTGTCCTTTCATTTGGTATTCAAGAGATTATATATGGTATCACAGCTGGCTTCACATGCCATTCAGAGTTTAGCCTAAGACTGCTCTTGTCCATGCTACCACTAGGATAGCTGGTCTATAAGGTTGACTTTACAACCAATCACCATAAGGGTATTTGGACTGATATAAGGTGTACACTAGAACTAGTGACATCATACATCAGGCCAACTTCTCACAGTTGGGAGCTTCGGCTCTACCAACGGTACTTGTGCCCAATGACGTTGAATACGGCTCTCAGAACGGGACAGGACACGGGCAGGAAGCACACACAGCACCTCTCCTCCGCTCCTTAGAATGTTCCTTCCGCCGCTCAACTCTCCAACGGGTCAGTGTACCTCAACCAGGTACTCCAGCAAAGATCAGAATATCCGACGCCGAGTCCCAGTGATCTTCTCCTTAAGTAGTACTCTCGGCGTTGTATAACCATGACTCTTGAGTTGCATAACATGAAAACTAGGCGTTACCCTTGGTGTTATGTAACCGGAACTCTTGAGTTGCATAAGGCACTGTTGTCGGAGGGCATTCTGGGAGTCGTAGTCCGCTCTCCTCCAAGCGCACCAGGTTCACGGAAATGGCATCGTGGGAGGGAATCCATGTGCGGGAGGGGATTCCTGACAGTACATCCCCCTTCCATCAGCGCCCCCCATCAGGACCAGCACAGGAAGGAAATCGACGATGGAACGACGACACCAGACGAGACGAGGAGCGTGAACCCCCGCCGCAGGTTCCCATGACTGCTCCTCGGGTCCGTACCCCTTCCATGCCACCAGATACCATAGTTTGCCCCTGCGCCACGTGGAATCCAAGATACCAGCCACCTCGTACTCCACCTCCGAATCCACATTCACCGACACCGGCGCACGAGGCCTCACCGCGTTCGCAGGTTTCAAGAGGGAAACGTGGAACACGGGATGGATCCGCAGGGACTGGGGCAGGCACAATTTCACGTTCACCGGGCTGATGCATCGAAGGATCCTATATGGGCCCATGAAGCGGGGATGGAACACGCTACTTTTCTTGAATCTCATGTGCCGTGTAGAGACCCAGACGTAATCTTCAGGTTTGTAGACCGGTCCAGGCCTTCTCCTCCTATCAGAAAAGGCTTTATACGTGGCTTTAGCCCCCTCCAGGGCAACTCGAGAACTCAGCAAGGCCTCCTTGATGCGGGCCACCCGCTTGGCTGTTGTCGGCAATCTGTCTTCCCTGACCGGGTGCAGAAACGGCAAGAACCGGGGATGATGGCCGTAGTTACAATAAAAAGGGGAGGCCTTGGTGGAACAATGTGTGGCGTTGTTGTACGCGATTTCCGCGATCCAAAGTAGGTCCACCCACTCATCCTTCCCTTGCTCTACAAAACAACGTAGATATTGTTTGAGCGACTGGTTCAGGCGCTCCGTCTGGCCGTCAGTCTGCGGGTGATAACTTGTGGACATGGCAGACTTGACGTGTAACGCCGAACACCAAGTTTTCCAGAAGTGCGACGTGAACTGAGACCCACTGTCCGACACGATCACGTTGGGTAGGCCATGTAGTCTCACTACATTCCTCAATAACAACGACGCCAGCTCTCCTGCCGAAGGTACCTGATTGCAAGCGAGGAAGTGCCCCATCTTCGTGAGATAGTCCACCACCACCAGTATGGCCGTCTTTCCTTGATCCTTTGGTAGCCCGACAATGAAGTCTAAGGATATGTTTTCCCAGGGTTTGGTCGGTGTAGGAAGGGGTTGGAGGAGTCCTTGCGATCTTCTGTGGTCCGATTTCATGGATGCGCAAACGGTACATGATGAACACCAATTCCGGACGTCTGTTCTCATGGCAGGCCACCAGAACTGCCGTCCTAGGCTCGCTACCGTCTTTTCGACACCCAGATGGCCGGCACAGGGAGACACGTGACACCAGGTGAAGGCCTGTTTTCGAAGCCTAGGCGTGGGTAACAACATACATCGTCCTTCATCTGCCACTCCTTGTGACTGTGAAGCCACCTCCGCCAC
Source organism: Triturus cristatus (assembly GCF_964204655.1). Classification (NCBI taxonomy): domain Eukaryota; kingdom Metazoa; phylum Chordata; class Amphibia; order Caudata; family Salamandridae; genus Triturus; species Triturus cristatus. The sequence goes on from NC_140583.1 coordinate 362,988,455, forward strand.
ATGAAGGTATGGGCCCCCTTCTGAACCCCCCTGAGGAACGTCTGTGGTTGAATCGCCCCTATCACAACTCCTGGAGGGATGATGGAATGTTCGGCAACCGGCTGCGGATCCCTGGCATTCGATTGCCTCGAAAGCGCGTCCGCTTTATTTATTTATTTTATTTATTTATTTATTTAATTTATATGGCGCGTTATAACCACAGGGGTCTCTAAGCGCAGTCTGACCAGATTTACGTGAAAGATGTTACATTCACTTGAAACCAACTGTGCACCTAAGATCTGCTCCATGCTTGTTTGAACAGTACCGTTTTTAGTTTTTTTCTGAAGGAAAGTAAGTTACTTTCCTTCCTGAGCTCTGGATCCAATTTGTTCCATAAAGCCGGGAGCGTGTTGGAAAAAGCGCGGCCCCCCACCGTGGACAATTTAAAACGGGACTGAGACAGAAGAGTGGCGTCCGACGAACGCAAAGTCCTACCCGGTGTGTAGGGGGATAATCGGGATTTCAGGTATTTTGGTGCTTTGCCATACTGAGCCTTGTGAGCGATACACAGTCCTTTGAAGACAATTCTCTGACGAATTGGCAGCCAGTGCAGCTCCTGCATCAGGGGAGAGGCATGGGCAGTCCTGGGTTTTTTAAATATTAGCCTAGCTGCATCGTTCATAACTCCCTGTAGTTTGTCCAGCAGCCGCTGTGGCAAACCTAAATAAAGGGAGTTCCCGTAGTCCAGCCTAGCCAGAATTGTGGCTGAGACCACGTGTCTCAAAGTAGGGAATGAAAGTAGGGCAGAGATCTTCCTTAGTTGTCTTAAGAGGCATATACTGGTGCCTACTACAGTGGCAACTTGTTTTTCCATGGATAATTTATTATCCACATATAGGCCTAAGCTTTTGACCGCAGCTGCCGGTTTTGGTGGTGCGCCCAGCTCCCTAGGCCAAAATTTCTCACTCCAAGGGTTACCCGAGATGGAAATGGGCAATACTTCCGTCTTATCCGGATTAACTTTCAAGGAGTTCTCGGACATCCAATTGACTGTAGTTTTCAATATGTCCTGTAGCCTAGTGGATGCTCCTGGACCATCATCCAGCCGGATGATTATCTGGGTGTCATCGGCATAGTTGTACACTAGGCAGTCCATCCTGTTCAGGAGAGCAATTAGTGGCTGCAGGTAGATGTTGAAAAGTAGGGGGGACAAGGCAGAGCCCTGTGGGACCCCGCAGGTGATCGGAGCAGGGGTGGAAAGTAGATCCCCCAGCTGCACTCGTTGTGTCCTACCCTGCAAAAATGATGTGAGCCATGCATGTGCTGTACCCACGACGCCAAAGGATCTCAACCACGACAGAAGCTGTTTATGACACACGGTGTCAAACGCCGCGGAGAGATCCAGTAGTACCAGGGCGCTCGGTGTTTTTACATCAGCTCGCATCCTTAGCTCATCTAGAATAGATAACATAACTAGTTCCGTGCTGTGATTAGCATGGAACCCTGCCTGATTGGTCTCCAGCAGGTTGTTACTCTCTAGATGGCCCGATAATAGAGCTAACACGTGCTGCTCAATTACCTTAGCAAGGAAAGGCAGCTGGGAGATGGGCTGGAAATTTTTCAGACATTTTGTGTCTGCTCCAGGTTTCTTCAGCAAGGGGATCAAGCGGGCCTCTTTAAAAGCTAAAGGGATCTGTCCTGTATGAAGAGAGGTGTTCAATAGGTGCAGAACCTCTTCCTCTATTCCTGGCATTGCCATCTTGAATATGTCAGGAGGGCATGGATCCACCAAGGAACCTGATTTAACTCGGCCTATAATTTTAAGTAATTCCTGTTTGGAAATAGGGGATAACTCAGCTAATGGTGGAATGTTTAGCGGGGCAATAAGGTCCGGTATACGCGGACATTCGAGGGGTGCGGTTTCCGCAATTTCGTCCAAGATATCAGATATCTTCTTTACGAAGAAATCCTGGAACCTCTGACAGTCCTCCTGGGTGAACTCGGGACTTTGCTCCTTGTTCACCCTGAGCTCCGCCAGGACCCGAAAAATTTATTTTTGCGGATTTCTTGCCGTAGTTATTCTTTCCTCAAAGAAAGCAGCCTTCCTTGATTGTATGGCTAGTTTGTACTGGGCTAAGGATGAAACATATTCTTGTTTGGAGATGGCGTCGTATTTTTTACGCCATGCCCGTTCTTTCTTCCTCACCCCGCGTTTCATCTCCCAACGATCACCATTTTATCATATCTTGTACACAGGTCCTGGACCAGTCTTACAAAGAGAGTGGGGAAGTCAGACGACGCCCAAGGTGGCCGATAAACCACCAAGAACACCACACAGACCGCTCCCCTCCTGAGCTTAACCCCCATGACCTCAGCTCCTCCAAGGGTTTCAGAGAGGAACCTATTGGCACGGAGGCATGACTGATATAAAAGGGCTACTCCTCCTCCTCTCTTGGCCCCCTCCCTGTTAAAATGAATAACCAAGTAGTTATCTGGAAGGGCCGCCACTAAATCAGGCACTGAGCAATCCTCCAGCCATGTTTCGGTAAGCGCAAGGACATCTAACTCCCCGTCTTCCAAAAATGTGAAGACCTCTAACCTATGGCTCTGCAAAGAGCGAGTATTCAATAGACCGTAGCTCAGGGTATGTGTGTTGGGAGTGCGATGTCGCCCTCTGACACTCCTAGGTGAAATTAGCAGACCCTCGCAACCCAGCCGATGTATGGTAGCCGGCTCCAGATGGGACTTACCCAAGTTAAGCTGTAATAGGTCGCCCCTTGAGTAAACCACATTCTTGCCAGGGGTTCTGGCCCCGGGCCCCGGATGGTCACGGACGGGCACAGACGGGCTAGTCTTTGGCGTGTCTTCGGCGTGCCGAGGAAGTGCCCGCTGCGCTCGTCCGCTGCGCTTCCGAGCAGTGAGCATAGTAAAGGGGAAGAGGCGGGGGCGTGGCTAAAAAGGGGCATGGCTCCGAGTCACGTGGGAGGTGACGATGACGATCCCCAGCAGTGCGCGAAGCAAGGTAGGACAATGATTGCGTCGCAAAGCAAACAAACAGTGCAAAACAATACAGAAGGTTTAAAAGCTAATGAGCAGCCCCCGGCTTCCGCCTCAGGGGTGAATAGCGAGTCAGCACCGGCTGCTACTCAGCGCGGCGATTTTCAAGCCTCCGGGAGGGGGCGTGGCTAAAAAGGGGCGTGGCTCCGAGTCACGTGGGAGGCGACGATGACGATCCCCAGCAGTGCGCGAAGCAAGGTAGGACAATGATTGCGTCGCAAAGCAAACAAACAGTGCAAAACAATACAGAAGGTTTAAAAGCTAATGAGCAGCCCCCGGCTTCCGCCTCAGGGGTGAATAGCGAGTCAGCACCGGCTGCTACTCAGCGCGGCGATTTTCAAGCCTCCGGGAGGGGGCGTGGCTAAAAAGGGGCGTGGCTCCGAGTCACGTGGGAGGTGACGATGACGATCCCCAGCAGTGCGCGAAGCAAGGTAGGACAATGATTGCGTCGCAAAGCAAACAAACAGTGCAAAACAATACAGAAGGTTTAAAAGCTAATGAGCAGCCCCCGGCTTCCGCCTCAGGGGTGAATAGCGAGTCAGCTTTCCTGTTCTCCGTACCGGGTCGGTATGTGATGTGGAAATTGAAACCGGAGAAAAAGAGCATCCACCTCATTTGACGGGGAGACAAGTTCCGCGCCACCGTCAGAAACTGGAGGTTTCTGTGGTCCGTATATACTGTAACTACGTGTCTGGCCCCCATTAACAAATGCCTCCACTCAGCAAATGCGTCCTTTATCGTGAGTAGTTCCTTCTCCGCAATATGGTAATTGCGTTCCGCGTCGTTCAATTTACGAGACATGTACGCCACAGGGTGGAGCAACCCCGACACCTCATTCCTCTGAGAGAGAATGGCACCCAGCGCCACATCAGAGGCGTCCGCTTCTACCACATAGGGTAATTCCGGATTCGAGTGAGCTAGCACCGGGGCGGTGCTGAAGGCCTTCTTGAGGGCCACAAATGCTTTTTGTGCTTCCGGTCCCCACACGAACTCCTGAGACTTCCTTAGTAGTTGCGTGATCGGGGCAACCAAGCCAGAAAACACCTCAATAAAACGCCTATAAAAGTTGGCGAAGCCTATGAAGCTCTGGACTTCCTTTACTCCTCGGGGCACCGGCCACTCCTCCACCGCTCTGATCTTGCGTTCCGCCATCTCCTGTCCGTTGGGGCTCAGCATCACTCCAAGGAATTCCACTGATGTGACGTGGAAGTCACATTTGCTGAGTTTGCAGTATAGCATGTTTTCCCTCAGTTTGTTGAGAACCGCGGATACGTGCTGTACGTGTTCTTCCTCTGAGTTGGAGTAGATGAGTATGTCGTCTATGTAAACGACCACGTAAATATCCAATACCTCCCGGAACACCTCATTGAGGAAGTATTGGAAGGCGGCAGGGGCATTGCATAGTCCGAACGGCATGACGAGGTACTCAAAGAGCCCGAACCTGGTCTTAAAGGCGGTTTTCCATTCGTCGCTGTCCCTCATGCGCACAAGATGGTATGCCCCCTTGAGATCAATCTTTGTGTATATTTGGGCCTTTTTTACCTGTTCCAGGAGAACGCTTATGAGAGGCAGGGGGTACCGGTTTTTTATGGTTATCTCGTTCAAGGCCCTAAAGTCCACGCAGGCCCTCAATTCGCCATTCGCTTTCGGGATGAAAAAGAGAGGCGATGCGGCAGGGGATTTCGACGGCCTGATGAACCCCAGCCCTAGTAACTTATCCAAATATCCCCGTAGATGTACGTTTTCGGGTTCTGTGAGCGCATACAGTCTGCCGCTGGGAACGCTAGCCCCCGGAACCAGGTCGATTTGGCAGTCGAACGGTCTATGTGGAGGGAGCACCTCCGCTCGGATTTCATCGAAGACGTCCCCGAAACTGTGATACACTCTGGGCAGCTTTACGGCCTTTTCTGCTGCCGTGGCGACCGTGTGACCTTCGCCTACCTCACCTTCGTGGGGGTCCTGCCGCATGCCGCACCATTGTTCACAAAACGGGGAAGTCATCTCAATGTGATGCGTAGGCCAATCCACCGTTGGGTTATGTTTTTGGAGCCAGGGTAGGCCCAATATGACCCTGTACTGCGGGGCTCTGATTATGCTAAAATCGGTACTTCTCCTGTGTGCTGTCCGATAGGTCCGGTCACCAGACTTCTCCCATCCACTGCATACACCTCCTCTGGTATCTGTTTGGGAAGGAGAGTGAGACCCAGTCTCCGTGCTTCATTGTAGTCCATGAACATGCCCGTGGCTCCTGAATCAATCATGGCTACCACAGGTATCCACTGGTCCTGCACTCCTACGTGTAAGGTAATAAACAAATGTCTTCGCCCTCCTTGATTCGGGCTCAACATGGAAGGGATGTGAGTGTGACTCCAAGATGCCCCTTCCCTAGACCCGGAGTCCCTCAGTTTTCCGCCGGTGCGTCCACCACTGCTGTCACCGTTTTGTTCGCTCGGTATCGTGAGGTTTTTGGCTTGGCTGGACACTCGGACATAGTGCCCCCTTTTTCCGCAGTAAAGGCAAAGGCCTTGCTTGCGGCGTGATTCTTTTTCAGTGGCTGTAAGGCTCGCCCTTATAGCTCCTATGTCCATGGGTTCCGTCCTGGTGGAGGAGTTGGTCTCAGGGCCACCCATCGACACATACGATGGCAGCGCTTTCCCTTTCCTCTTGTGATCGCCCTTTCTTTCGTTCAATCTATGGTCCAGCCATAGCACCAGGTTGATCAAGCCCTCACATGTCTTGGGTTGGGGGTCGATTTGTGCTACCACATCTTTGAGCTCTTCGCTCAAGCCCTGGTGAAACAGCGCAGTTTGTTTGGCTATGGGCCACTTGGTTTCGGCCACTAACCTTCGAAAAGCATTAAGGTACTGCACCAGATCATTGTTGCCTTGCCTCAGCTCCAACATCTCTCGATCGGCAGTATACGAGTCCGCCCTTCGATCAAACACCTTCAAGAATTCCTCGCGGAAGGCTCCCCAATCCCATAGGATAGGGTCGTCCCTGCTCACCAGTGGGACTGCCCATTGCACCGCGTTCCCAGCAAGATACGAGATCAGAAAGGCCACTCTGGCTTGGCTGGTAGGAAAGGCCTTTGGTTTGCAGGACAGCTGCAGTGCTACTTGAGTGAGGAATACCTGCACTGTGTTGGGGTCTCCGCTATACCTCTCTGGTGTCGCCAAAGGAATGGCTACGGGCATCTCTACCACAACCGCAGGGGCCGTGGCCGTGTGAGAGGCACCCGCCTGTAGCGGATCGTTCTGCAGAGCGTCCATTCTAGCCTTAACGTCTGCTGTTTCCTGTCTGGAAGCGGTGAGCTCGATTTGCATCGCGGCTAAGACGGCCAACATATCCTCAATCGTGGCCATGTCGTTCGCCCAACCAGGAGATTGTTATGGAAGAGGTCAGATATTATGTAACGTCCTGGCTTTCTCGGGGCTGGGACAAACAGACGATGGACCAGAGAAATGGATGTTAAGGATGATTTAATAAAACAGATAAACAACTACAGGCAACAAAGAATACCGGTACTGGAATCACCAGTTAAAGTACGATACCCATTCACAGCTCTTCTAACCGTCCTCCGCATGCACACCGGACCCGGTATGCTCCAACGGAGGGCACAGTGCTAAGCAGTGGCCGACAATGCCACTCGACCGCTGTGAAGGGTAGTTCCAAGGTTGTGGAATCTACGGGGGGGGGGGGGGGGGCACGTGGGAGTCACCCGGCCGGGCTCTCTACCACCTGGGAACAGCCGCTCTACCAGTATCCCCCAGAGTACTGCCACAACACAAAGACGCTGGGAACACTTCCTAGTGTGCGTCTCTTGTATCCGGGTTTAAATGATGATACCCAAGGTGGTGCAGAGATTGGATGGGAGCAGCCGCTCTACCTATCCCAGTTCTCCTACGAGTGTCGATGGCTAAGACGCGGAAACACATCCTGGATAGCGTCTTAGCTCTAGGCATGTGTTTACCCAAGTAACGAGGGTGGGGAGCTTCGGCTCGCACCCACCTCGTTTTCTCCAATTGTCAGGCCGTGGGGAGCTTCGGCTCTACCAACGGTACTTGTGCCCAATGACGTTGAATACGGCTCTCAGAACGGGACAGGACACGGGCAGGAAGCACACGCAGCACCTCTCCTCCGCTCCTTAGAATGTTCCTTCCGCCGCTCAACTCTCCAACGGGTCCGTGTACCTCAACCAGGTACTCCGGCAAAGATCAGAATATCCGACGCCGAGTCCCAGTGATCTTCTCCTTAAGTAGTACTCTCGGCGTTGTATAACCATGACTCTTGAGTTGCATAACACGAAAACTAGGCGTTACCCTTGGTGTTATGTAACCGGAACTCTTGAGTTGCATAAGGCACTGTTGCCGGAGGGCATTCTGGGAGTCGTAGTCCGCTCTCCTCCAAGCGCACCAGGTTCACGGAAGTGGCATCGTGGGAGGGAATCCATGTGCGGGAGGGGATTCCTGACATCATGCATCTGCTGTTTAACCTCTGTGGGGAAGACGCTAGACTCCTGGCGATGGGTGTGCGTGCTATCCATGTCTGCCTGCCACACAAGATTAAAGTCCCCCAGGAGGAGTGTTGGTCCCTCCGCGAAGTCTTGGATTTTCCACAAAATCAGTTGGAGGAAAGCGGCCTGCCTAGTGTTGGGTGCATACGCCGAAATGAAGGTGCACAGTTTACCCTTCAGGATACCTTTGACCATTATCCAGGGGCCTTCCTTATCTGATTTGGTATCTATGGGTTGAAATTTCATTGAAGTGTGAAAGAGGATCGCGGTCCCCCGGTGTTTGGTGAGAGCAGAAGTTCTGTATATTAATGTAAGCTCCGAAAGCTTCGAGTAGAAATCCGTTGACCACCTCGGAGTTGGTTCGATGTCCAAAGGGTTCCTACCGCCAGGTACTTTCCGCCCGACTGCTCACTGAAACCAAGTAGGAATATCCGGCACCGGCTTGGCGTGTCTGTTCCTTTTTTCACGGAGCGCGAAGCCGGAAATCACGTAGCGCGCCGGACATGACGTCAGCACGTGCTGTGCGCCGCACAGCCCTCGGGGTAATGTAGTTCTGCGATACTACTAGCGTCGATATCGCATGACAACGTCTCCACCAGTGCTCCCGTAACAGTACATCCCTTCCCCCGAGGGACGTTGTCAGGGTCTTGGCTTCGAGGCATTCAGGGTGTGGAATTTCTTTATCAATCGAGGAGCGTGAACTGCTTCTGCGGGCTCCCAGGAGTCTTCCTCAGGTCCGTATCCTTTCCATGATATCAGGTACCATATCTTCCTTCCTCTTTTCTTGGAGTCCACCACTGCTCGTACATCATATTCCGGTTCGTTGTCAATCAAGATTGGCTTAGGGTGTCTGGGTACAGGAGTGTGGGCTGGTTTCAATAAGGAGACGTGGAAGACTGGATGAATACGCATGTGATTTGGTAGCGCGAGTTTGACCGCTACCGGGTTGATTATCTTGAGAATCTTGTAAAGACCGATGTATCGAGGATTGAAGATGCTATAGCGCCGAAAGCGTATATTCCTGGTTGATAACCATACAGCATCACCTTCCTTGTACAATGGTTCGGGCCGCCTATGTTTATCTAATTGTGTTTTATACGTGGTTTTTGCTTTCATAACCTTTCTTTGGGTGTTTTTCAGGATTCTTTGGATTCTTTGGATTCTTGTTTGTACTTCTGGTACTTTCAGTTTCTCTGTGGGTAGTATAAATGGTAGGAACCGGGGGTGGAAGCCATAGGTAACAAAAAACGGTGCTAGTTTTGTGGTGCTATGTTGAGCACTATTGTAGGCTATTTCGGCTAGCCATAACCACTCTACCCAGGTTTCTGTAGTGCTTTGAACGTAGGCTCTCAAATATTGTTTCAGAGTTTGGTTTAACCTCTCCGTCTTTCCATCTGTCTGTGGGTGAAAGCTGGTAGACATGTTTAAATTGATTTGCAAGGCGGAACACCACACTCTCCAAAACTGTGACGTGAATTGCGTGCCTCTGTCTGTTACGATAGTCTTGGGAAGGCCATGTAGGCGTACTACGTGAGTCAGCAATAGCGTGGCCACTTGTCCGGAAGTAGGTAAACTATGACACGCAATGAAGTGGCCCATTTTTGTTAAACTATCGATTACTACCAGAATCGTGGTATATCCTTTATCCTTGGGCAATCCTACGATGAAATCTAACGTGATGTTCGATGAAGACTTAGTAAACGAACTGAGGCAAATATCTATGGAGAATACGCAAGGAGGTTCTTTGGGTATGGAGAGTTTGCAAGGGTCTGATGATTCTTCAAATTGGGCGTATCAGGATTCGCCCAACCCCAACCCTAAAACTAATACTCCACCCCTTATTGCTCCACCCGTTGCTGCTAGCACCCACAATTCCTTGGATCACGAACATCGAAAGATCACGCTTGACACCATTTATGATGTCATCATGGCACATAGGGCAGAGGCTCAGGCGGATAGCGCTCATACTCAAAACTCATTGAAGAAGCTACAGACCTCTCTACGAAGAGTCGCTAAGTCCTGCGCTGATACCGCCATTAGAATCAGCGAAGCAGAAACTCGTATATCCACGTTAGAGGATGAAGTGACTTCACAGAAAAAAGAGATTACGGCATTGAATGCCCAAAGAAACGACTACATCTGGAAGCTTACAGATTTGGAGAACAGGCTTAGACGAAATAACCTCAGAATTCTTGGGGTTCCAGAGGGAAAGGAAGGTACGGACCCTCTTCTATTTGTAGTGGAGCTCCTATCTGAGGCTTTTCCCGAAAATACGAGCTGGGATTGGAAAGCTGAGGTTCAAAGGGCTCATCGATTTCCATTTTTCCAGAGGAAGACAACTGGTCAAGTGAACCCATTTCCTAGAGCCATTTTAATCTCACTGAGCCACTTCTTGGCTCGTGAAGCTCTTTTTGATTTGGCCCGCCCCAATAAGAAAGCTCGTGCCAAAGGGTGTGAGTTTTTTGTGCGTCCGGATTTCTGCCAAGCAACAGTGGACCTTAGGTGGAGATTTCGACAACTAATTCCTAAGTTCCAGGAGAAGGGGGCACAGGTTTTTCTACAAAATCCTGCTAGGCTGAAAGTTATTATCAAGGGGCAGGCATCGGTTTTTACGGATGAACGCACTGCCAAGGAATCTCTACAGAAGCTCTAGATTGGGGCTTTTTTTCCTTCTCTAGGAAATCTTTTTTCTTTTTTCGAGCCCGGCTCAGTTTGACTTTTCACCGATGCGATGTGTTTTTCGCCCCCTTTTTTTTTTTGAGATAATATGGAGATAACACTAAGATAATGTGATCAAGCTAAAACTAAAGTTTAGTAACAATTTTTAGCAACTCCGAACTCAGGCAGACTGTAGCTGTGAATTATAATGCATGATATCGGCTATGGATAAATGTAGCGCTAGGTATGTCCTTTTTTTTTTTTTTTTGGGTGGTGTGCTCTGGGAGGGGCTGGGCAGCCTATCTCGCCATCTATCGGGACTACGGTCCCTGTGCTTCATGGGAAGGGTAAGGGTGGGCTGGGTGGGTGGGGGGAGGCAGGCTAGGGTGGGGGTGGGGGGTGGGTTGGTGTGGGTAAGGGGAGGTGAAGGGGGGTGTAAGGATAAATCAGCATTGACGGCTATATTTGTATCTTTTTGTTTGAACCCAAACTGTTCTTTTTTTGAAATTAGTAGACTCATGTTTCTTCAACTTGTGGTAATGTTATTATCTGTATCTCTATATCTGGGTCTGAGTCAAGTGGTTCATATGGTTCAAAATTAAATAACAATCCGCAAAATGAGAACATTATCTTTATGTTCATTGAACATATGCGGACTCAATGACTACAAAAAAAGATTGGTCTTGGCTAAGATAGCTAGCGGTTTCTCCTGGGACATTCTGTGTCTTCAGGAGACACATATTGCTTGGGCTAATAGGACATGGTTCAAAAAAATTGGGATGGAGTTAATTGTCTGCTCAAAGCAATCTTTTAATAGTCGAGGAGTGGCAATCTTATGTAAAGCTGGGGTTTTGTCATGTAAGAAGCACAAGGAAGATCAAAAAGGAAGGTGGGCTATTGTTGAGGCACTGTTTGGCAATAATGAGACAATTACCATTTGTACAGTTTACGGTTCAAATCTGGATGAACCCGAGCTATTTGATTTCCTAAATATAGAACTCGCAATGTGGCCTCAACCGGTTATATTTTGTGGGGATCTTAATATACATATAGATGCATTAGCAGATCTTAGGTCTGTTTCTACATATTTCGGACGTAAACCGAGAGTGTACAAATCCCTACGCAATTTAGTTCTTAAGCACGGCCTTTATGACACTTGGAACAGACTCAATAACACACATCAAGGAAGCACATTCTATTCAGCTCCACACAATAAGCTAGTTCGGCTTGATTATATATTGGCCTCTCCTTCTATTTTGGAAAGAGCAACCATTACTGTACTGCCAAGACTAATCTCCGACCACAACCCTCTTATGCTAAAATTTGAGATAACTGCTGTACCACCTGTAAGATCGAATTGGACCTTTGATAGGAAGCTTTTAGCTGACAAAGACTATCGGGACCATATTAATTCTTGGCTGCCAGGATTTATAGCCATTCACAAAAATTCAGCCCCAGACACAGTTGTTTGGGATACTGTCAAGGCTGCTGTCAGGGGGGAAACCCTAAGATTTGCAATACGCAAACGTATGACTCTTAGACACAAATTTGAGCAATCTATTTTAAAGTTAAATACGCTCGAATGTGAGTTAGTGCAGAAGATCAAGGATCGGTCGGATGTCTCTACAGCACAAAACAAATTCATAAAACAGAGGTCTGTAATCTTTCAGCACTATGCTGATGAAATGGCCGCTAAATTTCAAACGTTTAGAAGGGAATGCTTTGAATATGGTGAGCAGGTGGGTGAAGTCTTGGCAAATAGATTAAGGCAAAAACAGATACAGGCCAAGATTGATAAAGTTAAAGACATAGATGGGTTTTTACAAAATTCGGAATCTGATGTCTGTGAGGCATTCAAAACTTTTTATCAAAAACTATATATGAATGAAGAAACCGGTGGTTCAGCTGAGTATCTGGAGGAGATCCCCTCTCTAGGTTTAGATCAGGCTCAGAAGGACACTCTTGCTACCCCCTTAGATTGGGAGGAAATTAAATTGGCAATGCTCTCTTTACCGCGGGGCAAAGCAATGGGGCCTGACTCGATTCCTTTGGAATTTTATATTGTGTTTCAGTCTGTCCTACGGGACCTACTAACCTCTTTATTTCAGATCGTATTTAGTGGTACAGCTCCTGATTCATGGTCTAAAACAACCATTATAGTTTTTAAAAAGAAAGGGAAGGAGGCGCTCGAACTTGCCTCATACCGCCCTATAACTTTAATTAACGCGGATAGTAAGATTTTTTCCAAACTTCTTGCTAGACGACTTGGCAAGGTTATAGCACCATTAGTCTCTCATCGTCAACACGGTTTTGTAGCAGGTAGATACTATAGATCATATCCGCCGAGTAATCTCTCTTTTGGATTGGTCCCAGGTGTCAGAAGTCCCAATAGGGGTAGCCCTGTTGGATGCAGAGAAGGCATTTGACAGGGTGTCCTGGGAATTTCTCTGGGCCGTCCTCCAGTGGAAAGGATTTCCATTATCCTTTATCAAAGCAGTACAAGCTCTCTATACTAGGCCGGCAGCCTCAATTCGTATATCTGGGCAGTACTCTGCGGAGTTTCAGATCCATAGAGGCACCCGGCAGGGCTGCCCCTGCTCTCCTTTACTTTTCGCTCTTTATATCGAACCTCTCTTGGTAAAAATAGAGCAGGATCCAGAGATTATACCAGTTAAACCTATGTCTCAATCTATTAAAGTGTTAGCCTATGCTGACGATGTGGCAGTTGTCACAATGGATGTCGCTAAAGCGCTGAGCCGTATTAAAACAGTGACCATGGAATTTGGATCTTTATCCGGCTATAAACTGAACCTACATAAGACGCAAGTTCTCTATACTGGCACTGGCCCTCTTTTAGGTGTCAACACTGTCTCGGAGGCTGTATACTTAGGGGTCAAAATTGCCTCGAAGGTTGAAACAATTGTCAGTCTCAATCTCGATCCAATTTTAATCTCTTCTAATAGAATGCTGGAAAATTTGGACTATTTACATCTATCTATTTATGGTAGGTGTAATGTCATTAAGATGGTGGTTTTTCCAAGATTTCTTTATTTCCTTCGCTTAATTCCTCTTCTTATACCTAACCTAGTTTTCACAAAAATAGAAAGAATGTGTTCCCGTTTTATTTGGGGGTATAAGAGGTCAAGAAGAGCCATTAAGAAACTTACTCTACCAATGGCAAGGGGGGGGCTGGGTATTCCCCAGTTTCAGTACTACTATTGGGCGGCCATGCTCCAATACATGAGGATCTTATTTTTTGGACCTCAGGTTTATTTTGACCCTGCTTCTTCACCCTCTATATATGAGCTTGTTTTAGGGTCAGAAGCCAACTATTTATTCTCTAAATTTTTTGAGCCCAGCTATTATAAAAGAACCCGTTTTAAGATCTTGGTGGCTGCAGCTGCAGTCTGGTTAAAAGTGCATAAACTTTTTACCATAAAAGAATATCATCGATACATGCCTCTAGGAGAAATAGGGAAACTGCCTATGATTTTTTCAGATTCAATCATGCATAGATGGAACACTCAGGGGATTAGAGCCATTGGGGACCTATTTTCTAATAACCAGTTGATGTCTTTCTCTGAACTTCGAGAGAAATATGGGCTACATCATATGGATTTTTTTAAATACCTTCAGATTCGAAGCTTTTTAGTTAAACTTATCTCAAGAGGTCAGATTAGTTTAGAAAAGAATCCAATTTTGGAATGTTTAAAAAGGAAATGTAAGATATCCCAATTGTCTAAAACTATAACTGCAACCAAACAGGATGATCTTGCCTATTTTGAGCAACGTTGGGAATCGCGGCTAGGGATAGTCGGTGTTGATTTACAAGTAGTGTTGAATCTTCTGGATGCGGTTTTATTCTCAGGTAGCTATAAAAGCCAATGTTATATGGCAATTTTCGATCTGTACTATTCTCCAGCGAAGATAGCCAAATGGGGTATAAATAAGGGGGGGTCGATGTCCTAGATGCAGCCAGAGGGCTGCTGATTTGTTGCACATGCTATTTGAATGTCCTGTACTTACCTCTTTTTTTAAAGAAATACACTGTTTTTTGAATTTAGGTTTAGGAGTCTCGGTTGACATTACACCACAATTAGTACTTTTTGGTTATGATTTTGTTTCCAATAGCAGAAATCGCTCAACTCCAGAGAAAGGCTTCCTGTTTCTTTGTATGGCTATTTCCCGCTTATGTATTACCTCACAATGGCTTAGCTCGGAGGCTCCCTCTTTTTCTATATGGAAAGCTAAATTGTTATCCTTGTATAATTTAGAAATTTCCCTATATAATCATAAAAGCACACGAAGGAAAGAATTTGGGTTCTCATTATGGGCTCCAGTGAGTAAATGGATTTGATTATTATACTTCTTTTCTGTGTATGTTTACTCATTATGGAATGATTATTGGTTGTTTTTTCTTTTTTCCTCTGATTTTAAACTTGTTTCATCGATGCTGATTTATCCAAAAAAAAAAAAAAAAAAAAAAGAAATCTAACGTGATGTGTTCCCACGGTGTGTTCGGGGTTGGCAGGGGTCGAAGCAACCCATAAGGCTTACTGCGATCAGGTTTGGTTTGCATACAGACTTGGCATGTTTGTATGAGCGATTTCACATCGCTGGTCATTGTAGGCCACCGGAATTGTCTTAGAAGCCTTTCTTGAGTCTTTTCTCTTCCGTTGTGTCCCGCTGTGGGAGAAGTATGACACCAGTGGAGCGCTTCCTGGCGTAAGCTCGGAGCAGGCACGAATAACTGATTTCCTTTCATGGGTAAGCCTTCTCAAACCTTCCAATCCTTGTGGTCTAACAACCACTTCTGCCATCTTGGTCGTTTCATTTCTGTCATCACCTTAGTGAGGAATTGCTCGGATGTCACCACACAGATCGCCTGATCAGGATGTATGATAGATCACGCTATCGGTTCTGAGGGCTCCAGCGTGCTTTCCTGCCTTGAGAGGGCATTTGCCTTTTTGTTTGCACTCCCAGGTCTGTAGGTGAGTACAAACCGAATTTCTTCGAAGAATAGCATCCACCTCAATTGTCGGGGGGAGAGGAGGCGAGCCGACGTCATGTATTGTAAGTTCCGATGATCGGAAAATACAGTGGTCGTATGTTTGGCCCCCATTAAATAGTGTCGCCATTCTTTGAAAGTGTCTCTTATGGCGAGCAGCTCTTTCTCTGCTATGGTGTAATTAATCTCAGCGCCACTCAGTTTTCTGGACATGAAAGCGATGGGATGCAAAAACCCGTTCTGGGGATCTCTCTGGGATAGCACGGCACCAATCGCTACTTCAGATGCATCGGCCTCTACCAAGTATGGTCTTTCAGGATCTGGATGTGCAAGGGCAGGTGCCGTTGTAAACGCTTCTCTAAGCTGAACGAACGCCTGTTGTGCCTCAGGAGTCCATGCGAATTTCACCTTTTTTCGGAGTAGTTGGGTTATCGGGGCTACTATATCTGAAAATTGAGAAATGAACCATCTATAAAAGTTGGCAAACCCTAGAAAGGATTGTACATCCTTTACATTTGTAGGGGTTGGCCAATTCTGTACTGCAGAGATCTTTCTTTCTGCCATGGTTTGTCCTTGTGCTGACAACATCACCCCTAGAAACTCAACCTGGTCTACGTGAAACTCACATTTACTGAGTTTACAGTATAAATCATTTGCTCTCAATGCCTCTAACACTTTTCCTACGTGTTGCTGGTGATGGTTGACGTCTTCCGAGTAGATTAAGATATCATCTATGTACACTATGACAAACCTGTCTAGATACTCCCTCAACACTTCATTCAAAAAGAAATGGAAAGCGGCAGGCGCGTTGCAAAGCCCGAACGGCATTACTTGATACCCGAACAATCCATATCGAGTGCGAAAAGCCGTTTTCCATTCGTCACCCCGTCTCATACGGACAAGGTGGTAAGCACCACGTAAGTCAAGTTTGGTGTACACCACTGCCTTTTTTACTTGGTCCAACAGAACCGATATTAATGGAAGCGGGTAGCTATTCTTTATTGTCACCTTATTCAAGGCGCGAAAGTCGATGCAGGTTCTCAACTCGCCGTTAGCCTTCGGAATGAAGAAAAGGGGCGACGCTGCTGGGGATTTTGATGGTCTAATAAACCCATTAGCCTGGTACTTTTCTAGATATTCCCGCAAATGTTCATTTTCTCTTTCCGACAGAGCATAAATGCTCCCACATGGCACCACCGCCCCAGGAACTAAATCTATCTGACAATCGTAAGGCGATGGGGGAGGAAGTAGGTCAGCTTGTTTTTCGTTAAAGACATCTAGGTATTCTCTATACATATCGGGTAATTCTATGTCATTTCTGCCGCTGTAGCTATAGTATATCCCTTGAGCTGGTGTCTTTCTATCGAATTATTATCCACAAAACAGCTTTGCATACAGAATGGGGATGTAAAGACTATACTGTGATCTATCCAATTGATGGTAGGGTTATGTTTGGTTAACCACGGTAATCCCAGGATCACCCCATACAAGGGTGTCTTGATGATATTGAATGCCAACCATTCTCTATGGGCTTCTCCACACCCTACATCAAGGGAGGGGGTACTAAATCCAATGGGTCCTGAAACCAGATTTCTACCGTCTACAGTTAACACGTTTTCCAAATGTTCTTTAGCCACCTTTGAAATCCCTAAAGACTGCACTAACTCCTCATCCATAAAGATGCCTGTAGCGCCCGAATCCAGAAGGGCAGTAACTTCTACCGGTTTCCCCTTTAGAAGTAACTGAAGACGCACAAAAAAATGGTCTTTCTTGCCTATCACAGAAGGTATTTCATACTGGCCCTTGGAATTTCCTCCCCCAATCCCTGGGCCTATTAGTTTTCCGTCTTTGATACTGTCAGCGGGGTAGCCCGCGCATAACCGCCTTCTCTAGCCGTGGGCTTAGCCAAGCACTCCTTTACATAGTGCCCCTTCTTCCCACAATACATACATAGGCCTTGCTTTCTCCTCAGTTCCCTTTCTTCCTGTGTTAGGGCTGCTCTCACTGAACCTATTCCCATAGGTTCCGCCGCTTGACCAGAAAAATGTCCCTGTGAGCGTGGTTTATCACTCCTAAGAAAAGGACGATCACATTTCTTTCTGTCCCCCCTTCTTTCTGAGAGACGATGATCTAAACGTCTAGCTAAGTTGATTAGATAGATTTAAGACCGGGGTTGTGGGTCAATTTGGGCTATTACATCTTTTAATTCATCCCTAAGACCATGGTGAAATACCGCTGCTTGCTTTTCTTCAGGCCAATGCGTTTCTGCCACTAATCTCTGAAACGCATTTATGTATACCAATAATTCACGATTCCCTTGCTTTAACTTTAACAACTCCCTATCCACTGAATATGAGTGGGCTCGGTGGTCAAAAACGCCTTCAAACTCCTCCCGAAACCCGTCCCAATCATATAACAATGGGTCATCCTTCCTTACTAAGGGAACTGCCCATTGTGCTGCGTCACCCGCCAAATAGGATATCAGAAAGGCTACTCTAGCCTGGTTGGTACTAAATACCTTGGGCCGACACGTGAAATGGAGCATAATTTGTGTTAAAAATACCTGTACTTTCTTTTCATCCCCATAGAACCGTTCTGGTGCGGCTAAGGGAATGGGGGTTGGTATTTCCACCGTAAACGGCGTGGGTTGGGCTGGGGAAGAACCACCTACCCAAGTACCTCCACTACCGAGTCGGCTCCCAACTGCATCAAAAGGATTACGCTGTAGTCGTTCTACGCGATCCTGTAATGCCGCTGTCTCTACTCTGGATGCCGCTACCTCTGCTTGTACTATTTGTAATGCTGTAAGAACGTCTTCTAGGGTGGCCATTGTGCTCCGAACCAACTGGGAAGTAAAAGGTTTTTTATGGCCGGATATTCTGTCAGCTCCGATAGCTTCGAGTAGAAATCCGTTGATCACCTCGGAGTTGGTTCGATGTACAAAGGGTTCCACCTCTTGATCGTTTCCTCTCTGATTGCTATTATAGCACAGGAGATAGATCGGATCAAGTGAGGGAAGGAAAGGATGGGAACAGCGGGGAGGGAGACCTGTGAAAATAAAAGCACACCATTAAACACCTTTAAACTATGCGTAGTCTAGTATACACACTTCAGCATGGGAACAACTACCGGGAGGGGGTTTGCAGTACCTGTAAAAGAAAATAACCATGAACTTCATTTAAATGCCATGAACAGTTCTATTCGTTGTTGTGGTTCTCGGGTTTGTTTGTATACATCGTCTACACACACCACAGATATCACCAAAAGAACCAATATGTATTTTCATGCTTTCCTTTATGACCTTAGACATGAACAATCAAACTCCCATTTTATGAACTCCACCGTTTCTCAACAAGGCTTCGACAAAAGGGTTCTACTGCACTCAATTTGCCGGTTCGAAACCAGGCTTCGGCCCTCAGTGCTACGCCCTAGATTTGTGAGCTCCAAATTCCCTCAGCTCGTTTCTCTGAACCTGAGGGTTTCTTTTGTAGGTTTAATGTCAGAGCCGTTCACTTCACGGCGTCGCTCTCACTCTCTCTCTCTCTCTCTCACACAATCATACGGTACCAATTCCTCCTCAGGCTTGGCATGCATCCCATATGATCGTTTGCCACTTTGATATTCTTCTGTAAATGTACCAGAATGAGTGCACAGACGTTCATCACTCTCGAGAGACTGCTATAAGCTCCCGCGATCCCGCGGTACCCAACACCCCACTCTCGAATCTCTCCAGCAACTGCAACGGTGCAGGTGCACCCTTACCCGACCACCACGGCCTACCGCCAGGTACTTTCCGCCCGACTGCTCACTGAAACCAAGTAGGAATATCCGGCACCGGCTTGGCGTGTCTGTTCCTTTTTTCATGGCGCGCGAAGCCGGAAATCACGTAGCGCGCCGGGCATGACGTCAGCACGCGCTGTGCGCCGCACAGCCCTCGGGGTAATGTAGTTCCGCGATGCTACTAGCGCCGATCTCGCATGACAACGTCTCCACCAGTGCTCCCGTAACAATTAATGAGTAATTTTTGTGGCTAAGATGGGACTCTTCTGTGCTCGGCAAATGTGTCTCCTGTAACGCTATTATGTCTAGGTGGTGGTCAGAGATATATTTCCAGACCTTTTGCCTTTTTATTAGGTGAATTAAGGCCTTTGACATTCCAGGAGCCTACTGTTATTACCATTGGGTCTGTGCCGCCCCTCTCTGCCCTCTCAAGAGCCCTTGTGTCAACCCCCTGTAGACTGCAAGATAATCCCCACCCAATGGGAGACCAGGGTGAACCTGATGTGGAGCCCCTAGCTTAAACCAAGTGCAAGTGCAGGAAAAATCATGAAAAAGCCGCCACCAACCTCCTCTCCCTCACCATTTCCCAAATCCCAAAACCTTGTCATGCATCTCGGAGGAGCGCCTGTCCGCTTCTTGGGCACGTGTTCCCAAGTCGATCACTCTGGTCCCCACTGAGTCCACGTCGCGTTGAAGGTCTGCCATTCGTGTGGTAAGATTGGTCTTTAGCTGGTCTATTGAAGTTTGAATGTCTTGACACAGTTCTTTACGCAATTCCGCCTTAAAGTCTTGGAGTGAGGACATAAGATCTTCTTTGGTAAGGGCCATAGCGGATGTCTCGTCGTCTCGGTCTGAGGCCCGATGCTTATCAGCTGGCGGGAAGAAGCTCGAGACCTCAGTCGTTGCTCGAGTTATCGTCTTATTCGGAGGCATAAGGCTCGACCCCAGTTAATGATTTCTGGTGCGGCGGAGAAGGAGTGAATTAGCAGACCAGAATGGTATCCCGGCTCGGGAGTGCGCAGCAGTCACTACTGGCCAGGCTCCGCCGAACTTGTGATTCTAGTGAAAAGGTAGCAGGCGGAGAGGAGTTATATGCAGTGGAGGTCCATCACTTGCCACGCATATCAGGGAGTAGCAGGAGCAAGACGGTCCCCGATATGGCTACGGTGCTAGGCGATATCTTTAGGCCTCAAATGTAAACCTCCTTGTAGGGGCGGCAGGCATGCCGGCGGTTAGGGTCCGCCTTGGTGACAATTTTATGCAGCCCCTGATGGCCAGCCGTCTCAA
Organism: Triturus cristatus; assembly: GCF_964204655.1. Lineage (NCBI taxonomy): Eukaryota > Metazoa > Chordata > Amphibia > Caudata > Salamandridae > Triturus > Triturus cristatus. The sequence goes on from NC_140583.1 coordinate 363,008,737, forward strand.
GTGTCCCCGTCTGGAGCTGAGGTGTATTGGAGCCGATGCATGCAGGGTTATGCCGGCTCCGTCTCTATGCGTTCAGTGATAGGAAATAGCGCCAGTTTCAGCGGTTGGTCGCCATTTTAAGGTCAGGCGCAGTGTGGCACAAGGTCTTTAGTGTCCGCCAGCCGTTTGTCCCCTCGTCTCAGGGACGCGGGTCCGCAAATTATCGCCCGCGCATCGGCCCTCTTCTCTCTGGGGGACTGCCGAATGCCCGCGCTGTCCCGCTGTTGCACTCTCTGGGGGATCGCGGATTCAGCGCATCGACCCCCCGTCTGCTAGACTCCAAGGCGACCCGCTCACCTTTTTTTTTGATAATCAATTTTATTAGGTTTTGAAGAAAACAAGAAATTCATTGGCAGTAAATCAGACACATTATTCATGCACATTGCAATCACCAGAAATGACAAGAACAGGGGCTCCATCGCTAAGGCGAATAAAAGTGGAGAGAGTGGGCAGCCCTGGTGGGTGCCCCTCTGGATGGGGAAGGGTTCAGAGAGTACACCGCTGATAAGGACCCTAGCCCTAGGAGCGGAGTATAGGACCCAGATCAGACGCCGGAACGCGGGACCAACACCCATCCTCTCCAATACGTCTCCCAGGTAGCCCCAGTCCACCATATCAAAGGCTTTCTCGAAGTCTAAAAAGAGCAGGGCCAGATACGGGGTAAGACGGTGACGGTGTGCCAGAGCGAGGTGGAGGCGGCGAAGTCTCTGGGCTGCCACTGTGGTAAAAAGTTTGATCTCCGTATTAATAAGGGAGATGGGACGGTAATCCGCGCAGGCGAGGGAGGGCGGCCGCGTCTTTGGAAGAACTACGATAGTGGCCACGTCCGTCTCAGGCGGAAAAGACCCCTCCACTACATGATTGAACAACTCCACCATTTGCGGAACCAGCGTGTCCCGATATGTAGCATAGTACTCCTGGGGGTAGCCGTCGGGCCCGGGCGTTTTGCCGGAGCGCAACAGTGAAATGGCCCCGTGTACCTCCTCGGCCGTGATGGGGTGGTCGAGAGTTGCGGAATCCGTCTGGGAGAGTGTTAGACCTGGCACCTTGGCGTGAGTCTCCCTTCCTCTTTTTTGTCGCTGTGCCTCATGTGTTTTTATGGTGTTGGCCGCTCAGCGCGCTGTGCCACTGCCAACCAGTGTCGCGGTGCGAGTGCTCCCTATGTAAATTGTATATGATGGTTGGATTCCATGATTGGATTGTTTGATTTACTGTCAGACCCCAGTAAAGGGCGCCAGGAGCGCCAGGGCATGTAAAGGCAAACACCGCTGGTGGGCTTGCAGCACTGGTTGTGCCACCCACAGAAGCGGCCGGTAAAATATGTCTAAGGTCTGCCATCGCAGAACCTGCGTGCAGTCTGGTACTGAGATGCTGACTGGCAAGTGCCCACACTTGCCGGTCCCTGAAACCTTCCCTTAACTGCATGTTAGTCACCCCTCTGGTAGGCCCACGGGCAGGGTGCGTTGTAAGCATAAGGTAGGACAAGCCTAGATGCGTGGCCTGTCCTAGTAGTGAATTACCGCCATCTTGTTGTTCACTACTGCACGACTACCCTGTTCTCATAGGCCAGTATGGGCGGCTTGGATTGTTACACCCTATGATCCTAACCGACCCAGGGAACACGGTAGAAGATCGAGTTTAGTATGCCTGAACTCGGATAATAAGGTACATCTTTTCCAAGGTTTATTTTAATATTCCGGGTTTGCAAATGCCGCTTTTAGAAAGCTGGCCTTTGCTTGCCTAAACATTTCAGCCCGCCTCTGCGTGATGTGTATCTGATGTCTGGCTGGTGTGATTGACAGGGCTGGGGGAACCCAGATGGGCAGGGCTAGGTAGCCTGGTGGTGAATAGGACGATCGACAGGTAGATGGGGGGGGGAGGAGTACTCCTAGGCGCTGAATAGGACAGTGCTCTGCCACCTCAATGCCGGCTCCGCCCCCTGTGGAGCGTCTGAGGACTCTGCCCTGCACTCTGAAAGAAGAAGCCTGCATCACGTAAACAAAGTGCTCAGAAACCGGACTGGACTAGGCAAGGGCCCCCCTGGCCTGGGAGAACAAAAGATTGGCTGTATAAATGTAGGAGCCCTGCTCCTAAGAAACTAGATCCGCTTTTGACCAAGAAGAATCTCTGCCTGAGGAGGAGGCACCGGGAAAGCTGTAGGAGGAAGACTGTCCCTATCCTGGGGGATTGGCCTGCAGTGGTGACCTTGCTACCAAAGGGGAGAAGAGGAACTTTTGCTGAAAACTTTGCTTTATTATTACTTTCAAGACTTGTGCTTTCCAAAACGATCTCCAAGGGCTTGGAACTGAGCTTGCCCCCTGAACTGAGCCCCAGGACCATTGGGCTCTACCTGATCTTCACTCGCCTGCCACTGGACTGTGGTGTCCTTTCCCTCGCCGGAGCTGTGACCCTCGTGCCCCAGTCCCTCCCTGAGCCGTGACCCGGACTGCTTAGCCGCCCCCGCCTTGGGAAGAGCCTCGCTCGATCGGAGCCGCTCCCCCTACGCTGTGCTGGGCTGCCCCTGTCACCTCGCTCGCTGGAGGCTCGCTGTGCATCTTCACCCTCCCGCCGGAATCGGCGTTGTGAGCATCTCCAAGCCTCGGACGGCCCGGACGTAACCTGCGTGCCCGGCTGCCCCGCTTTGTTCACCCGCCCCCTGCAACACCCCGCTCTTGTCGTGAGCCTGCAGATCAGACCCCCATCGTGAAGTGTGGGAGCCTCGGACGCCGCCTCGCCCTTCTGTCGAAGAGCCGCTGAAGTCCCGCACCCGCCCTTGCGTCAAGAAACAAGGTACTGTACTTACGAACTCGACCGCGAGCTTGCATCGGATCCAGGGTCGGCAACGTTCTGATTTCCCTGTCATCTGCCGTGTGCTTCCCGGACGCCGCATCAGCACGAAGTGCGCTGAGGCCCACAGTTACCTTGTGCCCGCCTAAAGAACTTTCCGTAGCAAAGAGACTTTACCGTATTTCCAAGAGTTGTGGCCCCATCAGTTCAACGTTACTGGGCCTTGTATTTGAATCTGCTGAATCTACATAAAAGCTTATTTTTATATACTTCCTGATTGGTGTCAGTTTGTGGTGCATGCAAGGGGTTTACTGTATGTGTAATTGCATTTGCTTAACCGTGTACGCCTGAGACTTAGCCTAGACAGCTCGCGCCACGCACCTAGAGGGTGAGCAGGGGTTATTCTGGGGAGTCATCCTTCGCCCTGACAAGAAGTAAAGGGTCCCTGCTTGTTGTGGGTACACACCTACGTCAACCAGAGCCCCCTCATTTCTAACATTGGTGGCAGCGGTGAGGATTTACGGATTTGCATTTGCGGTTTGCGTATAGTGAACCACTGATCACCACGTAGTGAGAGCAGACCAGTAACGCAGCCACAAGACTAGCAATTGTTTTTGTTTTGCCAAGAATCTCCGTTGTTAGAGCCATGCCTGGTTCACTTCCCGCCGGAAGGGCAGCTTCTATAATCTCTGGATTTGAGGACATAGATTGGGAAGAAAGCGCACTTCAGGATCGTACCAATGAAGAGTTGAGAGGTTTTTGCTCCAAGTTCAGAATTGCCCAAACTGGATTGAAAAAGAAGGACCAACTCGTGAAGGCGCTGAGGGCCTGGTATGAGTCAAAGGCACCAGAGAATCAGGTGGAAATGGTTCCACCAGAAAGTGTCCATGAGTTTGGCAGAGACCTGTCGCCAGAAGAGTTGGCAGACAGGGCAGCAACCCGGGCACATGAAGTAGAGATGGCAAAACTTCATGGGCAAATGGATATGGAAAAACAAAGATTAGCCATGGAAGAAAAGAAACTACAAATAGAGCATGACATGAAGCTGAGGGAGCTGGAGCTGAAAGCAAAAAGTTTGGAGCTTAATCCCTCTGGTGGCAGCACACCGCCAGTACCGGCGGAACCAAGAGTTTATATTCCCAAGGATGTAGTGAAGGAGTTCTTCAAGAATGACGACATCGGGCAGTGGTTCAGAGCCTACGAGGTAGCCATGTCTTCCCACCGGGTCCCTGAGAGAGATTGGGGAGCGGGGTTGTGGGGACGGTTCCTGAGTGAAGGGCGGGACACACTGTTAGATTTACCTGCTGATGTTCATAATTCTTACGCCCATATGAAGGAAGCCTTGATGACTAGGTATGGGTTGACCCCTGAGTTATATAGACAGAGGTTCAGGGGTTGCACTAAGATTCCCAATAGTACGTATGTGGAGTATGTGACTTTCTTTTGCAGAGCGCTGGATGGTTGGGTAAAGGGTAGTAAGGTAAATGATTATCAAGGGCTTCTTGATTTGATGGCATGGGAGCACTTGTCCAGTAATTGTTTTCCTGAGCTACGCCAGCACCTGATAGATAGTAGGCTGACTAACCCTAGGAAGCTTGCTGAGGAGGCGGACCGCTGGGTCAGTACCAGGGTCCACAAGGGTCCCGTGGGAGATTCCGCCAAAGGTGGGCAGGGTCCCCAGCAGAAGAGTGGGGGGGACAGGGGTAAACAGAAGCAGTTCCAAAAAGGCCCCCAAAGTAGTCCCCAAGGGAACCAAGGGAAGGGTTCTCAGCCTCCCCCACCCCAGAAACCGACCGGGGCCCCGACAGGCCCTCCTGTTCAGAAGGGGCCCGTCAGATGTTACAGGTGTAACAATTTGGGGCATTTTGCCTCTGATGTAAAGTGTCCATTGTTTGGTAAACCAGCACCCACTGGTGCTCCACCCCGGCAGGTGACTAGTGTAGCCTTGGGGGGAGGAGAGGGATGTCCAGGGTGGGTGGGGTCCCGCAGAGATGTCCCTGGTCTCGCTAGGAGACCGTGAAGTGGTCCCTCCAACCCAGCTGCCTGAGAACACTAAGAAGTACAGGCAGTGGGTGACCATAAATGGCCATAGAGTGGAAGCTCTTAGAGATACAGGAGCCAGTGTGACAGCTGTCAGGTGTCACCTGGTGTCTCAAGAGCAGGTGGTCCCCAATGCATTCTATCCCGTTGTTGCCGCTGACAACACAGAGAGGCACTGCAAGGTGGCTCAGGTTCCCTTTGAGTGGGGGGGGGTCTCTGGTACTCTTCAGGTAGCTGTGAGGCCCGCCATGCCTGTAGACTGTTTGTTAGGGAACGATTTGGAGAGCTCACCTTGGGCTAAGGTGGAGCGGAGTGCTCACCTAGAGATGTTGGGTATGCCGGATTGGGCGTGTGTCACCACACGGTCCATGGCAGCCAGTAGAGGGACTCAAGAGGTCCTGGAGCCTGAGAGGGAGGCCCAGGAACCGGCCTCAGAGAGAAGGAGCAAGGGGCGCGGGAAGCCGGCCCCTGAAGTTCCCACGGTCCAGGAGGAAGCAGACCTTGAGGGGGATGCCCTGGAGCCTACAGGGGAGCAGATAGCTGAACTGGGAGACCTGCCGGAGCTGACCCATTGGCAGCAGGAAGGGGGTCCCACCAGGGAGGACTTTTGCAAGGCACAGAAGGAGTGCCCTTCTCTCGTGGGTATGCGGCAGCAGGCTGCAGACCAGGCCGCAGGTGATCAGTCAGGATCACATTTCGTTTACTGGGAGAACGACCTCCTATATACAGAGCCTAAGGTTGCTGAGCCTGGGTCAGCCCGTGCGCTGGTGGTACCCCAGGACTTCAGAGCCTTCCTACTGGGGCTGGCTCACGATGTGCCATTGGCAGGGCATTTGGGGCAGGACAAGACCTTTGAAAGGCTTGTCACCCACTTTTATTGGCCTCAAATGCGCAGGAGTTCGGATACTCACTGCAGGACATGCCAGACTTGCCAGGCAAGTGGAAAGAGTGGAAGGAAGCAGAAGGCTCCACTCCAGCCATTCCCTGTGGTCGGTACCCCATTCCAGCGAGTGGGGATTGACATTGTAGGGCCACTGGACCCCAGGACAGCGATGGGCAATAGGTTCATCCTGGTCCTGGTGGACCATGCCACCCGGTACCCGGAAGCCATTCCTCTGAGGACAGTGACGGCCCCCGTGGTGGGACGTGCACTGATGGGAATTTTCTCCCAAGTGGAGTTCCCTCTAGAGGTGGTGTCTGACCGCGGTACCAATTTCATGTCCAAGTACATGAAATTTCTTTGGCAAGAGTGTGGTGTAACCTACAAGTTCACCACACCTTACCACCCCCAAGGAAACGGGTTGGTTGAGAGATTCAACCGAACCCTCAAAGGCATGATAATGGGCCTAGAAGGACCCATGAGGCGTAAGTGGGACGTCCTCTTACCATGCCTTCTCTTCGCTTACCGTGAGGTGCCACAGAAGTCTCTGGGGTTCAGTCCCTTTGAGCTTCTGTATGGTCACCCAGTCAGAGGACCTGTAAGTCTGGTCAAGGAAGGCTGGGAGCAATCTCCCAGGAAACCTCCCCAGAATGTATATAGTTACATGCTGGCCTTCAGGAATCAGACTAGGCGATTCAGGCAACTTGCTGAGGCAAATCTGGAAGCCAGCCAGGAGGAGATGAAGCGGTGGTACGACCAGAATGCCACTCTGGTAGAGCTTCAGCCTGGACAGAAGGTATGGGTCTTGGCCCCCGTGGAGCCGTGTGCGCTCCAGGATAAGTGGACCGGTCCCTTTGAGGTGGTGGAGCGCAAGAGTCTTGTTACCTACGTGGTGGACCTGAAGTCTCTTAGGAACCCCTTACGGGTCCTACATGTGAACCGCCTCAAGCCCCACTTGGAGAGGTCCCAAGTGGGCATGCTCTTGGCAACAGATGCTGGGATGGAAGAGGAGACAGAACCTCTTCCTGACCTCCTGTCAGCCAAGGAGCAAGATGGGTCAGTGGATGGTGTCATCCTCTCTTCCACCCTGACCCCTGAGCAACAGAATGATTGTCGCCAGTTGCTGGGACAATTTTCTGATCTGTTTTCCCTGGTCCCTGGTGTCACTGATTGGTGCATCCATGATGTGGACACTGGGGATAGTACACCTGTGCGGCACAAGGCCTACAGGGTGACTGACAGGGTGAGGACATGCATCAAGGAGGAGGTCTCCAAGATGTTTGCACTCGGGGTAATTAAGTCTTCTAGCAGTCCTTGGGCCTGCCCCGTGGTCTTGGTCCCAAAGGCTGCAGCGCCGGGAGCCACACCCGAACTCCGGTTCTGTGTGGACTACAGGGGACTCAATTCAGTCACTAGGACTGACGCCCACCCCATCCCCAGAGCTGATGAGCTCATCGATCGGCTAGGGGCTGCCAACTACCTCAGCACGTTTGATTTAACGTCTGGGTATTGGCAGATCGCCTTGACCGAGGGGGCCAAAGAGAGGTCAGCATTTTCCACCCCAGATGGGCACTACCAGTTCCGGGTTATGCCCTTTGGGATGAAGAATGCCCCTGCCACCTTCCAGAGATTGGTCAACCAGGTGTTGGCTGGGCTGGATTCGTTCAGTGCAGCCTACCTGGATGACATCGCGGTGTTCAGCTCCACTTGGGAAGAACACCTGCGACACCTCTGGGAAGTGTTGATGGCGCTGCGCAAGGCAGGCCTCACGATCAAGGCGAGTAAGTGCCAGATCGGGCAGGGTTCCGTGGTGTACTTGGGACACCAAGTTGGGAGTGGCCAGATGGCACCCCTTCAGCCCAAGATAGAAACCATCCTGAATTGGGAGGCGCCCAAAACCCAGACAGAGGTGAGAGCCTTTCTAGGTCTCACCGGGTACTACAGGAGGTTTGTCAAGGGGTATGGCAACATGGTTGCCCCCTTGACAGCGCTGACTTCGAAGAAGCAGCCCAGGAAAGTGATTTGGACTGACACCTGTCAGAAAGCTTTTGAGGCCTTGAAAACTGCTATGTGCACGGCGCCCGTGCTCTTGGCTCCCAACTTCTCCAAAGAGTTTATCGTTCAGACAGACGCTTCAGAGCATTGTGGTAAATATTCTTTTTTTACCTAATACTGAATTTCATACGGAATCTTTAAAATAAAATAAAAATAGCTCAGAATAACAAGAGGCAGAATCCGTGGTATAAGAGGTTTTCTAAATGGGCTTTATTCCATAAAAAATGGCCGACTCGAGTCGCGGCCTTCAGGTTCCGTCACCACGAGGGTTCAGGAAGTGAAGTACAATACTTTATTGACAGACATGCATTTTTATAATAAGTACATTACAATGAAACGAATGTAGAAGGCGTAACATTTGATAAGAAAAGTGACATAACAGGTACGTAATCGAAACTAGGCGTAATAAGGAATAAAAGAAACATGATTGGTTAGGATTATCAGACATAGGTGGATCTATAAGATAATACTTGGCATAGATGCGCGCGCAGCAGCATGACGTGTGAGTGACGTGCAACTAGGGGGTGAAGGGGACTTGACATTTAGCTCTACATGTGGAGACGAGAAGTCTGGGGGGTCAAGTCAACCTAATCCCAAATCATATCTAACATCCTATGTTTAGAGAACTATGTTATCCACAAGGAAGGACTCTCGGACAGAATCTAGTCTATACTGACTGTGTGCGTGCACAAACGCCTAAGTGTCTATATGAGATGCGAGGGGCAGAAAACTTTCCATGGCAGCAGGGCTATGAATCACTTGCAGGAGGACGGAAAGGCTGAGTCCTTTGCTTGTGAGCTAAAGGAAATGTTTACCTAAATCACTAGACAGGAATGCATCGGCTGAAGAGCAAAATAGATAATTCGAAGGTGAAATACAGCTTCTTGGCAGGCAGGCGAAAACTGGCCGAGGCAGGCACCGTTAGCTGCACAGGGAGTAGGACAAAGTTCATGGATACAGATGCGAGCTCAAGCTGAAGCTGTCAGAGATAGAGAGCAGGGAAAGGCTTTGAGGACAGAATCGGGCCTACTTGCCTGGACTGTAAAAATGTAGTAATTTAGCCATATAAAGTCGGTGGCCTTTCATACTTAGGAATCGAATATCCAGCCCATTGATGGCGGATCTGACAGAGAACATGTCGACGGTAGACACACGTATGTTTGCGTCTTAGAAACTGGAACTGGAGGGAACATACATGTACTTGTAACATGCATATAGAACCGTTGGGGTCCAAGATAGGGGACATAACTGGTCAGGAGAATCCACATTTCCACATTCCCTCCTTGTCCCCTACTTGCCCTTCAAGAGATATCAATCTTCAGCAATCCATTGATCTGTTCATATAGCATCATTTGTTCTTCTTTCTTCTTCCGTGATCTTGAATGAAATCTTGGTGGTGGAATACACGATGTGGCACACAGACCACAGATCGCTGGTCCACATTGTAGACATAGACAGCAACTGAATAGTATGAGAAGGCCAATACCTAGGAAGGATAGGACCCTCCATCCAAAGGTAGATAATACACTCCAAAACCAACCGGACCAAGTCCAGGTGCCTGGATTCTGGTGTATCTGGCTTACAATCTTATGAAGGCGAGTTATAGCTTTATATACAGATGGCGAATTTTCTGGTATGAATATGCAGCAGCTGGATCCGATGACCCTGCAAGCTCCGCCCCTATCGGCCAGGATGACGTCAAGGACAAGACGATTCTGGAGAACAACAATTCTCATCACTGATTGTTCCTCTGTCAGATTGCCTAGGGCGGCTATAGTCTCGTTTACTACAGCTTCAAGAGTCTTGGTGAGTCTGCGTATCAGCTTACTATTTGATATGGTACCTATATAGGGAAAGATACCTTTATTGAAATCTACATACTTGTCCCATGCCGTCTCAGTATAATCGACAACTGGGAGATCTCTACGCTCTCTTTTGTGTACTAAATGAACATTTCGATAATAATCAGGGGGAGCTAGGAAAACAGGTGGCAGAAGGAATGCTATGTAACAGGTACCATCCCAATCTAGAGGCAGACGCATATATGCCGTCTGACCACATATAAAGTAAGAATGGCGAGAAGCTCTAAATGAGGATTTACCTTGATCACTATATTCTACTGTAGTAACGCATTGGCTATGGCCCATATGTATGGAACCAACTTTTCTCACACATAATTCACCCTTAACTGGAAATACAGACATAGTGGGCAGAATTAGTTCAACTTCGGATTTGACATTCAAAATCATAAGATTAGGCTTAAAATTACCTAATTTATACACTTCATTTTCTAATTCAGTTCCTGTTCTACTGGGGTGACCCTCCTTATTAGGGTGACAGACTTTGAATAAAACTAGATTCAGATTTCCCCATATCCAATGTTGTTGGTAAACTGCTGTGTCTGGGTCTATGGAATTTAATAAACTAAACCATGCTCCACAGGAGCCATTGTGTGTGAACGGATGTGGAAAGAAAGGCAGAACTCCTTTGTTATTCTGATAGGGAGGGAGTCGGCCACACACCCAACAATTGGTGGCATTACTAGTCTGATGGGAATGATGTAACATACTAATGAATGTGTTATTGCGCAGCGCAAGTCTATAGGACAACTCATGTGGGGGTAGGTCACTAAAAGAATGTTCATCAGTTATATTGAAAGCACGTTTAGAAACAGGATAATACATATGCAACAATATACTTGCAGTAACTATTAAAAAACTCAAGGAAAACAAAATTAATAAAGTCACAATACAGTGGCTACGCAGTAATTTACAATAAGCATGTCGTTTCATTATGATTCTGGACTCTACATCATTCAGACCTAAGGGATACATGTCGGGACAGATTCAACCGCTTCACCTTGGAGAGGACTTAAACAATCAAATCGTCCGACAGTTTGGATCTGGACCTGAGTTTCTGCTTATAGAATTCGGTGCTACTGGCCTCAGCCAAGGGTAGCTTTGAGTCAATGGGGGAAGACACACGGGGAGTACTGTTTGTGTCAGGAGGAAGTCCATGAAATTTCTTGATATGGCTGGAATGCACCCAGCCTTTTCTTCCTTCGATCTTCACAGCTGTTCTGGTCGTCAGCAGGACCAACTTAGGAAGCCTCCACCTTGGCTCCAGTTGGGTTTTCCGATCGAAATTCCTGACGAGAACATAATCGCCGGGAATTACATCATGAGGTTTCACCTCGGTGTTGTCGGGAAAAGCTGCGACTACCTGTGAACGACAAGATTGTAGTGCAGACATCAAGGAAGCCAGGTAATCTGTCAGCATATTACAGTCAACATCAGTTATTTTACGGGGTATAGGCGTCCCCCACATATTCGGTGGTCTACCAAAGATCACTTCATAAGGGGATAGCCCTGCTCGAGAGTGTGCTACCATTCTCATGTAAAATAGTGCAACTGGTAAGGCTACTATCCAGTCAACACCTTTCTCCTTACATATTTTAGACAATCTGATTTTCAAAGTTTGATTATGTCGTTCCACGAGACCTGCTGCCTCGGGGTGTCGGACACAGTGGAATTTCCACTGATATCCCAACAAAAGTGAGACATGTTTCATTAATTCGGATGAGAAAGGCTGGCCGTTATCTGAATATACAACACGTGGTAGCCCGTACCGTGGGAAGAATTCTCGAACTAACTGTTTGGCAGTAGTCGGGGCCGTGTAATCTGATACGGGGTACGCCTCTGTCCAACGGGAGAGAGCGCAGACAACTACGAGAACATATTTGAATCCTCGACAACGTTCCATCTGAATATAATCCATCTGGAGGACTTCAAAAGGATGGTCAGGAGGCTGAAATCCACCCTGCTCTACGGGAACACCCTTTCCTGGATTGAACTGACAACATATCATACAGGTACGAACTTTTTGTTTAGCTGCTGCTCGTAAATGTTTGTTGAACCAAATGTGCTGAATGCTGTCTAGCATAGCCTTCTCTCCTAAATGTGCTGGACTGTGAACTGTAGCTATAATGGCTTGAACCATGGAATCAGGGAGAAACCATACAGATTTCTCCTTCGTCATCCATCCTTGATCTGTCTGGATCCCTCCTAGTTCAGTCCACTTCTTTATTTCTTCTGCTGTGGCATGTGTCTGTATGTCAATTACGTCAAGTGCGGGATCCTTAATTGTCATACATTGTGTTGGTGCCTGAACTATTGGCTTTGTCATGTCTAATGTGCGATTCTGAGCAGTCTGTTTAGCTGTTCTGTCAGCTAAATCATTGCCTTGAGAAATGATATCAGTAACCTTCGTGTGTGCTTTACATTTCATAATCGATATAGCAGTGGGTAGATGTATTGCGTCTAACAAGGCATGAATGAGGGGTCCGTGCTGAATGTGGGCACCATGGGAGGTTAAATAACCTCTCTCTCGCCACAGCACGCCGAAGTCGTGTACAACTCCGAATGCATAACGTGAGTCAGTGTATACATTAACTTTCTTATTTGTGGCTTGAATACAGGCTTGTGTTAGAGCAATAAGTTCTGCTGCTTGGGCTGACAAAGTATCTATACAATTTGTCTCAATAACTTCAGTGTCTGTTGTGACTGCATACGCGGCCACTAAATCTCCTGTACTTGTTCTCATGCACGATCCGTCTACATACAACGTCAGGTCTGGATCTAACAATGGAACGTCTGTCAAGTCTTGTCTAGGTTTCGTCTTTATTTCAATGATTTCAACACAATCATGAGCTAGTGGGTCTGTTCCAATTACAGGTAATAGTGTAGCAGGATTCAATGTATTACACCGTCGGATCTCTATGTGTGGTTGAAACAATGTCAGTTCATAACCGGTAAGTCTTGCTATGGTCAAGTGTTGTGTCTGTGTTCGGTTCACAAGAACCTCTACTGCATGTGGTACTTGTACTGTCAATGGGTGTCCTAATACTATGGCATCGCTTTGTCTGATTGCTAAAGCTGTCGCTGCCACTGATTTCAGGCATGCAGGCAAAGCCTGAGCTACGGGATCTAATGTACTGGAAAAATAAGCACATGGCTTGCGTGATCCTGCTTGATCCTGAGTGAGTACTGACAAGGCAGTACCTTCGCGTTCTGTAACAAAGAGTGTAAAATGTTTGCTATAACATGGTGTTGCTAAAACAGGTGCTTGACATAAAGCTTCCTTTAGGCTTTCAAAAGCTTGTGTATGTTCCTGAGTCCAAGGGAGAACAGTCGATGTGGCTGCCTCCTGTGTGGTTAACTGAATGAGTGGTTTTGCTAGAAATGCGTACTGAGGGATCCACTGCCTACAATATGAAGTGAGGCCTATGAAAGCCCGCACCTCCTTTTGTGTCTGGGGTATTGACATGTTAGCAATTAACTGGATGCGATCTGGTGTAAGCTGCCTTCCCTCCTTGGACAGCGAGTGACCAAGATAAATAACTCGCTGGACACAGAATTGCAGCTTAGAAGGAGACACCTTGTGCCCCTTGTCGGCTAGGAAATGTAAAACTGTCAGAGAAGCTTTTTCACATTCTGGCTCGCTTCTCGCTGTGATCAGCAGATCATCGACATATTGAAGCAGTGCAGTATTGACTGGCATGTGGATACTGTCAAGTTCTCGTTTCAGTGCTTGGCTGTAAATGCTGGGGCTTTCTGTGAATCCTTGGGGAGCGCGTGAGAATTTAAAACTGCGCCCATTTAAACTGAATCCGAACAAATATTGGCTGTCCGGATCTATTGGGACGCTGAAGAAGGCATTCTTGAGATCAATTACAGTAAAGAATGTTGCTTCGGAATCAATTGCTGTCAACAATGATGATATATCAGGGACCACAGGGAATTGTGGTACAATACACTTGTTTAGTTCACGCAAATCAATAACCAATCGGTACACTGGTGGGGCAGTAGGATCAGTTCGTTTAAGAATCGGAATTATCGGTGAATTACATACATTGGAGTCTGTTTCTACAACTACTCCCTGGGCAATCAGCTCATCAATGATTTTCAGCAAAGCCACTACAGCATCATGCGGTAACTTGTATTGTCGCATTCGTGGTAGTACCACTCCTGCTTTCAGTGTGACTCGATAGGGTGTAATGTTCATGCAGCCAACATCCGTAGGGCCTTGTGCCCATAGATGTACTGGTAAAATCTGTAGTCGGGGATCCATGTCCCTAGACACATAGTGACCTTTAAAATCACGTAAAAACAACCTTACTCCTTCCGGAGAACAACATATTATGGCTCCTAGTGCTTTCAGAGTTTTAATTCCTAACAGATTTTCTGGGCATGATTTAGTAAGCAATAAATCTGTAGTTCGTGTCAAAGGTCCTATCGTAAGTGGTAGAGGCTGTGATACTTCATTAACAACAGGTTTTCCTGAAAAACCAAGGGAAACATTTTGAGAGCCTGAGAGGGGTGCCCCTGGAACTTCACTACGTTTTATGGTTGTTCGACTTGCCCCTGTATCGAGTAAGAATTTTCTATCTTGACCTAATAATTCACTATGTACATAAGGTCCTTCTTGATCTACAGGAATCTCGATAAGCGGTAAGTCAACTTCCCTCTCTAGGCTTGTTCATGCGTAACGCTGATACTCAGGATATTCATACTGTGCAGTCTGATACATTTGTCGTGTTGTGGTTTGTGTGGCAGTAGCAGGCAACGGTGGTGCAGCTGGCACAAACTGTATGGGTTGCTGTGAAGCTGGCATGGACTGTTGCTGAACTGGCATGGACTGTCCATGCTGTGTAGCTCCTTGTTCATTCTGATCTTGTCTAACTAATCGTGGTCTCTCCTTTGCAATGCCTGTAGCTATATTACGTTTCAGGACTGGACAATCGTGTACATAATGGCCTAGTTGTTTACAGTAATTGCAGGTTCCTTTTACAGGAACTGCAGAATCACCAGAATGTGTCACACCCTTTTTGTGACCATCTGCTGGTACTGTCTGAGAAACTAGCATTTTCATTTTTGTATCCTTCATGCGTCTATGCTCGTGTTCTTGTTCATCCCTAATTCTATTGTGATGATACTGTAACATTTGTAGCATTTGCGACGGAGTGTTACTTTGCCAGGTACTCTCGAATTTCAATATTCTATTCTTTACTGGAGGCAATGCATTTTCCACTAATTTTGTCACAAATAGATGTGGATATGAGTCACTACTTGCTTTTATACCACTATTTATACCAAAACATTTTTCAAATCGAGCATAATAATCGCTTGTGTCTTCATCTTGCTTTTGTTTGCAGGCTGTGATTGCACCCCAATCTTCCTTTTTTGTAGTTAATAAACGTGGCAATACCTGTACTAGTAAACCTGGTAACAGTTTAACTTTATCCCCGAGCCCTGAACCTGCAGTTCGGCCCCTTTCTTCCTCTGCTAATGCTGTCCAGTCTATCTTTTGGTCTCCCACTTCCCACTCTTTTTCTTTCAATTTTTCATAAATGCCAGCAGGCAAAAGCACCTTTAATATCGTCATAATATCAGGAAAGGTGTACTCTCCCATCAGTAACATGTCTTTAATTTCTCGGTGGAAACCCGCTGGGTCTTTGTCATGACTAGGTACTACTTTTTTCATTTCTAATAATTCCATTTTTGATATGGGTGTGTAAACAAATACACGGTGAAACTCATTGTCTTCGCCTTTTATTGGGTGCACTTCTCGTAGGGGATTTTGTCTATCCATATAGTACGGCGCTCTTTCTCTGCGGGGCAGCGAGAGAGAATCCGGACTTACAAAAAGGACATACTGCTTACGTGACACTAATATCTCTTTAATTAGCTTGTTACTAGAACCTCTCCATCTGTTCGTGAGTAGTTCCGTTAATATATCAGGTAAAGGACCAGGGTCAGCATGTTGGCTCTTATATAATATGAGGAGTTGCTGAATCATATATATTCCAGCTAGACGTTGTTCATCTGTACTGAGATTAAAAAACGTGTGTGCTACGGTCTCATCACCGTATTTTTCAGGACTGTCAATCCAGTGAACAGCTGATCTGGCTAATTCTTGCTCATCCATGGAATCGAGGAGGTGGTAACCCCTTCGTTCTCGTAGTATTTTATCTGCGGCTTGAAACGAATGTTCAGGAGACTTCAGATTTATTACAGGCGTCGGATACGTTCTGCTATTATTTGGACATACAGAGTGTATGGGATCAGAAAAACATCTAGTATTTTCACAGGATCTTCCTCTGCCTACATAGGCTATGGTCTCTGACTGTCTTGCGGAATTCTCTGATTCGGACACTTCATCTTGCTCGAACTCGTCTGTTCCCAATCTCTCTTCATGAATACGCTCTATTTCTTTACGGATTTTTCGGCACATGGCTATTATACAATTTTGCTTATCGTGTCTCCCTTCTGATATATTCTGACTCCATCTTGTAAGAATAAGCATTGCATTCGGGTCTACCCCCGGACGGTCTTGATTTCTGATCACACAGTTTATGAGGAAACGTAACAGTTCCCCCTGTATCTCTACTTTCTGGAATTCCATAGCTCTGTTAATACATCCTGGATCTCGTCCTGTTTGAACAAAATGATATATACGTAATGATGCCAGGACCATTTCATCCTCTTTACCAACCACCGGGTCATATCTACAATTTACAAGGAGTTCTTTAAGCGTACGTTCACTTACGAATTTAGGTGTACGTGAATGCGCTGACTCTTGAAAAACAAGTTTATTTATTCTGGGTGGTGTAAAGGTACTGCTAGCACCTCCCGTGGCCCCATCTGGGGCGTCGGGTGTGAATGGGTTCGTTGAACGTGACACAGCAACTATGGGTGTCGATACCTCTGTAGAGTCGACTGCGGAGACAGATGCGGAAACAGATGTGCTTGCCGACGCTTGCGTCGGGACTTGCTGTTGCACGGGGACAGATACCTGATCCTGACGTTGAACCCCTACACCAGACGGTCTATGTGGTGCGGCGTTAGCATACTCGGGAGCTGCGTCGTCTAGGTATGAGGAGAGAAAAACATCTTCTGCGGTTCTGGGATGCCCTTTTGGATGTACCTTAATTGGAAATAATGGGGGTGGCAAGTCTTTTGGCATCTTTGGAGCAGCCTTAGGTAGTCCTTCGGCTAGAAGGGGATACATACCATTCATAAGAGCATTCCTTTGTCTATTTACTTGTTCTGATTTCACTCGGATACCTTCCTCAATTAATAGATTTTCTTGAACTTTATTTGAACTTTCTTTACTCCTCTCTTCTTGTCTACGTGCTTTTTCTGTACGTCTATGAGATTCTTTACGCCATAACTCAACAGCGTCTTTCTGTGACTGTCTGACCTTTCTTTTCCATAACTCTTCCTCCACTTTCATGATGCATTCTGCATCCCAGGTTCCCGCTACGGGCCACCTTTGACTTTCCGGCAATCCCTTGGTATAATCTACCCATAGATCAAGAAACAATATGGCATCTAAGCCATGCTTATGGTACATAAAATGCCCTGGAGTGTCCCTAGGAGGAATAGGAACTGCTTCTTCAAGCACCCCTTTTCTGGTAGTAATCTGTCTTAACTTCGAGAAGAGCGGCATATTGACAACTGATCTGATACTTACTCTTGAACTTACTTAATACGAAAAAAACCCCAATAATGAACAGTGTACAATGAACAATCATTCATACCACAATATGCAAGACATTTCTGAAAACATTAAACATTAAACATTTAACAATGACCGACAATGATGACAGTCTGCCTAACTAATCACCACGCTGAATTCTTGACAATAACTGAATACTTCGGAATACTTGATATACTGCTAAACAGTACATATACACTGCTAAACAGTGCAGACCGGATTTGTGTACCCAAATCCGTCTTGACCGGCACAACCTATGTGCGCGTCAACACGCCTCCCCGGCGATGGTACTCACCGAGTAGCTCCTTGAAACGGAAGGCCTCAGAGAAAAGGACAGGACTCGATGACTGCGGACAGCGGACCCTCTGGACATCGGGATTTCGAGAAAACCTGGTGGGCCTCTGTATACCTCGGATCTTGCTCTCTCAGCTAGGCTCTGGTCGGGATACTTCGCACTTCTCACCGCCTCGTCTGGGTTGATCGCAGCCTCAGTCGCCCCCGCTTGACCGGAGGGAGCTTACAGGAAATCCTGCTGGTACGCGTTTATGGTCCGTCCAGCTGTGGCAGGAGACCGGGCCTGCAACGTACCGCCGGCGCGTGAGATGAGAAAGTGTCCCTGTTCGGGCGCCATTATGTGGTAAATATTCTTTTTTTACCTAATACTGAATTTCATACGGAATCTTTAAAATAAAATAAAAATAGCTCAGAATAACAAGAGGCAGAATCCGTGGTATAAGAGGTTTTCTAAATGGGCTTTATTCCATAAAAAATGGCCGACTCGAGTCGCGGCCTTCAGGTTCCGTCACCACGAGGGTTCAGGAAGTGAAGTACAATACTTTATTGACAGACATGCATTTTTATAATAAGTACATTACAATGAAACTAATGTAGAAGGCGTAACATTTGATAAGAAAAGTGACATAACAGGTACGTAATCGAAACTAGGCGTAATAAGGAATAAAAGAAACATGATTGGTTAGGATTATCAGACATAGGTGGATCTATAAGATAATACTTGGCATAGATGCGCGCGCAGCAGCATGACGTGTGAGTGACGTGCAACTAGGGGGTGAAGGGGACTTGACATTTAGCTCTACATGTGGAGACGAGAAGTCTGGGGGGTCAAGTCAACCTAATCCCAAATCATATCTAACATCCTATGTTTAGAGAACTATGTTATCCACAAGGAAGGACTCTCGGACAGAATCTAGTCTATACTGACTGTGTGCGTGCACAAACGCCTAAGTGTCTATATGAGATGCGAGGGGCAGAAAACTTTCCATGGCAGCAGGGCTATGAATCACTTGCAGGAGGACGGAAAGGCTGAGTCCTTTGCTTGTGAGCTAAAGGAAATGTTTACCTAAATCACTAGACAGGAATGCATCGGCTGAAGAGCAAAATAGATAATTCGAAGGTGAAATACAGCTTCTTGGCAGGCAGGCGAAAACTGGCCGAGGCAGGCACCGTTAGCTGCACAGGGAGTAGGACAAAGTTCATGGATACAGATGCGAGCTCAAGCTGAAGCTGTCAGAGATAGAGAGCAGGGAAAGGCTTTGAGGACAGAATCGGGCCTACTTGCCTGGACTGTAAAAATGTAGTAATTTAGCCATATAAAGTCGGTGGCCTTTCATACTTAGGAATCGAATATCCAGCCCATTGATGGCGGATCTGACAGAGAACATGTCGACGGTAGACACACGTATGTTTGCGTCTTAGAAACTGGAACTGGAGGGAACATACATGTACTTGTAACATGCATATAGAACCGTTGGGGTCCAAGATAGGGGACATAACTGGTCAGGAGAATCCACATTTCCACCCGTAGCCTTTCTTAGCAGGAGGTTACTTCCACAGGAACAGAGGTGGAGTGCTATTGAGCGTGAGGCATTTGCTGTGGTCTGGGCGCTGAAGAAGCTAAGACCCTACCTGTTTGGGTCTCACTTCCGGGTTCAGACGGACCACAGGCCCCTCAGATGGTTGATGCATATGAGGGGTGAGAATCCAAAGCTGTTGAGGTGGTCCATTTCCCTACAGGGTATGGATTTCACGGTGGAACATCGCCCTCGTACAGATCACGCCAATGCTGACGGTCTGTCCAGATTTTTCCGCCTTAGTGATGAGGAACTCCCTGGGGTAGGGTAGTTCTCTCTACTCTTCAGCTGGAGGGGACACGTGTTAGACCTGGCACCTTGGCGTGAGTCTCCCTTCCTCTTTTTTGTCGCTGTGCCTCATGTGTTTTTATGGTGTTGGCCGCTCAGCGCGCTGTGCCACTGCCAACCAGTGTCGCGGTGCGAGTGCTCCCTATGTAAATTGTATATGATGGTTGGATTCCATGATTGGATTGTTTGATTTACTGTCAGACCCCAGTAAAGGGCGCCAGGAGCGCCAGGGCATGTAAAGGCAAACACCGCTGGTGGGCTTGCAGCACTGGTTGTGCCACCCACAGAAGCGGCCGGTAAAATATGTCTAAGGTCTGCCATCGCAGAACCTGCGTGCAGTCTGGTACTGAGATGCTGACTGGCAAGTGCCCACACTTGCCGGTCCCTGAAACCTTCCCTTAACTGCATGTTAGTCACCCCTCTGGTAGGCTCACGGGCAGGGTGCGTTGTAAGCATAAGGTAGGACAAGCCTAGATGCGTGGCCTGTCCTAGTAGTGAATTACCGCCATCTTGTTGTTCACTACTGCAAGACTACCCTGTTCTCATAGGCCAGTATGGGCGGCTTGGATTGTTACACCCTATGATCCTAACCGACCCAGGGAACATGGTAGAAGATCGAGTTTAGTATGCCTGGATTATAAGGTACATCTTTTCCAAGGTTTATTTTAATATTCCGGGTTTGCAAATGCCGCTTTTAGAAAGCTGGCCTTTGCTTGCCTAAACATTTCAGAGCGCCTCTGCGTGATGTGTATCTGATGTCTGGCTAGTGTGAGTGACAGGGCTCGGGGAACCCAGATGGGCAGGGCTAGGTAGCCTGGTGGTGAATAGGACGATCGACAGGTAGATGGGGGGGGAGGAGTACGCCTAGGCTCTGAATAGGACAGTGCTCTGCCACCTCAATGCCGGCTCCGCCCCCTGTGGAGCGTCTGAGGACTCTGCCCTGCACTCTGAAAGAAGAAGCCTGCATCACGTAAACAAAGTGCTCAGAAACCGGACTGGACTAGGCAAGGGCCCCCCTGGCCTGGGAGAACAAAAGATTGGCTGTATAAATGTAGGAGCCCTGCTCCTAAGAGACTAGATCCGCTTTTGACCAAGAAGAATCTCTGCCTGAGGAGGAGGCACCGGGAAAGCTGTAGGAGGAAGACTGTCCCTATCCTGGGGGATTGGCCTGCAGTGGTGACCTTGCTACCAAAGGGGAGAAGAGAAACTTTTGCTGAAAACTTTGCCTTATTATTACTTTCAAGACTTGTGCTTTCCAAAACGATCTCCAAGGGCTTGGAACTGAGCTTGCCCCCTGAACTGAGCCCCAGGACCATTGGGCTCTACCTGATCTTCACTCGCCTGCCACTGGACTGTGGTGTCCTTTCCCTCGCCGGAGCTGTGACCCTCGTGCCCCAGTCCCTCCCTGAGCCGTGACCCGGACTGCTTAGCCGCCCCCGCCTTGGGAAGAGCCTCGCTCGATCGAAGCCGCTCCCCCTACGCTGTGCTGGGCTGCCCCTGTCACCTCGCTCGCTGGAGGCTCGCTGTGCACCTTCACCCTCCCGCCGGAATCGGCGTTGTGAGCATCTCCAAGCCTCGGACGGCCCGGACGTAACCTGCGTGCCCGGCTGCCCCGCTTTGTTCACCCGCCACCTGCAACACCCCGCTCTTGTCGTGAGCCTGAAGATCAGACCCCCATCGTGAAGTGTGGGAGCCTCAGACGCTGCCTCGCCCTTCTGTCGAAGAGCCGCTGAAGTCCCGCACACGCCCTTGCGTCAAGAAACAAGGTACTGTACTTACGAACTCGACCGCGAGCTCGCATCGGATCCAGGGTCCGCAACGTTCTGATTTCCCTGTCATCTGCCGTGTGCTTCCCGGACGCCGCCTCAGCACGAAGTGCGCTGAGGCCCACAGTTACCTTGTGCCCGCCTAAAGAACTTTCCGTAACAAAGAGACTTTACCGTATTTCCAAGAGTTGTGGCCCCATCAGTTCAACGTTACTGGGCCTTGTATTTGAATCTGCTGAATCTACATAAAAGCTTATTTTTATATACTTCCTGATTGGTGTCCGTTTGTGGTGCATGCAAGGGGTTTACTGTATGTGTAATTGCATTTGCTTAACCGTGTACGCCTGAGACTTAGCCTAGACTGCTCGCGCCACGCACCTAGAGGGTGAGCAGGGGTTATTCTGGGGAGTCATCCTTCGCCCTGACAAGAAGTAAAGGGTCCCTGCTTGTTGTGGGTACACACCTACGTCAACCAGAGCCCCCTCATTTCTAACAGAGAGGCAGGGCAACTGGGTCCCAGTGTCGGTTAGTAGGGCCCCCAAGGAAGACCGAGGGGTTCGGGCTGCATAAAGGGTCGCATAGTAGCCGGCAAAGGTCCGAGCGATGGCCCGAGAGGTGACATGATGAGCCCCCCCTTCACCCCGGATCTCTGGAATGATGCGGTTGGCCCTGGGGTAGGACACCAGGTTATGCAAAAGTTTGCTGTTTTTGTCGTCCCAACCATAAATGCGTGCGACCGAGGAATGCCAAAGCGTTTTGGCAGATTCCAGCGAGATCTGACAGATCTCCTCCTCTCGGATAAATGCGAGCTGACGAATGGAGACGGCATCCTCAAGGTCAGCCTGGGCGCCCTCCAACCGCGCCGCCAGGGCCTCCAGCTGTGCAAGCCTGGCGGATTGCTCTTTGCGCTTCGCATGGACCAGACCCCTACCCACCCCCCGCATCACAGCCTTGCCGGCCTCCCACAAGGTCCCCGGCGAGGAGACCCAGCCCGCGTTGGTGGAGAAGTAATGTTTCAACTCCTGCCTGAGAGATTCAACAAAGTTCGTATCCTGCAGGAACCAGGCATTCATCCACCAAACTGTACGGGTGCCAGTAAGGGGGTTTCCGAGATGGAGGGAGATGGGGGAGTGATCGGAGATGCCCCTGGGTAGGATCGCGGCCCCGGTCACCAATTGACAGTTTGTAGCAGGTAACAGGAGCAGGTCAATACCAGAGTGCATGCCGTGAGCTGCGGATGTGTGTGTGTACTGTGATGTATGGGGATTCCATACTCTCCATGCGTCACAGAGGCCCAAAGCGGAGGACCAGTCAGAAAGTCGCTTTGTAGAAGATAAACGGGAAGCCGATGGGGTGCCCGTCGCGTCACGCGAGGGATGCAGGACCTCGTTAAAGTCACCCCCCAAACCATCAGACCCTGGGGAAGGGAGGCAAGGACCTGCGTTAATTGGCTAAGGGTAGAGGCCAGATTGGCGGGAGGAATGTAGGTACACAGAAGGTTAAGGGGATGCCCCTTGATCATGCCCGTCAGGGCCACGTACCGGCCCTGCAAATCCGTTACAGCCTGTGTCAGGGTGAAGGGAAGCCCTCTCCGGAGCAGTATTGCCACCCCCCGGGAACCCCTCGTGAAACCCGAATGCCAAACCCTATCGAACCCGTATCGGGCGAGGAAGTTACATCGGGAGCCCAGGAGGTGTGTTTCCAGTAGGAGCAGGATGTCAGGGCCATGGCGCTGAGCACTGCGAAGAACCGCCGTATGTTTGATCCGGTCCAAAAGACCGTTCACGTTCCAGGAAAGGATGTGTAGGGCCCTATGTAGAGTGGACGTCATCCTGGTGGGTAGTGTGCGTAAGGGGGGGACCGCTGCTTGGGCAATCCCGGAACCCAAGGGAAACAATGAACCTCGCCCAAGGCCTCTGCGCAAAGGGCGGTCGGGTTAAGGAGTCGCTTGTCATCGTGGAAGGCATTTGTGCAGGTGTGTCTACCAGTAAAACCCAGGAACAACGGCCCGTGGACGGCTAAAAACAACAAACATTCGGGAGACCACGGTCTTTCCCCCCTCTCATCCCCGCATCTCCCTCCACCCTACACTTCTGAAAAGGAAGCATCTGTCGCCCTGAAAGGAAATAGGTCAAAACAACAACCTTACAATCAGACTAGGTGCTAAACTAAAACGGTTAGCGTGGCAGGAACACTGCGAAGATGGACCCCCCTTCTTTGGTAAGGATGAAATGTAACATCAGCTGCCACTACACATAGAACTACTTACATTATGAACTGCAAGTGAATCCAGGGAATGAAGGAGGAAATTAGTCATATATCATAGGAGAGCCCCGAAAGCGTGCGCTAGTCCAGAACAAATAGGACGGACGAGTGGGTCCAGAACTATTTCAGGGGACTCATCACGACATTGACTTCTAACCTAAGGCCGCATGGCCTCTGCCCCAGGGGACTGGAGAGCGTCTCCACACTTAAGAGTTCGAGAGTTGACTCGGGAAGTGTTTGGTGTCAGTCTCTTTCAAGCAACTTCGTCGTCACCAGATCCGTGGAGCGCCGGGCTCCTAGACAGGTCAGAGTCGGACACGGCCTGATGCATGGTCTCCGGGTGGCCCGGTTTACCACTCAAGTCCACTAGCTGGGCAGGCGGGCCTGGGGAACCGGAGCCCCGGATCGAAGCCTGAGAGGGGGGGGCACCCGGACGATACCCCCAGCGATGGTGACGCTCCCCCCGACGGTCGGTCTTCTTACGGGACCTGGTTCGGCGCCTCCGGGGCTGAGGCGCAGTCAGGAGCGACTGTGAAGGGACTTGATGCGCGGAGAAGGAGGACGACCGAGCCGCAAGGGGCCGCTCCTCCGTGAGCCAGTTCCAGGCCGCCTGCGGGGTATCAAAGAAGAGAGTTTGATTTTGGAAGAGGACCTTGAGCCGGGCCGGGAAGAGAAGGCCGTACCGGAGACCCAAGTTCCAGAGCTTCTGCTTTACCTCGTTGTAAGTTCGCCTCTGAGCCTGTACCTCCCTGGTGTAGTCCGGGAAGACCATGATTCTGGCATTCTAAAAGTGTAACGGGCCCTTTGCCCTGGCCGCACCCAGGATAGCGTCTCTGTCCCTGAAGTTAAGGGCCCTCAAAATTATGGGACGGGCAGGGGTTCCGGGTGGAGGTTTAGGAGCCAAGGAGCGGTGAGCCCGCTCGATAGCAAACCAAGGCGAGAGGGAGTCCTTAGGCATCCAGGAGCACACCCAGGATTCCACGAAAGTGTCAACACGACCTTGTTCCACTCTTTCGGGAAACCCCACAAGGCGCAGGTTGTTACGCTGCGACCTATTTTCGGCGTCCTCAGCCCTGCGGTGGAGCTCCGAGGTCTGAGTCTGAAGGCGCACCACCTGGATCTTGAGTTGGCCGATGTCGTCCTCCGCTGACGAGATACGGGCCTCCTCCTCCGCGACTCGTGCCGTCGCGTTGCGCAAATCCTGACGGATGAGAGCAATGTCGACCTGTACTTCTCCGATCTTATTCTCGACTGATGCCTGAGATGCGCCAGACTGTAGCTGTGAATTATAATGCATGATATCGGCTATGGATAAATGTAGCGCTAGGTATGTCCTTTTTTTTTTTTTTTTGGGTGGTGTGCTCTGGGAGGGGCTGGGCAGCCTATCTCGCCATCTATCGGGACTACGGTCCCTGTGCTTCATGGGAAGGGTAAGGGTGGGCTGGGTGGGTGGGGGGAGGCAGGCTAGGGTGGGGGTGGGGGGTGGGTTGGTGTGGGTAAGGGGAGGTGAAGGGGGGTGTAAGGATAAATCAGCATTGACGGCTATATTTGTATCTTTTTGTTTGAACCCAAACTGTTCTTTTTTTGAAATTAGTAGACTCATGTTTCTTCAACTTGTGGTAATGTTATTATCTGTATCTCTATATCTGGGTCTGAGTCAAGTGGTTCATATGGTTCAAAATTAAATAACAATCCGCAAAATGAGAACATTATCTTTATGTTCATTGAACATATGCGGACTCAATGACTACAAAAAAAGATTGGTCTTGGCTAAGATAGCTAGCGGTTTCTCCTGGGACATTCTGTGTCTTCAGGAGACACATATTGCTTGGGCTAATAGGACATGGTTCAAAAAAATTGGGATGGAGTTAATTGTCTGCTCAAAGCAATCTTTTAATAGTCGAGGAGTGGCAATCTTATGTAAAGCTGGGGTTTTGTCATGTAAGAAGCACAAGGAAGATCAAAAAGGAAGGTGGGCTATTGTTGAGGCACTGTTTGGCAATAATGAGACAATTACCATTTGTACAGTTTACGGTTCAAATCTGGATGAACCCGAGCTATTTGATTTCCTAAATATAGAACTCGCAATGTGGCCTCAACCGGTTATATTTTGTGGGGATCTTAATATACATATAGATGCATTAGCAGATCTTAGGTCTGTTTCTACATATTTCGGACGTAAACCGAGAGTGTACAAATCCCTACGCAATTTAGTTCTTAAGCACGGCCTTTATGACACTTGGAACAGACTCAATAACACACATCAAGGAAGCACATTCTATTCAGCTCCACACAATAAGCTAGTTCGGCTTGATTATATATTGGCCTCTCCTTCTATTTTGGAAAGAGCAACCATTACTGTACTGCCAAGACTAATCTCCGACCACAACCCTCTTATGCTAAAATTTGAGATAACTGCTGTACCACCTGTAAGATCGAATTGGACCTTTGATAGGAAGCTTTTAGCTGACAAAGACTATCGGGACCATATTAATTCTTGGCTGCCAGGATTTATAGCCATTCACAAAAATTCAGCCCCAGACACAGTTGTTTGGGATACTGTCAAGGCTGCTGTCAGGGGGGAAACCCTAAGATTTGCAATACGCAAACGTATGACTCTTAGACACAAATTTGAGCAATCTATTTTAAAGTTAAATACGCTCGAATGTGAGTTAGTGCAGAAGATCAAGGATCGGTCGGATGTCTCTACAGCACAAAACAAATTCATAAAACAGAGGTCTGTAATCTTTCAGCACTATGCTGATGAAATGGCCGCTAAATTTCAAACGTTTAGAAGGGAATGCTTTGAATATGGTGAGCAGGTGGGTGAAGTCTTGGCAAATAGATTAAGGCAAAAACAGATACAGGCCAAGATTGATAAAGTTAAAGACATAGATGGGTTTTTACAAAATTCGGAATCTGATGTCTGTGAGGCATTCAAAACTTTTTATCAAAAACTATATATGAATGAAGAAACCGGTGGTTCAGCTGAGTATCTGGAGGAGATCCCCTCTCTAGGTTTAGATCAGGCTCAGAAGGACACTCTTGCTACCCCCTTAGATTGGGAGGAAATTAAATTGGCAATGCTCTCTTTACCGCGGGGCAAAGCAATGGGGCCTGACTCGATTCCTTTGGAATTTTATATTGTGTTTCAGTCTGTCCTACGAGACCTACTAACCTCTTTATTTCAGATCGTTATTAGTGGTACAGCTCCTGATTCATGGTCTAAAACAACCATTATAGTTTTTAAAAAGAAAGGGAAGGAGGCGCTCGAACTTGCCTCATACCGCCCTATAACTTTAATTAACGCGGATAGTAAGATTTTTTCCAAACTTCTTGCTAGACGACTTGGCAAGGTTATAGCACCATTAGTCTCTCATCGTCAACACGGTTTTGTAGCAGGTAGATACTATAGATCATATCCGCCGAGTAATCTCTCTTTTGGATTGGTCCCAGGTGTCAGAAGTCCCAATAGGGGTAGCCCTGTTGGATGCAGAGAAGGCATTTGACAGGGTGTCCTGGGAATTTCTCTGGGCCGTCCTCCAGTGGAAAGGATTTCCATTATCCTTTATCAAAGCAGTACAAGCTCTCTATACTAGGCCGGCAGCCTCAATTCGTATATCTGGGCAGTACTCTGCGGAGTTTCAGATCCATAGAGGCACCCGGCAGGGCTGCCCCTGCTCTCCTTTACTTTTCGCTCTTTATATCGAACCTCTCTTGGTAAAAATAGAGCAGGATCCAGAGATTATACCAGTTAAACCTATGTCTCAATCTATTAAAGTGTTAGCCTATGCTGACGATGTGGCAGTTGTCACAATGGATGTCGCTAAAGCGCTGAGCCGTATTAAAACAGTGACCATGGAATTTGGATCTTTATCCGGCTATAAACTGAACCTACATAAGACGCAAGTTCTCTATACTGGCACTGGCCCTCTTTTAGGTGTCAACACTGTCTCGGAGGCTGTATACTTAGGGGTCAAAATTGCCTCGAAGGTTGAAACAATTGTCAGTCTCAATCTCGATCCAATTTTAATCTCTTCTAATAGAATGCTGGAAAATTTGGACTATTTACATCTATCTATTTATGGTAGGTGTAATGTCATTAATATGGTGGTTTTTCCAAGATTTCTTTATTTCCTTCGCTTAATTCCTCTTCTTATACCTAACCTAGTTTTCACAAAAATAGAAAGAATGTGTTCCCGTTTTATTTGGGGGTATAAGAGGTCAAGAAGAGCCATTAAGAAACTTACTCTACCAATGGCAAGGGGGGGGCTGGGTATTCCCCAGTTTCAGTACTACTATTGGGCGGCCATGCTCCAATACATGAGGATCTTATTTTTTGGACCTCAGGTATATTTTGACCCTGCTTCTTCACCCTCTATATATGAGCTTGTTTTAGGGTCAGAAGCCAACTATTTATTCTCTAAATTTTTTGAGCCCAGCTATTATAAAAGAACCCGTTTTAAGATCTTGGTGGCTGCAGCTGCAGTCTGGTTAAAAGTGCATAAACTTTTTACCATAAAAGAATATCATCGATACATGCCTCTAGGAGAAATAGGGAAACTGCCTATGATTTTTTCAGATTCAATCATGCATAGATGGAACACTCAGGGGATTAGAGCCATTGGGGACCTATTTTCTAATAACCAGTTGATGTCTTTCTCTGAACTTCGAGAGAAATATGGGCTACATCATATGGATTTTTTTAAATACCTTCAGATTCGAAGCTTTTTAGTTAAACTTATCTCAAGAGGTCAGATTAGTTTAGAAAAGAATCCAATTTTGGAATGTTTAAAAAGGAAATGTAAGATATCCCAATTGTCTAAAACTATAACTGCAACCAAACAGGATGATCTTGCCTATTTTGAGCAACGTTGGGAATCGCGGCTAGGGATAGTCGGTGTTGATTTACAAGTAGTGTTGAATCTTCTGGATGCGGTTTTATTCTCAGGTAGCTATAAAAGCCAATGTTATATGGCAATTTTCGATCTGTACTATTCTCCAGCGAAGATAGCCAAATGGGGTATAAATAAGGGGGGGTCGATGTCCTAGATGCAGCCAGAGGGCTGCTGATTTGTTGCACATGCTATTTGAATGTCCTGTACTTACCTCTTTTTTTAAAGAAATACACTGTTTTTTGAATTTAGGTTTAGGAGTCTCGGTTGACATTACACCACAATTAGTACTCTTTGGTTATGATTTTGTTTCCAATAGCAGAAATCGCTCAACTCCAGAGAAAGGCTTCCTGTTTCTTTGTATGGCTATTTCCCGCTTATGTATTACCTCACAATGGCTTAGCTCGGAGGCTCCCTCTTTTTCTATATGGAAAGCTAAATTGTTATCCTTGTATAATTTAGAAATTTCCCTATATAATCATAAAAGCACACGAAGGAAAGAATTTGGGTTCTCATTATGGGCTCCAGTGAGTAAATGGATTTGATTATTATACTTCTTTTCTGTGTATGTTTACTCATTATGGAATGATTATTGGTTGTTTTTTCTTTTTTCCTCTGATTTTAAACTTGTTTCATCGATGCTGATTTATCAAAAAAAAAAAAAAAAAAAAAAGAAATCTAACGTGATGTGTTCCCACGGTGTGTTCGGGGTTGGCAGGGGTCGAAGCAACCCATAAGGCTTACTGCGATCAGGTTTGGTTTGCATACAGACTTGGCATGTTTGTATGAGCGATTTCACATCGCTGGTCATTGTAGGCCACCGGAATTGTCTTAGAAGCCTTTCTTGAGTCTTTTCTCTTCCGTTGTGTCCCGCTGTGGGAGAAGTATGACACCAGTGGAGCGCTTCCTGGCGTAAGCTCGGAGCAGGCACGAATAACTGATTTCCTTTCATGGGTAAGCCTTCTCAAACCTTCCAATCCTTGTGGTCTAACAACCACTTCTGCCATCTTGGTCGTTTCATTTCTGTCATCACCTTAGTGAGGAATTGCTCGGATGTCACCACACAGATCGCCTGATCAGGATGTATGATAGATCACGCTATCGGTTCTGAGGGCTCCAGCGTGCTTTCCTGCCTTGAGAGGGCATTTGCCTTTTTGTTTGCACTCCCAGGTCTGTAGGTGAGTACAAACCGAATTTCTTCGAAGAATAGCATCCACCTCAATTGTCGGGGGGAGAGGAGGCGAGCCGACGTCATGTATTGTAAGTTCCGATGATCGGAAAATACAGTGGTCGTATGTTTGGCCCCCATTAAATAGTGTCGCCATTCTTTGAAAGTGTCTCTTATGGCGAGCAGCTCTTTCTCTGCTATGGTGTAATTAATCTCAGCGCCACTCAGTTTTCTGGACATGAAAGCGATGGGATGCAAAAACCCGTTCTGGGGATCTCTCTGGGATAGCACGGCACCAATCGCTACTTCAGATGCATCGGCCTCTACCAAGTATGGTCTTTCAGGATCTGGATGTGCAAGGGCAGGTGCCGTTGTAAACGCTTCTCTAAGCTGAACGAACGCCTGTTGTGCCTCAGGAGTCCATGCGAATTTCACCTTTTTTCGGAGTAGTTGGGTTATCGGGGCTACTATATCTGAAAATTGAGAAATGAACCATCTATAAAAGTTGGCAAACCCTAGAAAGGATTGTACATCCTTTACATTTGTAGGGGTTGGCCAATTCTGTACTGCAGAGATCTTTCTTTCTGCCATGGTTTGTCCTTGTGCTGACAACATCACCCCTAGAAACTCAACCTGGTCTACGTGAAACTCACATTTACTGAGTTTACAGTATAAATCATTTGCTCTCAATGCCTCTAACACTTTTCCTACGTGTTGCTGGTGATGGTTGACGTCTTCCGAGTAGATTAAGATATCATCTATGTACACTATGACAAACCTGTCTAGATACTCCCTCAACACTTCATTCAAAAAGAAATGGAAAGCGGCAGGCGCGTTGCAAAGCCCGAACGGCATTACTTGATACCCGAACAATCCATATCGAGTGCGAAAAGCCGTTTTCCATTCGTCACCCCGTCTCATACGGACAAGGTGGTAAGCACCCCGTAAGTCAAGTTTGGTGTACACCACTGCCTTTTTTACTTGGTCCAACAGAACCGATATTAATGGAAGCGGGTAGCTATTCTTTATTGTCACCTTATTCAAGGCGCGAAAGTCGATGCAGGTTCTCAACTCGCCGTTAGCCTTCGGAATGAAGAAAAGGGGCGACGCTGCTGGGGATTTTGATGGTCTAATAAACCCATTAGCCTGGTACTTTTCTAGATATTCCCGCAAATGTTCATTTTCTCTTTCCGACAGAGCATAAATGCTCCCACATGGCACCACCGCCCCAGGAACTAAATCTATCTGACAATCGTAAGGCGATGGGGAGGAAGTAGGTCAGCTTGTTTTTCGTTAAAGACATCTAGGTATTCTCTATACATATCGGGTAATTCTATGTCATTTCTGCCGCTGTAGCTATAGTATATCCCTTGAGCTGGTGTCTTTCTATCGAATTATTATCCACAAAACAGCTTTGCATACAGAATGGGGATGTAAAGACTATACTGTGATCTATCCAATTGATGGTAGGGTTATGTTTGGTTAACCACGGTAATCCCAGGATCACCCCATACAAGGGTGTCTTGATGATATTGAATGCCAACCATTCTCTATGGGCTTCTCCACACCCTACATCAAGGGAGGGGGTACTAAATCCAATGGGTCCTGAAACCAGATTTCTACCGTCTACAGTTAACACGTTTTCCAAATGTTCTTTAGCCACCTTTGAAATCCCTAAAGACTGCACTAACTCCTCATCCATAAAGATGCCTGTAGCGCCCGAATCCAGAAGGGCAGTAACTTCTACCGGTTTCCCCTTTAGAAGTAACTGAAGACGCACAAAAAAATGGTCTTTCTTGCCTATCACAGAAGGTATTTCATACTGGCCCTTGGAATTTCCTCCCCCAATCCCTGGGCCTATTAGTTTTCCGTCTTTGATACTGTCAGCGGGGTAGCCCGCGCATAACCGCCTTCTCTAGCCGTGGGCTTAGCCAAGCACTCCTTTACATAGTGCCCCTTCTTCCCACAATACATACATAGGCCTTGCTTTCTCCTCAGTTCCCTTTCTTCCTGTGTTAGGGCTGCTCTCACTGAACCTATTCCCATAGGTTCCGCCGCTTGACCAGAAAAATGTCCCTGTGAGCGTGGTTTATCACTCCTAAGAAAAGGACGATCACATTTCTTTCTGTCCCCCCTTCTTTCTGAGAGACGATGATCTAAACGTCTAGCTAAGTTGATTAGATAGATTTAAGACCGGGGTTGTGGGTCAATTTGGGCTATTACATCTTTTAATTCATCCCTAAGACCATGGTGAAATACCGCTGCTTGCTTTTCTTCAGGCCAATGCGTTTCTGCCACTAATCTCTGAAACGCATTTATGTATACCAATAATTCACGATTCCCTTGCTTTAACTTTAACAACTCCCTATCCACTGAATATGAGTGGGCTCGGTGGTCAAAAACGCCTTCAAACTCCTCCCGAAACCCGTCCCAATCATATAACAATGGGTCATCCTTCCTTACTAAGGGAACTGCCCATTGTGCTGCGTCACCCGCCAAATAGGATATCAGAAAGGCTACTCTAGCCTGGTTGGTACTAAATACCTTGGGCCGACACGTGAAATGGAGCATAATTTGTGTTAAAAATACCTGTACTTTCTTTTCATCCCCATAGAACCGTTCTGGTGCGGCTAAGGGAATGGGGGTTGGTATTTCCACCGTAAACGGCGTGGGTTGGGCTGGGGAAGAACCACCTACCCAAGTACCTCCACTACCGAGTCGGCTCCCAACTGCATCAAAAGGATTACGCTGTAGTCGTTCTACGCGATCCTGTAATGCCGCTGTCTCTACTCTGGATGCCGCTACCTCTGCTTGTACTATTTGTAATGCTGTAAGAACGTCTTCTAGGGTGGCCATTGTGCTCCGAACCAACTGGGAAGTAAAAGGTTTTTTATGGCCGGATATTCTGTCAGCTCCGATAGCTTCGAGTAGAAATCCGTTGATCACCTCGGAGTTGGTTCGATGTACAAAGGGTTCCACCTCTTGATCGTTTCCTCTCTGATTGCTATTATAGCACAGGAGATAGATCGGATCAAGTGAGGGAAGGAAAGGATGGGAACAGCGGGGAGGGAGACCTGTGAAAATAAAAGCACACCATTAAACACCTTTAAACTATGCGTAGTCTAGTATACACACTTCAGCATGGGAACAACTACCGGGAGGGGGTTTGCAGTACCTGTAAAAGAAAATAACCATGAACTTCATTTAAATGCCATGAACAGTTCTATTCGTTGTTGTGGTTCTCGGGTTTGTTTGTATACATCGTCTACACACACCACAGATATCACCAAAAGAACCAATATGTATTTTCATGCTTTCCTTTATGACCTTAGACATGAACAATCAAACTCCCATTTTATGAACTCCACCGTTTCTCAACAAGGCTTCGACAAAAGGGTTCTACTGCACTCAATTTGCCGGTTCGAAACCAGGCTTCGGCCCTCAGTGCTACGCCCTAGATTTGTGAGCTCCAAATTCCCTCAGCTCGTTTCTCTGAACCGGAGGGTTTCTTTTGTAGGTTTAATGTCAGAGCCGTTCACTTCACGGCGTCGCTCTCACTCTCTCTCTCTCTCTCTCACACAATCATACGGTACCAATTCCTCCTCAGGCTTGGCATGCATCCCATATGATCGTTTGCCACTTTGATATTCTTCTGTAAATGTACCAGAATGAGTGCACAGACGTTCATCACTCTCGAGAGACTGCTATAAGCTCCCGCGATCCCGCGGTACCCAACACCCCACTCTCGAATCTCTCCAGCAACTGCAACGGTGCAGGTGCACCCTTACCCGACCACCACGGCCTACCGCCAGGTACTTTCCGCCCGACTGCTCACTGAAACCAAGTAGGAATATCCGGCACCGGCTTGGCGTGTCTGTTCCTTTTTTCATGGCGCGCGAAGCCGGAAATCACGTAGCGCGCCGGGCATGACGTCAGCACGCGCTGTGCGCCGCACAGCCCTCGGGGTAATGTAGTTCCGCGATGCTACTAGCGCCGATCTCGCATGACAACGTCTCCACCAGTGCTCCCGTAACAATTAATGAGTAATTTTTGTGGCTAAGATGGGACTCTTCTGTGCTCGGCAAATGTGTCTCCTGTAACGCTATTATGTCTAGGTGGTGGTCAGAGATATATTTCCAGACCTTTTGCCTTTTTATTAGGTGAATTAAGGCCTTTGACATTCCAGGAGCCTACTGTTATTACCATTGGGTCTGTGCCGCCCCTCTCTGCCCTCTCAAGAGCCCTTGTGTCAACCCCCTGTAGACTGCAAGATAATCCCCACCCAATGGGAGACCAGGGTGAACCTGATGTGGAGCCCCTAGCTTAAACCAAGTGCAAGTGCAGGAAAAATCATGAAAAAGCCGCCACCAACCTCCTCTCCCTCACCATTTCCCAAATCCCAAAACCTTGTCATGCATCTCGGAGGAGCGCCTGTCCGCTTCTTGGGCACGTGTTCCCAAGTCGATCACTCTGGTCCCCACTGAGTCCACGTCGCGTTGAAGGTCTGCCATTCGTGTGGTAAGATTGGTCTTTAGCTGGTCTATTGAAGTTTGAATGTCTTGACACAGTTCTTTACGCAATTCCGCCTTAAAGTCTTGGAGTGAGGACATAAGATCTTCTTTGGTAAGGGCCATAGCGGATGTCTCGTCGTCTCGGTCTGAGGCCCGATGCTTATCAGCTGGCGGGAAGAAGCTCGAGACCTCAGTCGTTGCTCGAGTTATCGTCTTATTCGGAGGCATAAGGCTCGACCCCAGTTAATGATTTCTGGTGCGGCGGAGAAGGAGTGAATTAGCAGACCAGAATGGTATCCCGGCTCGGGAGTGCGCAGCAGTCACTACTGGCCAGGCTCCGCCGAACTTGTGATTCTAGTGAAAAGGTAGCAGGCGGAGAGGAGTTATATGCAGTGGAGGTCCATCACTTGCCACGCATATCAGGGAGTAGCAGGAGCAAGACGGTCCCCGATATGGCTACGGTGCTAGGCGATATCTTTAGGCCTCAAATGTAAACCTCCTTGTAGGGGCGGCAGGCATGCCGGCGGTTAGGGTCCGCCTTGGTGACAATTTTATGCAGCCCCTGATGGCCAGCCGTCTCAAGTGTCCCCGTCTGGAGCTGAGGTGTATTGGAGCCGATGCATGCAGGGTTATGCCGGCTCCGTCTCTATGCGTTCAGTGATAGGAAATAGCGCCAGTTTCAGCGGTTGGTCGCCATTTTAAGGTCAGGCGCAGTGTGGCACAAGGTCTTTAGTGTCCGCCAGCCGTTTGTCCCCTCGTCTCAGGGACGCGGGTCCGCAAATTATCGCCCGCGCATCGGCCCTCTTCTCTCTGGGGGACTGCCGAATGCCCGCGCTGTCCCGCTGTTGCACTCTCTGGGGGATCGCGGATTCAGCGCATCGACCCCCCGTCTGCTAGACTCCAAGGCGACCCGCTCACCTTTTTTTTTGATAATCAATTTTATTAGGTTTTGAAGAAAACAAGAAATTCATTGGCAGTAAATCAGACACATTATTCATGCACATTGCAATCACCAGAAATGACAAGAACAGGGGCTCCATCGCTAAGGCGAATAAAAGTGGAGAGAGCGGGCAGCCCTGGTGGGTGCCCCTCTGGATGGGGAAGGGTTAGAGAGTACACCGCTGATAAGGACCCTAGCCCTAGGAGCGGAGTATAGGACCCAGATCAGACGCCGGAACGCGGGACCAACACCCATCCTCTCCAATACGTCTCCCAGGTAGCCCCAGTCCACCATATCAAAGGCTTTCTCGAAGTCTAAAAAGAGCAGGGCCAGATACGGGGTAAGACGGTGACGGTGTGCCAGAGCGAGGTGGAGGTGGCGAAGTCTCTGGGCTGCCACTGTGGTAAAAAGTTTGATCTCCGTATTAATAAGGGAGATGGGACGGTAATCCGCGCAGGCGAGGGAGGGCGGCCGCGTCTTTGGAAGAACTACGATAGTGGCCACGTCCGTCTCAGGCGGAAAAGACCCCTCCACTACATGATTGAACAACTCCACCATTTGCGGAACCAGCGTGTCCCGATATGTAGCATAGTACTCCTGGGGGTAGCCGTCGGGCCCGGGCGTTTTGCCGGAGCGCAACAGTGAAATGGCCCCGTGTACCTCCTCGGCCGTGATGGGGTGGTCGAGAGTTGCGGAATCCGTCTGGGAGAGTGTTAGACCTGGCACCTTGGCGTGAGTCTCCCTTCCTCTTTTTTGTCGCTGTGCCTCATGTGTTTTTATGGTGTTGGCCGCTCAGCGCGCTGTGCCACTGCCAACCAGTGTCGCGGTGCGAGTGCTCCCTATGTAAATTGTATATGATGGTTGGATTCCATGATTGGATTGTTTGATTTACTGTCAGACCCCAGTAAAGGGCGCCAGGAGCGCCAGGGCATGTAAAGGCAAACACCGCTGGTGGGCTTGCAGCACTGGTTGTGCCACCCACAGAAGCGGCCGGTAAAATATGTCTAAGGTCTGCCATCGCAGAACCTGCGTGCAGTCTGGTACTGACATGCTGACTGGCAAGTGCCCACACTTGCCGGTCCCTGAAACCTTCCCTTAACTGCATGTTAGTCACCCCTCTGGTAGGCCCACGGGCAGGGTGCGTTGTAAGCATAAGGTAGGACAAGCCTAGATGCGTGGCCTGTCCTAGTAGTGAATTACCGCCATCTTGTTGTTCACTACTGCAAGACTACCCTGTTCTCATAGGCCAGTATGGGCGGCTTGGATTGTTACACCCTATGATCCTAACCGACCCAGGGAACACGGTAGAAGATCGAGTTTAGTATGCCTGAACTCGGATAATAAGGTACATCTTTTCCAAGGTTTATTTTAATATTCCGGGTTTGCAAATGCCGCTTTTAGAAAGCTGGCCTTTGCTTGCCTAAACATTTCAGCCCGCCTCTGCGTGATGTGTATCTGATGTCTGGCTGGTGTGATTGACAGGGCTGGGGGAACCCAGATGGGCAGGGCTAGGTAGCCTGGTGGTGAATAGGACGATCGACAGGTAGATGGGGGGGGGAGGAGTACTCCTAGGCGCTGAATAGGACAGTGCTCTGCCACCTCAATGCCGGCTCCGCCCCCTGTGGAGCGTCTGAGGACTCTGCCCTGCACTCTGAAAGAAGAAGCCTGCATCACGTAAACAAAGTGCTCAGAAACCGGACTGGACTAGGCAAGGGCCCCCCTGGCCTGGGAGAACAAAAGATTGGCTGTATAAATGTAGGAGCCCTGCTCCTAAGAAACTAGATCCGCTTTTGACCAAGAAGAATCTCTGCCTGAGGAGGAGGCACCGGGAAAGCTGTAGGAGGAAGACTGTCCCTATCCTGGGGGATTGGCCTGCAGTGGTGACCTTGCTACCAAAGGGGAGAAGAGGAACTTTTGCTGAAAACTTTGCTTTATTATTACTTTCAAGACTTGTGCTTTCCAAAACGATCTCCAAGGGCTTGGAACTGAGCTTGCCCCCTGAACTGAGCCCCAGGACCATTGGGCTCTACCTGATCTTCATTCGCCTGCCACTGGACTGTGGTGTCCTTTCCCTCGCCGGAGCTGTGACCCTCGTGCCCCAGTCCCTCCCTGAGCCGTGACCCGGACTGCTTAGCCGCCCCCGCCTTGGGAAGAGCCTCGCTCGATCGGAGCCGCTCCCCCTACGCTGTGCTGGGCTGCCCCTGTCACCTCGCTCGCTGGAGGCTCGCTGTGCATCTTCACCCTCCCGCCGGAATCGGCGTTGTGAGCATCTCCAAGCCTCGGACGGCCCGGACGTAACCTGCGTGCCCGGCTGCCCCGCTTTGTTCACCCGCCCCCTGCAACACCCCGCTCTTGTCGTGAGCCTGCAGATCAGACCCCCATCGTGAAGTGTGGGAGCCTCGGACGCCGCATCGCCCTTCTGTCGAAGAGCCGCTGAAGTCCCGCACCCGCCCTTGCGTCAAGAAACAAGGTACTGTACTTACGAACTCGACCGCGAGCTTGCATCGGATCCAGGGTCGGCAACGTTCTGATTTCCCTGTCATCTGCCGTGTGCTTCCCGGACGCCGCATCAGCACGAAGTGCGCTGAGGCCCACAGTTACCTTGTGCCCGCCTAAAGAACTTTCCGTAGCAAAGAGACTTTACCGTATTTCCAAGAGTTGTGGCCCCATCAGTTCAACGTTACTGGGCCTTGTATTTGAATCTGCTGAATCTACATAAAAGCTTATTTTTATATACTTCCTGATTGGTGTCAGTTTGTGGTGCATGCAAGGGGTTTACTGTATGTGTAATTGCATTTGCTTAACCGTGTACGCCTGAGACTTAGCCTAGACAGCTCGCGCCACGCACCTAGAGGGTGAGCAGGGGTTATTCTGGGGAGTCATCCTTCGCCCTGACAAGAAGTAAAGGGTCCCTGCTTGTTGTGGGTACACACCTACGTCAACCAGAGCCCCCTCATTTCTAACATTGGTGGCAGCGGTGAGGATTTACGGATTTGCATTTGCGGTTTGCGTATAGTGAACCACTGATCACCACGTAGTGAGAGCAGACCAGTAACGCAGCCACAAGACTAGCAATTGTTTTTGTTTTGCCAAGAATCTCCGTTGTTAGAGCCATGCCTGGTTCACTTCCCGCCGGAAGGGCAGCTTCTATAATCTCTGGATTTGAGGACATAGATTGGGAAGAAAGCGCACTTCAGGATCGTACCAATGAAGAGTTGAGAGGTTTTTGCTCCAAGTTCAGAATTGCCCAAACTGGATTGAAAAAGAAGGACCAACTCGTGAAGGCGCCGAGGGCCTGGTATGAGTCAAAGGCACCAGAGAATCAGGTGGAAATGGTTCCACCAGAAAGTGTCCATGAGTTTGGCAGAGACCTGTCGCCAGAAGAGTTGGCAGACAGGGCAGCAACCCGGGCACATGAAGTAGAGATGGCAAAACTTCATGGGCAAATGGATATGGAAAAACAAAGATTAGCCATGGAAGAAAAGAAACTACAAATAGAGCATGACATGAAGCTGAGGGAGCTGGAGCTGAAAGCAAAAAGTTTGGAGCTTAATCCCTCTGGTGGCAGCACACCGCCAGTACCGGCGGAACCAAGAGTTTATATTCCCAAGGATGTAGTGAAGGAGTTCTTCAAGAATGACGACATCGGGCAGTGGTTCAGAGCCTACGAGGTAGCCATGTCTTCCCACCGGGTCCCTGAGAGAGATTGGGGAGCGGGGTTGTGGGGACGGTTCCTGAGTGAAGGGCGGGACACACTGTTAGATTTACCTGCTGATGTTCATAATTCTTACGCCCATATGAAGGAAGCCTTGATGACTAGGTATGGGTTGACCCCTGAGTTATATAGACAGAGGTTCAGGGGTTGCACTAAGATTCCCAATAGTATGTATGTGGAGTATGTGACTTTCTTTTGCAGAGCGCTGGATGGTTGGGTAAAGGGTAGTAAGGTAAAAGATTATCAAGGGCTTCTTGATTTGATGGCATGGGAGCACTTGTCCAGTAATTGTTTTCCTGAGCTACGCCAGCACCTGATAGATAGTAGGCTGACTAACCCTAGGAAGCTTGCTGAGGAGGCGGACCGCTGGGTCAGTACCAGGGTCCACAAGGGTCCCGTGGGAGATTCCGCCAAAGGTGGGCAGGGTCCCCAGCAGAAGAGTGGGGGGGACAGGGGTAAACAGAAGCA
The DNA here is from genome assembly GCF_964204655.1 of Triturus cristatus. Classification (NCBI taxonomy): domain Eukaryota; kingdom Metazoa; phylum Chordata; class Amphibia; order Caudata; family Salamandridae; genus Triturus; species Triturus cristatus. The sequence goes on from NC_140583.1 coordinate 363,047,983, forward strand.
GTTCCAAAAAGGCCCCCAAAGTAGTCCCCAAGGGAACCAAGGGAAGGGTTCTCAGCCTCCCCCACCCCAGAAACCGACCGGGGCCCCGACAGGCCCTCCTGTTCAGAAGGGGCCCGTCAGATGTTACAGGTGTAACAATTTGGGGCATTTTGCCTCTGATGTAAAGTGTCCATTGTTTGGTAAACCAGCACCCACTGGTGCTCCACCCCGGCAGGTGACTAGTGTAGCCTTGGGGGGAGGAGAGGGATGTCCAGGGTGGGTGGGGTCCCGCAGAGATGTCCCTGGTCTCGCTAGGAGACCGTGAAGTGGTCCCTCCAACCCAGCTGCCTGAGAACACTAAGAAGTACAGGCAGTGGGTGACCATAAATGGCCATAGAGTGGAAGCTCTTAGAGATACAGGAGCCAGTGTGACAGCTGTCAGGTGTCACCTGGTGTCTCAAGAGCAGGTGGTCCCCAATGCATTCTATCCCGTTGTTGCCGCTGACAACACAGAGAGGCACTGCAAGGTGGCTCAGGTTCCCTTTGAGTGGGGGGGGTCTCTGGTACTCTTCAGGTAGCTGTGAGGCCCGCCATGCCTGTAGACTGTTTGTTAGGGAACGATTTGGAGAGCTCACCTTGGGCTAAGGTGGAGCGGAGTGCTCACCTAGAGATGTTGGGTATGCCGGATTGGGCGTGTGTCACCACACGGTCCATGGCAGCCAGTAGAGGGACTCAAGAGGTCCTGGAGCCTGAGAGGGAGGCCCAGGAACCGGCCTCAGAGAGAAGGAGCAAGGGGCGCGGGAAGCCGGCCCCTGAAGTTCCCACGGTCCAGGAGGAAGCAGACCTTGAGGGGGATGCCCTGGAGCCTACAGGGGAGCAGATAGCTGAACTGGGAGACCTGCCGGAGCTGACCCATTGGCAGCAGGAAGGGGGTCCCACCAGGGAGGACTTTTGCAAGGCACAGAAGGAGTGCCCTTCTCTCGTGGGTATGCGGCAGCAGGCTGCAGACCAGGCCGCAGGTGATCAGTCAGGATCACATTTCGTTTACTGGGAGAACGACCTCCTATATACAGAGCCTAAGGTTGCTGAGCCTGGGTCAGCCCGTGCGCTGGTGGTACCCCAGGACTTCAGAGCCTTCCTACTGGGGCTGGCTCACGATGTGCCATTGGCAGGGCATTTGGGGCAGGACAAGACCTTTGAAAGGCTTGTCACCCACTTTTATTGGCCTCAAATGCGCAGGAGTTCGGATACTCACTGCAGGACATGCCAGACTTGCCAGGCAAGTGGAAAGAGTGGAAGGAAGCAGAAGGCTCCACTCCAGCCATTCCCTGTGGTCGGTACCCCATTCCAGCGAGTGGGGATTGACATTGTAGGGCCACTGGACCCCAGGACAGCGATGGGCAATAGGTTCATCCTGGTCCTGGTGGACCATGCCACCCGGTACCCGGAAGCCATTCCTCTGAGGACAGCGACGGCCCCCGTGGTGGGACGTGCACTGATGGGAATTTTCTCCCAAGTGGAGTTCCCTCTAGAGGTGGTGTCTGACCACGGTACCAATTTCATGTCCAAGTACATGAAATTTCTTTGGCAAGAGTGTGGTGTAACCTACAAGTTCACCACACCTTACCACCCCCAAGGAAACGGGTTGGTTGAGAGATTCAACCGAACCCTCAAAGGCATGATAATGGGCCTAGAAGGACCCATGAGGCGTAAGTGGGACGTCCTCTTACCATGCCTTCTCTTCGCTTACCGTGAGGTGCCACAGAAGTCTCTGGGGTTCAGTCCCTTTGAGCTTCTGTATGGTCACCCAGTCAGAGGACCTGTAAGTCTGGTCAAGGAAGGCTGGGAGCAATCTCCCAGGAAACCTCCCCAGAATGTATATAGTTACATGCTGGCCTTCAGGAATCAGACTAGGCGATTCAGGCAACTTGCTGAGGCAAATCTGGAAGCCAGCCAGGAGGAGATGAAGCGGTGGTACGACCAGAATGCCACTCTGGTAGAGCTTCAGCCTGGACAGAAGGTATGGGTCTTGGCCCCCGTGGAGCCGTGTGCGCTCCAGGATAAGTGGACCGGTCCCTTTGAGGTGGTGGAGCGCAAGAGTCTTGTTACCTACGTGGTGGACCTGAAGTCTCTTAGGAACCCCTTACGGGTCCTACATGTGAACCGCCTCAAGCCCCACTTGGAGAGGTCCCAAGTGGGCATGCTCTTGGCAACAGATGCTGGGATGGAAGAGGAGACAGAACCTCTTCCTGACCTCCTGTCAGCCAAGGAGCAAGATGGGTCAGTGGATGGTGTCATCCTCTCTTCCACCCTGACCCCTGAGCAACAGAATGATTGTCGCCAGTTGCTGGGACAATTTTCTGATCTGTTTTCCCTGGTCCCTGGTGTCACTGATTGGTGCGTCCATGATGTGGACACTGGGGATAGTACACCTGTGCGGCACAAGGCCTACAGGGTGACTGACAGGGTGAGGACATGCATCAAGGAGGAGGTCTCCAAGATGTTTGCACTCGGGGTAATTAAGTCTTCTAGCAGTCCTTGGGCCTGCCCCGTGGTCTTGGTCCCAAAGGCTGCAGCGCCGGGAGCCACACCCGAACTCCGGTTCTGTGTGGACTACAGGGGACTCAATTCAGTCACTAGGACTGACGCCCACCCCATCCCCAGAGCTGATGAGCTCATCGATCGGCTAGGGGCTGCCAACTACCTCAGCACGTTTGATTTAACGTCTGGGTATTGGCAGATCGCCTTGACCGAGGGGGCCAAAGAGAGGTCAGCATTTTCCACCCCAGATGGGCACTACCAGTTCCGGGTTATGCCCTTTGGGATGAAGAATGCCCCTGCCACCTTCCAGAGATTGGTCAACCAGGTGTTGGCTGGGCTGGATTCGTTCAGTGCAGCCTACCTGGATGACATCGCGGTGTTCAGCTCCACTTGGGAAGAACACCTGCGACACCTCTGGGAAGTGTTGATGGCGCTGCGCAAGGCAGGCCTCACGATCAAGGCGAGTAAGTGCCAGATCGGGCAGGGTTCCGTGGTGTACTTGGGACACCAAGTTGGGAGTGGCCAGATGGCACCCCTTCAGCCCAAGATAGAAACCATCCTGAATTGGGAGGCGCCCAAAACCCAGACAGAGGTGAGAGCCTTTCTAGGTCTCACCGGGTACTACAGGAGGTTTGTCAAGGGGTATGGCAACATGGTTGCCCCCTTGACAGCGCTGACTTCGAAGAAGCAGCCCAGGAAAGTGATTTGGACTGACACCTGTCAGAAAGCTTTTGAGGCCTTGAAAACTGCTATGTGCACGGCGCCCGTGCTCTTGGCTCCCAACTTCTCCAAAGAGTTTATCGTTCAGACAGACGCTTCAGAGCATGGTGTGGGGGCTGTTCTTTCACAGATTAATGAGGAGGGCCTAGATCAACCCGTAGCCTTTCTTAGCAGGAGGTTACTTCCACAGGAACAGAGGTGGAGTGCTATTGAGCGTGAGGCATTTGCTGTGGTCTGGGCGCTGAAGAAGCTAAGACCCTACCTGTTTGGGTCTCACTTCCGGGTTCAGACGGACCACAGGCCCCTCAGATGGTTGATGCATATGAGGGGTGAGAATCCAAAGCTGTTGAGGTGGTCCATTTCCCTACAGGGTATGGATTTCACGGTGGAACATCGCCCTCGTACAGATCACGCCAATGCTGACGGTCTGTCCAGATTTTTCCGCCTTAGTGATGAGGAACTCCCTGGGGTAGGGTAGTTCTCTCTACTCTTCAGCTGGAGGGGACACGTGTTAGACCTGGCACCTTGGCGTGAGTCTCCCTTCCTCTTTTTTGTCGCTGTGCCTCATGTGTTTTTATGGTGTTGGCCGCTCAGCGCGCTGTGCCACTGCCAACCAGTGTCGCGGTGCGAGTGCTCCCTATGTAAATTGTATATGATGGTTGGATTCCATGATTGGATTGTTTGATTTACTGTCAGACCCCAGTAAAGGGCGCCAGGAGCGCCAGGGCATGTAAAGGCAAACACCGCTGGTGGGCTTGCAGCACTGGTTGTGCCACCCACAGAAGCGGCCGGTAAAATATGTCTAAGGTCTGCCATCGCAGAACCTGCGTGCAGTCTGGTACTGAGATGCTGACTGGCAAGTGCCCACACTTGCCGGTCCCTGAAACCTTCCCTTAACTGCATGTTAGTCACCCCTCTGGTAGGCTCACGGGCAGGGTGCGTTGTAAGCATAAGGTAGGACAAGCCTAGATGCGTGGCCTGTCCTAGTAGTGAATTACCGCCATCTTGTTGTTCACTACTGCAAGACTACCCTGTTCTCATAGGCCAGTATGGGCGGCTTGGATTGTTACACCCTATGATCCTAACCGACCCAGGGAACATGGTAGAAGATCGAGTTTAGTATGCCTGAACTCGGGATTATAAGGTACATCTTTTCCAAGGTTTATTTTAATATTCCGGGTTTGCAAATGCCGCTTTTAGAAAGCTGGCCTTTGCTTGCCTAAACATTTCAGAGCGCCTCTGCGTGATGTGTATCTGATGTCTGGCTAGTGTGAGTGACAGGGCTCGGGGAACCCAGATGGGCAGGGCTAGGTAGCCTGGTGGTGAATAGGACGATCGACAGGTAGATGGGGGGGGAGGAGTACGCCTAGGCTCTGAATAGGACAGTGCTCTGCCACCTCAATGCCGGCTCCGCCCCCTGTGGAGCGTCTGAGGACTCTGCCCTGCACTCTGAAAGAAGAAGCCTGCATCACGTAAACAAAGTGCTCAGAAACCGGACTGGACTAGGCAAGGGCCCCCCTGGCCTGGGAGAACAAAAGATTGGCTGTATAAATGTAGGAGCCCTGCTCCTAAGAGACTAGATCCGCTTTTGACCAAGAAGAATCTCTGCCTGAGGAGGAGGCACCGGGAAAGCTGTAGGAGGAAGACTGTCCCTATCCTGGGGGATTGGCCTGCAGTGGTGACCTTGCTACCAAAGGGGAGAAGAGAAACTTTTGCTGAAAACTTTGCCTTATTATTACTTTCAAGACTTGTGCTTTCCAAAACGATCTCCAAGGGCTTGGAACTGAGCTTGCCCCCTGAACTGAGCCCCAGGACCATTGGGCTCTACCTGATCTTCACTCGCCTGCCACTGGACTGTGGTGTCCTTTCCCTCGCCGGAGCTGTGACCCTCGTGCCCCAGTCCCTCCCTGAGCCGTGACCCGGACTGCTTAGCCGCCCCCGCCTTGGGAAGAGCCTCGCTCGATCGAAGCCGCTCCCCCTACGCTGTGCTGGGCTGCCCCTGTCACCTCGCTCGCTGGAGGCTCGCTGTGCACCTTCACCCTCCCGCCGGAATCGGCGTTGTGAGCATCTCCAAGCCTCGGACGGCCCGGACGTAACCTGCGTGCCCGGCTGCCCCGCTTTGTTCACCCGCCACCTGCAACACCCCGCTCTTGTCGTGAGCCTGAAGATCAGACCCCCATCGTGAAGTGTGGGAGCCTCAGACGCTGCCTCGCCCTTCTGTCGAAGAGCCGCTGAAGTCCCGCACACGCCCTTGCGTCAAGAAACAAGGTACTGTACTTACGAACTCGACCGCGAGCTCGCATCGGATCCAGGGTCCGCAACGTTCTGATTTCCCTGTCATCTGCCGTGTGCTTCCCGGACGCCGCCTCAGCACGAAGTGCGCTGAGGCCCACAGTTACCTTGTGCCCGCCTAAAGAACTTTCCGTAACAAAGAGACTTTACCGTATTTCCAAGAGTTGTGGCCCCATCAGTTCAACGTTACTGGGCCTTGTATTTGAATCTGCTGAATCTACATAAAAGCTTATTTTTATATACTTCCTGATTGGTGTCCGTTTGTGGTGCATGCAAGGGGTTTACTGTATGTGTAATTGCATTTGCTTAACCGTGTACGCCTGAGACTTAGCCTAGACTGCTCGCGCCACGCACCTAGAGGGTGAGCAGGGGTTATTCTGGGGAGTCATCCTTCGCCCTGACAAGAAGTAAAGGGTCCCTGCTTGTTGTGGGTACACACCTACGTCAACCAGAGCCCCCTCATTTCTAACAGAGAGGCAGGGCAACTGGGTCCCAGTGTCGGTTAGTAGGGCCCCCAAGGAAGACCGAGGGGTTCGGGCTGCATAAAGGGTCGCATAGTAGCCGGCAAAGGTCCGAGCGATGGCCCGAGAGGTGACATGATGAGCCCCCCCTTCACCCCGGATCTCTGGAATGATGCGGTTGGCCCTGGGGTAGGACACCAGGTTATGCAAAAGTTTGCTGTTTTTGTCGTCCCAACCATAAATGCGTGCGACCGAGGAATGCCAAAGCGTTTTGGCAGATTCCAGCGAGATCTGACAGATCTCCTCCTCTCGGATAAATGCGAGCTGACGAATGGAGACGGCATCCTCAAGGTCAGCCTGGGCGCCCTCCAACCGCGCCGCCAGGGCCTCCAGCTGTGCAAGCCTGGCGGATTGCTCTTTGCGCTTCGCATGGACCAGACCCCTACCCACCCCCCGCATCACAGCCTTGCCGGCCTCCCACAAGGTCCCCGGCGAGGAGACCCAGCCCGCGTTGGTGGAGAAGTAATGTTTCAACTCCTGCCTGAGAGATTCAACAAAGTTCGTATCCTGCAGGAACCAGGCATTCATCCACCAAACTGTACGGGTGCCAGTAAGGGGGTTTCCGAGATGGAGGGAGATGGGAGAGTGATCGGAGATGCCCCTGGGTAGGATCGCGGCCCCGGTCACCAATTGACAGTTTGTAGCAGGTAACAGGAGCAGGTCAATACCAGAGTGCATGCCGTGAGCTGCGGATGTGTGTGTGTACTGTGATGTATGGGGATTCCATACTCTCCATGCGTCACAGAGGCCCAAAGCGGAGGACCAGTCAGAAAGTCGCTTTGTAGAAGATAAACGGGAAGCCGATGGGGTGCCCGTCGCGTCACGCGAGGGATGCAGGACCTCGTTAAAGTCACCCCCCAAACCATCAGACCCTGGGGAAGGGAGGCAAGGACCTGCGTTAATTGGCTAAGGGTAGAGGCCAGATTGGCGGGAGGAATGTAGGTACACAGAAGGTTAAGGGGATGCCCCTTGATCATGCCCGTCAGGGCCACGTACCGGCCCTGCAAATCCGTTACAGCCTGTGTCAGGGTGAAGGGAAGCCCTCTCCGGAGCAGTATTGCCACCCCCCGGGAACCCCTCGTGAAACCCGAATGCCAAACCCTATCGAACCCGTATCGGGCGAGGAAGTTACATCGGGAGCCCAGGAGGTGTGTTTCCAGTAGGAGCAGGATGTCAGGGCCATGGCGCTGAGCACTGCGAAGAACCGCCGTATGTTTGATCCGGTCCAAAAGACCGTTCACGTTCCAGGAAAGGATGTGTAGGGCCCTATGTAGAGTGGACGTCATCCTGGTGGGTAGTGTGCGTAAGGGGGGACCGCTGCTTGGGCAATCCCGGAACCCAAGGGAAACAATGAACCTCGCCCAAGGCCTCTGCGCAAAGGGCGGTCGGGTTAAGGAGTCGCTTGTCATCGTGGAAGGCATTTGTGCAGGTGTGTCTACCAGTAAAACCCAGGAACAACGGCCCGTGGACGGCTAAAAACAACAAACATTCGGGAGACCACGGTCTTTCCCCCCTCTCATCCCCGCATCTCCCTCCACCCTACACTTCTGAAAAGGAAGCATCTGTCGCCCTGAAAGGAAATAGGTCAAAACAACAACCTTACAATCAGACTAGGTGCTAAACTAAAACGGTTAGCGTGGCAGGAACACTGCGAAGATGGACCCCCCTTCTTTGGTAAGGATGAAATGTAACATCAGCTGCCACTACACATAGAACTACTTACATTATGAACTGCAAGTGAATCCAGGGAATGAAGGAGGAAATTAGTCATATATCATAGGAGAGCCCCGAAAGCGTGCGCTAGTCCAGAACAAATAGGACGGACGAGTGGGTCCAGAACTATTTCAGGGGACTGATCACGACATTGACTTCTAACCTAAGGCCGCATGGCCTCTGCCCCAGGGGACTGGAGAGCGTCTCCACACTTAAGAGTTCGAGAGTTGACTCGGGAAGTGTTTGGTGTCAGTCTCTTTCAAGCAACTTCGTCGTCACCAGATCCGTGGAGCGCCGGGCTCCTAGACAGGTCAGAGTCGGACACGGCCTGATGCATGGTCTCCGGGTGGCCCGGTTTACCACTCAAGTCCACTAGCTGGGCAGGCGGGCCTGGGGAACCGGAGCCCCGGATCGAAGCCTGAGAGGGGGGGGGCACCCGGACGATACCCCCAGCGATGGTGACGCTCCCCCCGACGGTCGGTCTTCTTACGGGACCTGGTTCGGCGCCTCCGGGGCTGAGGCGCAGTCAGGAGCGACTGTGAAGGGACTTGATGCGCGGAGAAGGAGGACGACCGAGCCGCAAGGGGCCGCTCCTCCGTGAGCCAGTTCCAGGCCGCCTGCGGGGTATCAAAGAAGAGAGTTTGATTTTGGAAGAGGACCTTGAGCCGGGCCGGGAAGAGAAGGCCGTACCGGAGACCCAAGTTCCAGAGCTTCTGCTTTACCTCGTTGTAAGTTCGCCTCTGAGCCTGTACCTCCCTGGTGTAGTCCGGGAAGACCATGATTCTGGCATTCTAAAAGTGTAACGGGCCCTTTGCCCTGGCCGCTCCCAGGATAGCGTCTCTGTCCCTGAAGTTAAGGGCCCTCAAAATTATGGGACGGGCCGGGGTTCCGGGTGGAGGTTTAGGAGCCAAGGAGCGGTGAGCCCGCTCGATAGCAAACCAAGGCGAGAGGGAGTCCTTAGGCATCCAGGAGCACACCCAGGATTCCACGAAAGTGTCAACACGACCTTGTTCCACTCTTTCGGGAAACCCCACAAGGCGCAGGTTGTTACGCTGCGACCTATTTTCGGCGTCCTCAGCCCTGCGGTGGAGCTCCGAGGTCTGAGTCTGAAGGCGCACCACCTGGATCTTGAGTTGGCCGATGTCGTCCTCCGCTGACGAGATACGGGCCTCCTCCTCCGCGACTCGTGCCGTCGCGTTGCGCAAATCCTGACGGATGAGAGCAATGTCGACCTGTACTTCTCCGATCTTATTCTCGACTGATGCCTGAGATGCGCCTATCGCTTGCAGGATGGTGGTGAGGTCGCCCCCGGGGGCGCCCGACCCATTGGGCGCTCCGCCGCCAAGATCCCTGTCCGATGTGGTAAATTGGTCCATTTTCGTTTGGGTCTGAGGGGCCGGAGCCTTTTGGGTACGGCTTTTACCCATGACCACTAGAGCTGGCTCCTATCGACACAGGCCGGGCGAGCCGGTCCGCGGAGGAGGAGAGGGGGAAAACCCGCGACGCCCAGACCGTCGTTACTCAGGTCTGGGCGCCCAAAGTCCACCCCAAGCCCAAGGAAGGCGGTCTCAGATCGCTGGGTCGCTCCTGGTGGTAGGCCTTGCACAATGATCCAGCGGGGAACGGTCATCCCCTGCGGCGACCACTATTACAGCATTTTCAAAACTGGTCTCCCCCGTCTAGTAGCAGCCACCTCACCCTCGGGGGCAAAGCAGAGGGCTGTGACAAACAGGCAGTCCAGGTGGGGGCCGAGGCCCGGGATCCGATCTGTAAAACCCCCTCCCCAAACTTCCGCCAGGTGGGCCAAGGACGCGCCTCTCGACAGGGAGCGCGGTTTAGAAGGACGCAAAGCTCGTTACTCCAACAGGGGGGGGCAGGAGGCGTCATCCCACCGCCACCCGACACGGTGGCTGAATTCCACCCTAGCCCCCTGGCTAGAGGCTCCGCTAGAGAAGCAAACCAGTGGTCGGCCCCGATGGCGGGTGGAAGGATCCAATCCAGAACCAGAGGAAGAGTGGAAATGTAGGGTGACAATGGAGGGGGGGGGGGGCAGGGCACCAAACTACCCGGCCGCCCCGGCCGCCCTGCCACCCGACATAGTGGCCGATCCCCGACCCCAACTCCACTCACCAGGGACACCCTCGACGTGATCGGCGGACCCCTGGACTCTCCTCCGCAACCACCAACGTCCCCAGGAGCCCCGACAGACCTCCGGCCCGACCCTGGGCCTACCCTACGCTACCTGCCCTGGTAGCCAAAGTTAGCGACTCACCAGGCCTCCCGGGCCCACCCGCATCAGGCTGGAGGTGGGTGCTGAAAGAACAGGCCAGGGGACCAACAGCTCAAGCCACGCTGCGACCCACCATCAGCCACAATTCAAAGGCCCTGGGTTCCTTAGGGTAACTGGCAGGATGATGAACAAAGCCCTCAGAGCAGCGGTGCGCACCCTCCAGCCGGTCCCCCACTCCGTACAGCCAATTCAGTCCAAGGGGGGCACCCAGGAAAGTGAGGCGAGATGGCCGCTATGAGGGCTAGACTGAGACTGACCGCCCCGGGCCATCCAGGACTCCCCGGCCTCCAAGGAAGGAACCGATGTCCTCAGAGCCTGGCCAGTACACACCTGGGGCGGAGGGAAGATCCTCCCGCTGGCCGCCGAAACAACGCTGCCCAGGACTGCCGCGGGGCCTGCAGGCCGCACCTCCCCCGCAGCTCAGGCGTTACCGCGAGGGGGGAAGCCGATGCAAAGCTATGTGCAGCGGCCCTCAGGGCTGGTGGACACAGGTGCGGCCCCGCTGCCGATCAGCCGCCCCCGCACCGCTGCCCGATACCGGCAGCCGAGCTCCCGCTCACCGCACCCAAAGATCCACACTCACCAGAGTCAGGAGACTGTGGGTTCCCACGCTTAGCACAGGAACAGCCTATCCATGTAGCTCCTCCTCAGCGTGGGTCAGAGTCCCCCCAAACGGAGCAGCCAGGAATTGCCGCCTTCCTCGCCACTGGGAGAGCCCCGGCCAGGGAGGGGTTAGCAGCGTCAGGGCCCCGCAACATCAGAGCGGGACGCCGATGGGGCTGCCATCTTAGCTCCGCAGCGGCTGGCCAGGTAAACTGAAACCCACCTACGGTGGCAGCACCAATCTCGAGCCCGAAACCTCCAGAACAGCGCAGGAAGATGTACGGAGGCTCCGGCAGTACGGGACACGGGTAGAAGGCAGCAGATGAGACCGGAGAGAAGGCGGATGACAGAGGGGGTCCAGAGCACTTTCAAAGTGCGACCGCCATCTTGACGCCTTCGGCCACGCCCCCCGCTCACCTTAACTCCCGGAGCAGCGGGGGTCCGGATATAATGGTGCGGGACAGCAGGAGGCCTCAATTGGGGTGGTCCTCACAGCTCACGGGAACGGCCGCCATGTTGCTTTGCGTCCAGGCCTCCGTGCGAGCTCGTCCAGCGGCGGTCAGGAGCGGCTCGATGATCGCTTAGCAGACCATTCTCTGCTCCAGTCCCTCGTACTCCACAGGAACGCTTTCCATGCAGGTAGGACTTTAAAATGCTGTGTTTGCAGGTCCGGAACAGTAGCAGAGCTCTGGAGCCGAAACTGATTACGTCCATTCAGTTATCCAGCTTCATTGTAACAGGATTGATAACCTTACTTATTTTGTAAGGACCAATAAAACAGGGTTTTAGTTTTCAGGATCCCTTCATGGCTATATTTCTAGTAGACAACCATACTTTGTCACCTACAGTATATGCAGGTTCCGGACGTCTATGGAGATATGCCTGTTCCTTGTATGCCTGTTCTAAATTCTTTGTGGCAATTCTTTGTGTGTCATGTAAGGTTGTAACGAAATCACAGTAGCAGGAACAGGGTTCGATAGAGAAGGGAGTGGTAAAAAAAACCTGGGATGAAAACCATAATTGCAGAAGAAAGGGGAGTAGTTGGTGGTGGAATGACAGCAGTTGTTATAAGAACATTCTGCTACCCAAATGAGTGTGTTCCAGTCTGATGTGGAATGTTAAAGCTGGCATCTCAAGAATTGTTCCAAATGTTGATTAAACCTTTCAGTTTGGCCATCAGTTTGAGGATTATGACTTGATGAATATCTAACATCAGTGTGAAGCAAGGTACCTAAACACTTCCAAAAAGATAGAGATGAATTGGCAATCCCTATCTGATACTATTATTGAGTGGAAACTGTGTAACCGATCTATATGTTGCACAAACAGGGAGGCCAATTGTTGAGATGTAGGGAGTGCCTTTAAAGGAACAAAATTGGCCATTTTAGTTAATAAATCCATCACTACAAGAAGAGTTGTGTTCCCTTGGATGGTCTTGGGCAATTCAAAAATAAAATCCATGGAAATTGTGTGCCATGGACTAGGAGGTACAGGTAAAGGGTGCAACTATCCTGCAGGAACCTGGTGAGATGCTTTTCCTTGGGCACATACATAACAATTCTGAACATATTGCTTAGTATCAGTTGCCATATTAGACCACCAAAATTGACGTTGTAATAACTCTAAAGTTTTCTTATATTCAGGATGTCCAGAGAGTGGATAAGTGTGACACCACTCTAATGCCTGCTGTTGCAAAAGTTGAGTAGGTAGAACCAGACCCCCCGAACATATAATAGGTTTTGTCTTTTAGTCAGCGTATAACGTAATGTTAGTCATTCTAAATCTATGACTTTCTGTGCCTCGGCTACGGTTTTCATGAATTCTTTCTCAGAACAAATGCTACCGATGACACATTCTCTAGCTATTATAGGAGGAGGGTCACACAAGGGTTTCTCGGGTACGTAGCCTAAACAAGACAAAGCATCTGCCTTTCCATTTTTACTTCCAGCTTGAAACTGTATAATGAAGTCAAAAGCACTGAAATATTATGGTTAATGTAATTGCCTCATTGACAGGGCTTTTGCCGACCTCGAAAACTGCGGATTTCTATGATCGGTGAGTATCGTAACCCTATGCAGTGCTCCTAACAAGTACTGATGCCACTCTTCCAAGGCCTTTTTGATGGCAAGCAACTCTTTGTCTCCTAAGGCGTTAGCTTGTGTGAGTATTATGCTACTGTGTGAAGATATCCAGTCTGCGGGTCATTTTGTGACATGATACCCTTACAGCTATTTGCAAGGCATCTAATTCTACGATAAAGGGCCTGGAAGGATCCGGGTGCTTTAATATTGGGGCATGAGTTAAAACCTCTCTCATTTTATGAAAAGCCTCTTCAGCTGTTGTGGTCTATTCAAAGACAATCCCCCTTTTTAGTAACCTAGTTATGGGAGAGGCTAGGTTTGAGAAACCCTCAATTAAGTGCCTGTAAAAATTGGCGAATCCCAAAAAGCTTTGTAGTTCTTTTATATTTTTAGGGGACGGCCAGAGAGTAATAGCATCCACTTTCTGAGGATCCATACTGACCCCTTGAGGGGTTAGAATAAAGCCCAAAAATCACACTTGAGAAGTGTGAAATTGACATTTCTCTAACTTACAGTACAAGTGGTTGTCCCGTAATCTCTTAAGAACAGTTCTAACATGTTTTTGATGTTCCTCAACTGAAGAGGAGTAGACCAAGATATCATCAATATATGCAATTATATAAGAATCTAACATATCTCTTAACACATCGTTAATGAAGAACTGAAAAGCAGATGGAGCATTGCACAAATCAGTTATTCATACAGGCCATATTTTGAGCAATACTCTGTCTTCCATTCATCCCCCTTTTTAATCTTCACCAGATGGTGCACTCCACGCAGATCTAACTTGGTGAAGATTTTATTGTGTTTTACTTGATCGAGTAGTGAGGAGATTATGGGTAAAGGATACTGTTTTTTTATAGTCACTTTATTAAGAGCTCTGTAATCGATATAACACCTAAGACCTCCTTCACGTTTTGGAATAAAAAAAAGAGGCGAGGAGGCTTGGGAATGAGAGGGCCATATAAATCCTATTTGTTGCATCTCTTCTAGATATTCTCGTAGTTATGTATTCTCCTTTTCAGTTAACGCATAGATTCTGCTGCATGGTATAAGGGCCTAAGGTACGAAATCTATTCTACAATCATAAGATCTGTGAGGAGGAAGAATTGCAGCCTTTTCTTTATCAAAAATGTTGTTCAAATCAGAAAAACAGGTAGGTAAAGCAGGTATGATCACAGCCACCTTTCTTGAAGGTTCCCCATTCTTTTCACAATTTAAGGTGCAGAACTCAGAACGAAAAGATACTAGAGATTTTTCCCAGTTGATTAAAAGATTATGCTGGCACAACCATGGAAGGTCTATGATAGCCAGGAACTGAGGAGATTGAATGAGGTTGAAAGATATGGTTTCTTTATGAGTTTCTTGAATAATAAGCGTGAGTTCTACAGTAGCATGGGTTATGGGACCAGATCTAATATGGCTGCCATCCATGGTCTTAACCTCCTTCCAAATATCTTTGCAAGCAAAAGGAATGTTCTGAGCTTTTGCCCAACAAAGGTCCATGAAATTGCCTGTGGCACCTGAATCTAACATGACTTGCAAATTGCAGGTCTGATGCCCCCATAACAACTGGAATGGAAGAAAACAATTATGTGAAGACGACAGAGAATTCTTTTGTAAACTGTGTTGTGAGACTATTAGCCCTGATCCGCCCAAAATCCTCGTCCCACCAGAGTTCAGGCTTACTAGTTTTACGGGTTGTTTCTTTTCTTGGATTTCACCGAGCATTCCCTAAGAAAATGCCCTTGCTTGCCACAGTACAAGCATTTTTTATCACTGTATCTCTGTTTCTCTTCTAATGTAAGGCGACCCCGAATACTCCCTATCTGCATAGGTTCTGGTTCCTCTACAGGTTTCTCACTATCTGGTTTTCTTTCCTTATATACAAGTGTTCGGCCTTCAGAGCGCCCCTTTTCCTTTCTTCTCTCAGTGAGTCTATGATTCAGTTTCACCACTAAATCTATAAGAGCGCTGCATGTTTCTGGAGGATCAACTACTTGAGTTAACAAGTCCTTTAATTCATCTTTGAGGTCTCTGTAAAGCAATGTACTACGCTTTTCCTCAGGCCATCCTGCTTCCGCTACCAACCTATTGAAGGTTGTGATATAAGTCATTAAATCCTTCATACCTTGTCTTAAATTGAGCAATTCTGAGTCTACTGACAGCATAAAAGAATACCTGTCAAACAATTTCCTTAGTTTTTCTTTAAATGCTGAATACTTATACAGTAGGGGATCATTACGTTCTATGAGCGGAATGGACCAACAAGCTGCTGTTCCACCCAAATGAGAAAGAACGAATGCCACTTTAGCATGTTCGTTTGGGAAACAAGAGGCTTTACACATAAAATGAAGCTGGCATTGGCTAATAAAGGTAGCAAATTTTGTAGAATCTACCATGAATCTTTCAGGAGGGGCCAATGGAACAGCAGGAGGAGTGGTCACATGAATTACCGGGGCACTTGCAATAGAGGATGTGTGAAGCGGGAATTGACTCCCTACACCCTCTGCCAAATACCTACACTCACATCTGGCCTAATACCCTGTTGTAAGGAATCCACTCGTAATAACAAAGGTTGAGTTTCCTTTTCAAGAGTACCAATCATATGTGCTAAATCTGCAGGTGACACCTGGGTTTCTTCCATATTGTTGAGGCGGAAAGATAAATGTGGGCTTCCCGTTCTGTCAGACTCTTTCCAGTATCTTCCGCGGGAATAATATGCAAGTCGTAAAAGATCCCAACGTCCCCTATCCACCAATGGTGCCCAACTACGTCAAAGCCCACTGGTAAATCGTGGGAAGAGGGGAAGGAAAAGAGAAAGACACTGTCCCTCGACGATTCTAGGTGAATTATCCACTCAGGCAATCAGGAGAACATCTACATGAGGTAACACAGAAGAAAGTGAACTCTGGAGTCCATATTCTAAGGAATTAGATAATGGACAAATGATTGTGTTGTTTATACCCGAATATTCTCCTTTTGCATTAACAATACACTAGCTCAATTACTGTGTGATGGAATCTCTCTGTAATACACTGTGATACTATACAACACACTGTAATAGTGAGTATCTGCATAAAAAAAGATAACACTAAATTAAATACCCTCAAAGAAAACAACTCTGATAACAATAAAGAATACAAATCACTTACCTATTCTAGAAATGTTAATCCAATAAAGAAACGAAGTTACTAATTACACCTTTGGTTGGCCTAGTGCATTCTTCAGAATATTTAGCATAAATATTTTTCTTCCTTTGCAGGAACTCAAAACAAAATTGATAGAACTAGGCAGATCCCCAAAGACAACGGAGCCTACAAAGGCAAGTTTCAAAACAGTATGGCTTTATATCACTGCTAATAATAATGTTCATAAGAAAACTACTGTAGTGTTTTTACATTCTGAGTTGTATATTCCTGTTTTGCAAGGATCCTGCCAGAAGAACAAGAAGACAGTAGACAGCTGAAGAAGAAGCTGCAGTAATTGTGGACTCACAGGACACCTCTAAGACCCGAAGAAGTGGAGTCTCAGTAAGCCAGGAGGAGGCAGGGACTAGAGAGGAGACGCCGCCGCACTGTTTAGGGAAAACCGCTCTCCAGGAGACGAGAGGACGATGACGCCGAAAAAACGTGGGAGCCGAGGATGCCGAGACCAGAACGCCGATGACCTCGACCGGAAGAAAGGTGAGTATCCGGAATTACGTGGAGGTCAACAAAACACTAGAACGCAAAGCGTTCTTGTGCGGGGTCGAGAGTGTTTTATATTCTCTCTTTGCGGCTTGCATACCGCGATAAGCTCCACCCTGCCGTGGCTTGTACCAACCACCGCAGGCACGACAGAGGCCCACCGCATTCTGGACCTGAAAGAAAGCTCCTTCGAGCCCATGCAAGGCGAGGACCAGGACCGTGACAGACAGAGAGTCCGAGGCCAGAAAGGCACAAGATCGACTCCAATCGAACTCCATCCAGACCCAGAAACCATGGCCAAGGAGAGGTAGGCCATCATAGAAACACTAACCAGAGATCCCTCCAGACCAGCAACACCCTGAATCTACACAGACTAGCTCCCTTTCTGCAGCTCCCACCCCCTTATTTTCCACTCTTCCCTTCTCCACCTCACCCTCTCTTCTCATGCTGTCCTTCTGCTCTGGGTACGGTTGGGCCCGAGCGGGGAGGGGGGGAGACCGCAGCCATGGATACCCCACCAGGCAAATATACTATGAGACATGGACCCTGACGTACGTTATGTTAGTTTTGTCTTGTCTTTTCCGCCCACTCATCTAGTAAGGGACTGTGGAATGCATAACACTACCCAATGTCGGATTGGTTGGTGGTATTCACTCTTAATGTCAGGCCTCAAAAAATCCACTCATATTGCTGAGTGAGATTTTATCAGGTTGAGCTAGCATTCACTTGACCTTGCTGGCGAGTTAATTTAAAGTGGAATGAACAGTTGTTCTGTTCATTCAGAGAGTGAATGAGCAATAAAGAGACCTTTACATTTGCTCCCTGTTCAAGGACAGAGGTCAAATGTCAGTTTCTCTTTTTACTAATTGCTGCTTATCTGTTCCTGGAAAATGTGTTTTACTTTCTTTCTCTTATTATAGTTAGTGATTTTGTCAAGTGAGTTACCTGGCAATAATTGTGACACAAAAGGCTGTAAAATGTCAGGTTTTTTTTAACAATATTTAAATAACTTGTAAATGAATAGTACAGTTATTTCACTATTTATCATGAATTTTGAAAGAACCTTTTTGGGGAATTCATAAGTGTGATGCCCGGAGAACGAAGACGCGCTCGTGACCTTTTGGTAAAGCTCCACTCATTTAAGGTTAGGAAGCCCATACTACAGGCGGCCAGGAAGAAAGACTCTATATCATTCAGGGCTATACATGCAGGCTGTTTCAAGACCTGGCAGAAGCCACTCTACAACAACGACATCACTTCAGATCAATAACGGACCAATAACAGAAAAGTTGCGAATGGACCACATCAAATATCGCTGGACTTACCCATTTGGGTTGGCCTTTGAGTTCAAGAACAAAGCTCGACACATCACTGAACTGGAGTAAGGGCTGGAGATCCTGGGATTACCGTCACCAGAGGACGCGAGCACTCAGACTTCGTCGAAAGGGAAAGGCACAGAGCGTACCAAATCTTCTCAGTGGCGACTCTCCCCTAAGGACAACAGTCTAAGAACTAGAGTGGGGAGGAGTCGTCTTTTCACTCATAATCAAGGACCGGAGGGAAGAGCATGGGCCGAAACAGGCCAGTTGGACTTGACAGAAAACGGAGGAGACAAAGAACTCAACTGGAGGAGTAGTGGGAGAGCGACCATGGAAATAATCTGGCTTGTCCGAACATAATCTGGAGCAAAATAAAAGGACAGGCTACATTTCTATATTCTAAGAGACAGCCGGGGAGGCGGTCCTAGACCAAGATGGCTGCCGGCATACCATTTTTCTTGGTTGGCACAGTGGCTGGGGGTCAGTGGACTCCACAGCTAATGTTCAGTCATGTTACCAGTTTCACCAGTTTGGGGGGTACTGAAGATGGAAGGTGGTGGGGACGCAGTGGGTTCAGATAGGCAACATGGTATTTCAGCAACAGGTGGGGGCAGGTCACAGGGAGGGTGGCGGGATGAGGCGAAGGAGACGCGACAGGTCGACTAATCAAGCAGGGCGAAGCCCAAGGGGGGGGACATAAGTTAAGGTGATCACTGTGACCTCATGGAACGTGAAGCGCCTGAACTCCCCTCTCAAATGCCACAAAGATTGGAAATATGTGGCAACCACCAATTCGACATTGTGGCACTACAAGAAACACATTTTAAGCGATCCGAGGAGCTCAGGCTGCAACACAAAAGCTATCCTCTCATTTATATGCCCTCAGTGGGAACAGAACAGAGCGGGGTAGCACTAATGTTCCATAACGCCACAAAATTCCAATAGGAAGGTATACAATCGGACAAAGAGAGAAGAGTGATTATGGTAAAAGGGAGACCCTGTTTCGTTTCAGCATATGCTCCCAACACGGGGCAACTAGCTTTTATAATCACTCTACTAAACATGTTGGGCGGTTTTGCAGAAGGCCAGATAGTACTCATGGGGCTTTCAACCTCACATGGCACTCAGAAGTAGACAGTACACAACCCCACAGAGCTTACATGGAAAGTTTCTCTAAAAGCGTAAAACAGGCCATGCAAAATATGGGTTTTAGTGATGCATGGAGCATTCCACACCCCACTGCAAGCGATTATACTTTCTTCTCACACGTACATCATACGTATTCCCGCTTAGACTATATATTTCTCAGTCAAGGTCTCCTGGGGTCCCTTCAAGCCACAAATATCCATCCTATTACTATCTCAGACCACTGCCCTGTATTGGTTTGTCTGAATTGGGGTTCAATTTGAGGGGCGGGACGAGATGGTTCTTTCCTGTCTCAGTGACGTGGGACAGGTTGCTGCGCGAAGAGATGCGAGTGGCAATTAAGGAATTCTTCCAACTGAATTTGCCACAGCCCACCACACCATTGAATAACTGGGATGACTTTAATGCAGTGCTGAGAGGTAAATGCATCTAACTTAACGCCGCCTTGAACAGACAAAGGGTAAGGGAGCAGGAGGACTTGGAGTTAGAACAGGGAGAGATAGAAAAAGAACATAAAAAACTCCCATGTGGGCTTTCCAGCGTCAGTTAAGTGCATTAAAGGGGAAAATTAATGCAATTTACACCAATAGGACGGAATACACTCTCCTGCGTTTACAGAGCATCTCCTATACCCAAGGGAATAAAGTAGGTGCCCACCTGTCACCACAGCTTAGAGAAAAAAGGGAAAAGGAGTACATTGGAGGGATCGATAACGGTGAGGGACTGTCTCTTGGATTACATAGATGAGGGAAAAGCTAACATATTCAGAGCTTTTTAGAAGGAGCTATACCAGGCGACAACTTTAGAGCCTAATGCCCATTTAAATTATTTGGACACGACTGATCTCCCCAAGGTCTCTGCCACTCAGAACGTGCAGCAGAGTCCCACATTACAGACGAAAAGGTAACTTCTTGCTGGCGCTTACCTCTCCCCAATTCTCACTGCGAGCTCTTCTGGAGGAACTGCAAGGGTTTGAAAATGTTGCAGGTTTCTGTGTAAACCTGGCCAAATCATCTATCTTGAATATAACTGTGTCAGAAAGAGAGGTATTTTTGTTATGGGAGGACACCCCATTCCAGTGGGCCAAACACAATCTCACATACCTGGGGATCAAGATCACGCCACAATTAGGGGAACTGTTTAAAGCAAACTACCCCCCTCCCCCATTTATACAGTTGCAACACTACCTCAGAAGCTGGAATCCCCTATATAATTTGTGGTTGGGGCACATTCACGTGATTAAAATGACAGTACTCTCCAAACTACTGTACCTGTTACAGGCCCTACAGATCGACCATGAGCGACATTTCCTCCCTAAACTATGAGCGCTCATCACCCGCTATGTGTGGCAAAATGGCAGGGCGCGACTGCCTTTTAATTTGCTGAGACGCCTAAAGGGGGAAGGGAGAGTGGCTTTGCTCGACTTTGACTGCACAACTTTGGGTAATTGCAGAATGGTCCATGGATGAACACTGGCTCCACATGGACAGGGCAATAGTGGGAAGGACGTTATGGGATGTACTATGGAAGCCAATAAAGGATAGACCTCGAAATGCTTACCTGAGTACCCCTACCCAGACCCCTCTCATGATATGGGATGCCGTCACTAAAAAGGCTGGTTGGACGATGTTTCCCTCTTCCTATTCCCCGATCCATTTCAACTCGAAGTTTCCCCCAGCAGTGAAGCTGGGACCATTTGACGCTTGGAGAAAGGGAGGGTGCCTGGTGCTGTCTAATCTTTTCCACAACTACGATATTCTAACTTCCAAACATTACCAAGGAGAGTTTTAACTCCCCTCCAGTGAGTACTTTCACTATCTCCAGCTCAAACATTGGGCTCTACACCCACAGACCAGGGAAGCTACCACACGAGATTTGACACTCATAGAAACCTTCGTGCAATGGGTGGGTACCATGAAAGGGGTGATTTCCTTCTTATTCAGACTCCTGTTATCTACATTGCACGCTCCAAGGACCCGACACATTAGCTTATGGGAACATACCCTACGGAGGGAAATCCCAGAGGGAGAATGGAGACACCTATGGAGGGATATCATTAAGAATAACCACTCGTTAGATCTAAGGAAAGCTCACTATAAGACACTCTCGACTGGTATCTCTATCCTACGAAAATTTAAAAGATATTCTCCGAAGCCTCCAACCTATGTTGGAGGGGTGGCGGCTTGTTGGGAGATTTCCACCACATCTGGTGGGATTGTCCAACCATTAAACCATTTTGGGAGGAGATGTTAGCACATATGGTGGGATACCCAATCCCAACTTCACTGGAGGCAGTGCTCCTCGGCATCAGAGACCCTGGACTGGAACACCAGTCAACGGCAGACAGGGCTATTATGTGGGCATGCATCTGGGTGGCCAAAAAGGCGATTGCGTCGGCCTGGAAAAAGAAAGATGCACCAGTACTGGCCCAGTGGCATTCTCATCGTGAAAGAGATTCGGGGAACTCAGAACCACCAGGTCTTGGTGTGGGGGGACCTTAACTTTGTCGGCACAGAGATTTGGCCAGATGGGAGCCCTCTCCACTCAGGGGCAAAGTGGCTTAACTGACAGCTGGAGAACCTTCCACACACAGTCCCAAGATTACACGTACTACTCTTTTGCACACAAAACCTATGCCAGGCTGGATCACTTCCTAGGCTCGTCTGACCTCACCTTAGTACAGAGAATCACTATTGAACCCCTGTCTCTGTTGGACCACGCAGCTGTGGTAGTTACAATCGCAGCCACACGAAGCGGCCACTTCTCCACAACCTGGCGCCCATGGGAAGGTTTCTTGCAATGCCCTAAAAACATAGAGCAAATCTCTAGAGTCATTACCAATTATTTGGCCATCAACGACAACCCTGATACTGCATTTTCAACCCTGTGGGATGCCCTATAGGCAGTGGTCAGGCGGGAACTAATTGCCTGATCAGCCTCTGAAAACAAACTCCGCTGGGACAAAAGGGAGCGTCTCTCCCTTCAAGTTGCGGAACTCAAATGTATCCACAAAAAGACCGGAGCCCCTAGGGTCTGAAGTCAACTAGAAGCTGCCAGGACTCAATTGGCTGGTATCGATGTGGATAGGGTGGAATACGCAGCTCCTCGCCTCTGGCACAGATACTATGTCGGTAGGGACTGGTGCAGACGTTTTCTCGCTAATAGACTACCAATCGAGCATCAGGAACACCGGTCCAACCAGTAATAGACTCTACGGGTAGAGAAAGGAAAGTGAACCTGCTTATAGCGGTGGTGTTTTGGGAATTTTATTAAGATTTATACAGGGCACGGAACCTGTCCGAGGCCTCTACAGACACCACGTAGGAGCCTTAGGCTCAGGGCTAAGCAGACTGGGTGACAGCAAAATCTGTTTACCTTTTTCTTGGATATGTAACAGGTCCCGGTTGGGAAGGGAGGTGGAAGTTTGGGATAATTACACATTCATACGCAATGTATCCTGTGGTCCACAGGCCACTACGCTGCTCTTTTACGCTGTGATTGAATAACAGTAAAGAAATTTGAACCATAAAAAGGCTGTGACTTCCTTTTTATTTTAAGGGACTCCTGTGATAGCTTTGACCTTTCCATATTGCGGTTCGATGACCCCATTCACTTAGATGTACCCTAGGAATTTTACTTTTTAATAATATTATTTCGATTTCTTGGCGTTTATGTGTAGGTTAGCTTTTACTAATTTGTTCAGTACTTTTGAGAGGCGTGTTAAGTATTAATTCCGAGTGGGGCTAAATAGAATTATATCATCTAAGTATGCTGATGAGTACTCTTGATGGAATACCATAAACTGGAATAGCCCGAAAGGCGCAGAGAAAGCTGTTTTTTCTTCCTTATTTAATGGCATCTGCCAATAGCCTTTGGGAAGGTCTATAGTGGTTATATATTTGGCGCCTCCTAATTTCTCAATTAGTTAGTTGATTATGGGAACTGAGCAAACATAAAATTTGGAGAGGTTTTTCACAGCACGGAAGTCTATACTAAACCGTATACTCCCATCGGATTTTGGAACAAGTACTATAGGAGAAGACCAGTTACTCTGCGAGGATTCTATGATTCTCATCTTTAACATTTGATCTACCTCTGTACAGATAGCTTTTCTCTTTGCAGCAGGAATTCAATAAGGTTTCAGTTTTACAACTTTCCCTTCTGGAGTGTGTATAGTATGTTCAGTCAAGGGGGTCTTTCCGGGTATGTCTGAAAATATATCTGAGAAAGGCCGTAAGGAGTCCTTCAACTCTTTTTTTTTTTGTTCATTGGACAACTCCTCATTAGCGGGAGTTGTTCTATGATATGATATTATATTATATGATATGATAAGCAATTCATAATGCGTGCAGCTACTCCAAGGACTTTCCCAGCGCTAAAGTAGAGAGGTCCGTCAAATAGACATTAGATGTGCACAAAGAGCCACGTTTTTAATTTCTTCCTCCAGATCTTTGACGCTGGTACTTTGGAATCACTGCTGGAAGTTTGTTGGTGGATTGTAAAAGTCTAGCTGGGTTATAAAAGCTGAATCTGATTCTAAGGTATCCTGGGCCCGTCTGATACAGAGCATCATCTACCAATGTTAGAGCCTTAAATGTAATCCTCTCCCTAATGGGTAACCAATGAAGTTCCCCCAGGTATGGGCTAATGTGTTGTCTTTTTTAAACATTTAACAGAAGATGAGCTGCCACATTCTGGATCAACTGGAATTTATCCATGAATTAATGCGGTAAGCCCAGGTATAGATTATTACCGTAATGTAATCTGGAAGTAACCGATGCCTGAATGACTGTTTTCCTTGCTGAAAAAGAGAACAGGGGCAGAAATTTCTTGGAAGTCCTCAAAATTCCAAAACATGGTCCCACAAGCTTTTTGACCTGCCAACAAAAAGATAGTTTGTTCTCAAAGGTTACTCCCAGATTTTTTACTGAGTCCTTTTGAGGGCCAGTAGAGGAAACATTATCTGGCCAAATAGTTGGCCTGAAATTAGGTGGAACAGTCCCAAAGAGGAGGATTTATGTTTTTCTTCGTTACTTTTCAGTCGAGCTTTGGCTAACCAGTAAAGAACTGTGGTAAGGCAGATTTTAATTTGTGTGCCGTTTGGCTCAGATCCCTTACACCAGGAGAAAAGTGATTGAGTGTCATCAGCATAAGATATCACCTTTGCTCCCAACTGTTCTGCTAGAAATGGCAAGGGTGCAAGGTCTAAGTTGAAAAGTTTTGGACTCAGGGCACAACCTTGGGGAACACCTGTGTCCCATTTTCCTTGGGCTAGTTGCACAGTGCAGAATCCAAACTTGCTGGCTTCTTTCTGAAAAAATTATATTAGCCAGTCCAAAGCACGCACTGTCACTCCAATATCCTGGAGGCAGTCAAGCAGCAGTGAATGAGGCACGTTATCAAAGGCCACTGACCAGTACAGCCGTCCCCCTATCTAAGGATCCTTTGATGTATTCTAATAACTCAACCGATGCAGTTTCTCTACTGTAGCAGGCTCTAAAGCCAGGTTGGGTTGGATGTAACGACTTATTAGCTTCCAAGAAATTTGACAGTTGTATATTTACCTGCTTCTCCAATATTTTGGATAAGGCTAGCAGCAATGAAATTGGTCTATAATTGGCTCGAATGGCCAGGTCCACCATTGATTTTTTAATAAGTGGAAGGATCTTTGCCTGCTTCCAAACGTTTGGAGACTGAGGCTGTACTTATTGAGGTATTTGCAACCCTGTTTACAATTGGATTGATAGTCTCTGCCACCAATGCCAGCAAATTCGGGTGCATGGATCATTGGGAGGGCCAAATATGATGGCTTTAAGAACCCTCAGCTTACAGTCCAACTGAATAGTTTCAAAATTACTAAGGTTTGTCCTGGCTGTTAGACTCTTCTTAACGGCATTGACCTGAGGTAGCAATCCAATAACTAGGGAGGCTTGAATGCTAACAATCCTGTTGGTAAAAAGTTTGCTAGCATATCACACCAGTCGATTAAGGCTGCCTTTGCATAAGTACAAGCCGCTGGGGACATAAAGCTCTTGACAATAGAAAAGATTGCTTTAGATCTATTTGCTGCCTCACCAATGTGCTCCTTGAAATAGGCTTGCTTCGCTTTAGTTATAGCCACATAGTATGCCTTTTGTGCCAGCTTAAATATCTCTTTGTCTGCTGGAGTATAATACTTTCCTCCATTTACAATCAAGTGTCTTACAATATTTTTCCTCTATAATGAAGGCAGCTGAAAACCATGAATGAACTAGAAGGCGTATTTCTATGTGCTTTGCTCTAGGAAACCTGGGGCAGATCTTCTACAGCATTTCTAATCCAACTCATATTTCGTGAGATTGTCATTCAGAATGCCAGATAATTCTGGAAGATGTAGCTTTAGCACCCTCAAGAATTGCTGCAGAACTATTCTAATAAAGGCTTTCCCGTTACGGGTCAGCGTGTTTTGGGAAGGATCCTGTATAACTGGTCGTTGCCACGAAAATCTAATTAGGAGGTGATCTGACCAAGACAGTGGTTGCGGATCCTCAATCTGAATAGGTACGTTGAAACACACTTGATCCCGCATGTGTCCACCTCGATGTGTGCCTTTCACCACGTACATGCTCAGATTAAGCAGATTCATTATCTCTTTAAAAGTTAAAGCTTCCTCGTTATCTATTTTAGCCATATGTGTGTTGCAATCGCCTAGATCATGAAATGGTCATATCTAAGGGCTAAATGTGCGATAGCTTGATCAAGAGACTTCAAAAAAGAGCCAGCCGGGCCCGGTGGTCTGTAGACTAGCACCCTGGCTACTGATTGTTGGTGTGATAAAGAGATACAAAAGCCCATGGCTCCACGCCCAACAGGTCATTGACCCCTGTATTTTGGAAACCCCAATCTTCTCTGAGGATAATTGCTAGTCTGCCTCCCCTGCCTTCTGGTCTGTCTTTTTTTTAATAATTTTAAAACACTTCAGTACAGCATTGGTGATAGTAGGGTTTGATTCTTCTGAAAATCGAAAATCCAGGCTGCCTTACTCTAGGTCAGAGGTCTTCAAACTGTGGGGCCCGACCCCCAGGGGGGTTGTGGAGTCCTAGGAAGGGGGTCGCAGATTTCCCAGCTTCACTTGTCCCTGCAAAAAGACAGCACTCCTGGGATGGCTAATTGAGATCATTATCAGCTGCTTGCCTGAATGAAAGGCAAATGTGCCTTATCAGTTAATCTGCAAGTTTATAGAATATTTGGGAGCAGTTCTGGCTCTTTGTGAAGACAAAGATGTGTTTTTTTGAGTGGAAGGGCAATGAGTCAACAACTGGGCTGGGAAGTTCTTGCTTTTAATATTAACTGCATTTACACAGCACTTAGTGCCCCTAAAGAGGTGTTGCAGGGACAGTTATCATGTAAAAAAAAGAAAACTGCATTATATACGCTCTGGTATTATTAAAACCCACATTAAAAGCACCATTTTATCATAAAACAATTTGCACATTTTGCAGCATTCTATCTTACCCTGTATGTAATGCAAGTATAAAAAATGGACTTACATATTCACAGTGCTTTTCTGTCCCATGCTGTGACTTCATAGCGCTAAAAGAATACACATCACTATTCTCCACTGCACCAATCAAGATTTAATTCTGTGGTTCTCTGGTTACACACAGACCTCTGCAGTGCATTAACTAATAGAGGCTTCATAATGTACTACAGTGCATTTCCCACTGAGCAATAACTTTTATTTACTTTTCATTTACGCTGCCCATTATTTTATATATAGATACCTGAAGGTGAAAGACCTAAAAAAAACTTACAGAATATTTTGGGCTTATTTATGAGAGGCTTGCATCACCAGAGCATCACTTATTTTGATGCTCCAGTGGCACAAGCATCTAAACCATATCTATGAGGCAATACAAAGTCACCCTGCATGGCTTTACACTGCCTCAAAGATATGGAGTAAGACATAGTAGTGAAAGTCACTGCGTTGCATTACTCTGCGTCAAGGAGGTGTTCCATGGGCTTTGCGTGGGGATCCCACACAAAGCCCGTGGATTTTGATACTGATCCATATTTACAAAATCATGTAAACCTGGGGCAGCTCCAAAAACGGACGCCTCCCCAGTGGAGGCATAACGAGGAGAAATGTTTTCATTTCTCCTTGTTTTTTTCCTCTTTTCATGTGTGCTGCATTCCGCAGCTCACATAGAAATAGGAAAATGCCCCTCAGGATTGTTTTGGTGAAGGAAGGTGCCTTTTCCCGTACAAAAACATACCTGCCTACCTTGGTGCTAGGCAGCAATTTGTGAATGAAAAAGGACTGGAATGCACCGTATTTCATATATATGGTGCATTTCTGCCCTTTCACATTGGCATAGGGCAGCGCCGCAAGAAGACTTGCAGCACTGCCCTACGCCAATTCCTCATAAATGAGGCCCTATATTTTTAGCTACACCTTTGGCTACACCCCTACGCTCAATGACCTTTGCTAAACACTGTTTAATATAATTTTACCACTGTAAAAATGATTTGCTGTGGTAATTGGGCGCTGTTAGAAATGGGGGTCTCTAGTTGGCAATGGTTTGAACCTTTGTTCAAGTAGGGACCCTTCTTTCTAGTCAGGGTAAGAGGGATATGCTACTGAAATAATAACCCTTGCTCACCCCCTTGGTAGCTTAGCACAAGCATTGAGGCTTATTTCAGAAGCAGTGTGTAAAGGATTTGCACATAACCAACAGTAATACAGTGAAAACAATACAAAAGGACACCACACCAGTTTAGAAAAATCTCCAATACTTTATATATTCAAAACAAGTCCAAAACTATATTAATCCAACATACAGTACTTAAAAATATGCACTTTGCGGGGCGCTGGTGTCGGTCGTTCTGGACTGCGGTGTGGGACGGGGCAGTGTGTCGCAAGACGTACGAGCAGTGCTCCCAAGCCACGGTGCGGTCACGGTTGTCGAAGTCAGCGACGCGTCGGTGAGACCAGGGCGGCGAAGTGAAGCGGGGCGGTGCAGAGTGCGGTGCCCACAGGTCACGGTGCAAGCAGCAGCTCGGCGGCCATCGTCAGTGAGACCAGGATTGCGTTGCGAGATGCAGCGGTGCCCTCTGCGGTACCTTAAGGACACGGAGACAGCGACGGAGTCAGTGACTGAGTAAGTTGCTTTCCCCCATCTGTGGCAAGTGAAACCACGGTTCCAGAGGCGGTACCCAGTGGTTGGTGAAGTCATTGCAGTCCCTGAGACTTCAAAATAGGAGGCAAGCTCTACTTCAAGCCCTTGGAGATACTCAGCAACAAGTAAAGAAAGTTCAGTCCAGTCCTTTCACTGGTCAAGGCAGAAGCAGCAACTGCAGGCCAAACCAACAAAGCAACAACATAGCAAAGTTGCAGTACTCCTCTTGGCAGTTCTTCCAGCTCTTCTTCTTGGCAGGTTCCTTCATTCCAGCGAGTTCTAAAGTTCTGGTGTCTGGACCCCAATATGTATACTCAGTTTCTCTTTGTGCTTTTGGGCAGAAAGTGCCTGTGCCCAGCCCAAACCAGTTCCATCCTCTGTGGCCCAGCTTCCTGGCAGGAGGTGGAGACATCATTGTCCAAGGCAGACCAGGCCCATTCAGGTGCAAGGAAATCTCCTCCCACTACTATAAATACAGCCCAGGTCTATTCAGCCCAGCCCTGCCTCCTCCAGGAAAGGCAGGACACACCTTGATGCCCCCAGTGGCTGTCAGATGAGAATGCACATCCCCAAACCCTGTCACTTCAAAGCCAGACAGTCAATCCACAAACCCAATGGAGGCACACAGGATGGCTAAGCAAGAAAATACCTACTTTCTAAAAATAGTATTTTCAAACACAGAAAATAAATATCTTTACTAAAAGATGCATTTTTATATTCTGAGTTCAGGCATACTAAACCCCATTTCTCCATCTTGTCCCAATGGGAAGATATGCTTATAAAATGTTATAAGTAAAATCCCATTCTATCCTATGGGACAGATAGCCTTTCCATAGTGAAAAATGAAAAACACAAATTCACTACCAGGACATGTCACACACACCAGTACATGTCCTACCTTGAATATACATGGCACCCTGCCCACAGGGGTACCTTGGACCTACCTTAGGGATGACTTAGATTTAAAAAAAAAAAAGTGAAGATTAGGGCCTGGCAAGTGGGTGCACTTGCCAGGTCGACATGGCAGTTGCAAACCGCGCAGACACTGCAGTGGCAGGTCTGATCACCCTTTTCAGGGCTGCATGGGTGAGTGACACAATCAGTACTGCGGGCCTACCAACAACATTTGATTTACAGGCCCTGGCAGCCTAAGTGCACTTTACTAGGGACTTACTAGTAAGTCAAACATGCCACTCATGGAAACAGCAATCCATAATACAATTTACAATAGGAGCACTTGCACTTTAACACTGAAAAGCAGTGAGAAAGTGCGCAGAGACACTGAACCAGCAAAAACTAGGAGATCAGAAAGGAAAAAAACAGGGGAAACATGCCAAAAGATGCCAGGTTTAACAGGGGCATTTATGGTTGTCGATAGATGTTGATGAGGAGAACCAGTTTCTAGAAAATTTTGGCAGAAGGGGTCCTTACGCCTAAAAAGGTTTGACATGGGGGTCTCGACATCAAAAAGTTTGAAGACCACTGCTCTAGGTCATAAGTGCTGTATGCGTATTTTTGCATTGAGCGTGCATTTATCAGTGCAGCGCGCACTGGAGCAGTGTTTTTTTTTTGAGGAATGAAGCAAGGTGTATTGAACTGTTTCAGTGCCCCACGTGTAATAAAAGTGAAAGCCTGGGCAGTATATCTTATCTCCATCGAAAGGGGGCCTAGGCTCTATTTGGCACTTGTTCACCTGCGCAAGATCCATGTAGCTGATGTGCATCTTACCATCTATGAGCTACCGGGCAGCATGACTGGCGCTGGTCGCTTTTGGGACCCTGACGTGCGCAAACCGGCTTGCCTTAGGCACATCTTTGGCATGCCAGCGGGGCGCTAGACTGCGCGCCTCCGTGCAGCATGACTGCATTTAGGCACAAAGCTCTGGTGACCACTAGTGCACACACAATCAAAAAAATGGCAGCTCTAGTTGTCTAACCAGACGGCTCCCTTCTCCTCACTGCCTGTGCTGCACAAGTTCCCCTCACAGACCCCCGATCAAGAAACACTGGTGCGTTTAATGATTGTTTCCATGTTAACAAGTTTAAAAAACAGAAATTCATTAACAATAGTAGAAAACTATTCAGAGCAATAAGGTGCAAAGGGCAATTCAAAAGCATAAATAACGCAGTGTTAACCCCTTCGATGCTCATGACGGAGCGGTTCCGTCATGAGCATCGGTTGGGCTGTGCTCATGACGGAACCGCTCCGTCATGAGCACAGCCCCTGGGGGAAGCGCTGGCTCTCCCCCCCTGGGGCATCGATCGTGCCCCCACAGAGGGGGATGGCAGCGGAAGAGTTTCCGCTGCCACCCCCGAGCCCCCCCACGCTTCCTGATGACGTCAGCGCGCACAGCGCGTGCCGACGTCATCAGGAAGCGTTGGACGCGCTGGAATTCATTTCTTCCAGTGCGTCCAACGGAGAGGGTAAGTGTTTGGCTGCGGTGTGGCGGGGGGGCGGAATTCGGAGGCCTTGAGGCATCGGGGGAGAGGAAAGAGTATTTCCTCTCCCCTGATGTCTCAATGCTGGGCATTCCTGTCCCACGATCGCGCACAGCGTCGCGATCGTGGAGCAGGGATGCCCCACTAGACACCAGGGATGTCTATTTCTTCAGTTGGGAAGCGACCCCTTGGGCAAGGGTTGCTTCCTAGGGGGAATAATTTATGCTCAGACTTTTCTGCCCCCTGGGGGCAGATCAGTCGACTTTCGGTCCGTTTCTGGCCCCAGGGGGGGGGCAGAAAAGCCCACTAGACACCAGGGAATTAGTGTAAATAAAAATGGAAGTGACCCCTTTGGCAAGTGTCGCTTCCAGGGTGCAATTTTTATAATATGTATTTGGCCCACCCGCCCCGGGACAGAGTAGCCTTTTTTTTCCTGCTGTTTTCTGCCCCACCTGGCACACAACCCGATTGACCATTTGGGTAGTAACATAGCGTGTTATAATGTTTATTGTTATATTTTTTGTAAATTGCAATAGTAATGTTTTTTTAAAAACTTTTTTGCTCTAGGTGAAGGCTTTTGCTCTTTTCAGTTTGCCGTGTTGTTACTGGTGGTTCTGCTGTTTGTGTAGTTTGGTAAGAGACTTTTTTTTGTACAATGTAAATGTGTTTGATTTCTCTGCATGAATTTTTTTTGCAAATGGTGTAATAATAGCAGTATGTTTGTTGTTTGAGTGTCAAAAACTTTTTGCATTGGTGCTCGATGTGTATTTTGTTGTCTTGTGAGTAATTTGTTTTTTTTTCTTCTTTCTAGTTGGATATCGTTGGTTTTTGCTGTGTCACTGCAGAGTTGGTTTCTGGTGAGTGCAGCTGTCTCTTGTAATTGAATTGTATAGTTTTTGAGTACATTGATCTTTGTGATAAAGGTACACATTTCTTTACTTACTTGGTTTGCACATTGTTGGTTGTTGTTGACTTGTTTGTGCAGTCTTCTATCTTAGTAAGTATAATGGCTAGCCGCAGGATTACTGCTCAGCAGGTTGTTGGTTTGCTGTTTGAGTCTTCCTCTGACCATGGTTCAGAGACTGACTCTGCATCTGAGGGAGAGGAGGCAGGGGACGATTCTGGCAGTGAGTTTTCTCTCCGTATGGAGTCATCAGATGATGAAGATACTCTTAGTGCGGATGAAGTGCCTGTGTTAGAGGAGGAGACTGATGTGCCGATAGTGCGGCAAGAGGCATCTGGGCTGCAGCCTGGGGCTGCAAGGCTTCCCGTTGGTGTAGTGCGGCAAGAGGCTTCTGGGCTGCAGCCTGGGGCTGCAAGGCTTCCCGTTGGTGTAGTGCGGCAAGAGGCATCTGGGCTGCAGGCTGGGGCTGCAAGGCTTCCCTTTGAAAGTGATGACCTCTGGGTTGCCCCTGGCATGGTGCAGCCGGCATTGCCAGAGTTTACTGGTGTTCCAGGGTCTAGAGTGAATACTGAAAACTTTTTGCCGGTAAATTTTTTTCAGTTGTTTATGGACGATGTGTTTTTGGCAGAGATTGTTGAGCAGACTAATGTGTATGCCGAACAGTTTTTGAGGGACAACAGTGCCAGTCTTAAGCCATACTCTAGAGCTACCCGGTGGACTCCCTCAAATGTTGAAGAGATGAAGAAGTTCTTGGGTTTAACTTTTTTGATGGGCTTGCTAAGGAAGCCATCAATGTCTTCATATTGGTCTAGCAGTCCCTTGATGGCAACGTCTATTTTTCCGGCAGTCATGAGTCATGACAGGTATTTGCTTCTGCTTCGGATGATGCATTTTGTTGATAATGGTTTAGCGTTGCCACGAGATCACCCTGAGTGTGACCGTCTTTTTAATATTAGGCCTGTCCTTGATCACTTTGTTGATCGATTTTCTGAGATTTATGAACTGGGAAAGAAATTGCAGTGGATGAGTCTTTAGTGTTGTTCAAGGGCCGCTTGGTTTTTAGGCAATACATTCCTAGTAAGAGGGCACGCTATGGAATAAAGCTGTATATGCTGTGTGACAGTAGGACTGGATATGTCTCTAATTTCAGGGTGTACACCGGTAAGGAATCTAGGATTAACCTCCCTGGTTGTCCGTCCACTTTTGGAGTGACTGAGAAAATTGTTTGGGAACTTGGTAGAGGATTTTTTAACAAAGGCCACCATTTATATGTAGATAACTTCTACACTGGTGTGCGGTTGTTCAGGGAATTGGCCAAAGTGGACACTGTTGCTTGTGGCACAATCCGCTCTAACCGTAAAGGTTTCCCGAAAGAACTTGTTTGTCAAAAGCTTGTGCGGGGACAGTGCAGTGCGTTTCGTTGCCAGGAGCTTCTTGCTGTGAAGTTTTCAGACAGGAGAGATGTCTACATGCTGACTACTATCCATGATGAAAGCACTGCACCTGTGACTGTTTGGGGTCAGGTCGCTGAAGCGCGCAAACCTGTGTGCATTTTAGACTATAATAGGCACATGAGTGGTGTTGACAGAGTAGATCAGAGGTTGGAACCTTACACTGCTCTTCGTAAGGCTTACATTTGGTACAAGAAGTTGGCTATCCATCTTTTCCACTTGGCAATGTTTAATGCTTTTGTTGTGTTCCAGGATTCTTGCCCTGAGTCAAAGATGACTTTTGCTAAGTTTTAGGAGTCTGTAATAGGCAGCCTTGTTGTAGTGGAACAGGCAAGTGTTCCTAGAGTTGGAGTGGTGGAGGATGTTGCTAGATTGAAAGATCGCCACTTTCCAGATCACATTCCTCCCACACCCTCAAAAAATTTTCTCAGTAGGAGATGTAGAGTCTGTTGGCGAAGAGGTACGCGGAAGGAGAGTCGTATGTACTGCCCCGACTGTCCTTCTCATCCTGCACTGTGTGTCCCTGCTTGTTTTAGAGCGTACCACACGCGAAATAATTTTTGGGAGCATTCATGAGTGGTAACGTGAACTGCCTGGTCTGTATTCTTTGGAGAATTTGATTCTGTTTCAAGGTTGGTGTTAGTGCAATGTATTTAGTTACTGATTTTCTGTTAGAAGATTTGTATCTATTTGCGATTTGTTTGTGTTTTTATTTTTTTCTAAAAAAATCCTAAATGTGATGGCGGTGTGTGTAGGCTTGCGCTTGGCTGTTGGTGTGTGTGGACTGGCACTTGGTTGGTGGTGTGCGTGGAAAGGTGCTTGGCTGACGGTGTGCGTGGACTGGCGGTGTGCATGGACTGGCGGTGTGCGTGGACTGGTGCGTGGCTGGTGGTGTGCGTGGACTGGAGCTTGGCTGGCGGTGTGCGTGGAATGGTGCTTGGCTGGCGGTGTGCGTGGACTGGTACTTGGCTGGCGGTGTGCGTGGACTGGTGGTGTGTGCGGACTGGTGCTTGGCTGGTGGTGTCCGTGGACTGGAGCTTGGCTGGTGGTGTGCGTGGACTGGAGCTTGGCAGGAAGTGTGCGTGGAATGGTGCTTGGCTGGCGGTGTGCGTGGACTGGTACTTGGCTGGTGGTGTGCGTGGACTGGTGGTGTGTGCGGACTGGTGCTTGGCTGGTGGTGTCCGTAGACTGGAGCTTGGCTGGCGGTGTGCGTGGATTGGCGATTGGCTGCCGGTGTGCCTGGACTGGCGATTGGCTGGCGGTGTGCCTGGACTGGCGCTTGGCTAGAGGTGTGCGTGGACTGGCGCTCTGCTAGCGGTGTGTGTGGACTGGCGCTCTGCTAGCGGTGTGTGTGGACTGGAGCTCGGCTGGCTGTATGTGAATAGTGACTTTCTGCTGGTCACTACACACACTGCTAGCTGAGTGCCACTCCACGCAATCCATCAGCCTGTGTAGTTGCTGTGTCTGGATTGTGGGCGTGTGAAAGTGATGGGCCCTTGAACGGCGCTGTGTGCTGGTGTTTGTTTTGTTATGTGATGGGCCCACGGCTGGCGGTGTGAATGGTTTTGTATGTCTCACACGTATGAAAGGTGTATGAATGGCCTGTTAAGAGGTTGGTGCCTTGTCGTGGCTTTACAGCTCACGAGCTGTGAGTCAATGGTTCAGTTTCTCGCCCTTTCAATTATTACCAGTGCATTTCATGTTTTGTAAAATCACTTGCTAATACAATTGTATCTACTGAACCATCACTCACCTT
The DNA here is from genome assembly GCF_964204655.1 of Triturus cristatus. Taxonomy (NCBI): domain Eukaryota; kingdom Metazoa; phylum Chordata; class Amphibia; order Caudata; family Salamandridae; genus Triturus; species Triturus cristatus. Next base: position 363,082,584 of record NC_140583.1, read on the forward strand.
CGTGCCAAATCCAACCAGTATGTGTGTGTGCTTGCGGATTAGATGGCTGTGCAGTAATATTTGTCTTTCTGAAGCAGGGTGTACCTTGTCCCTTTTTGGTGAATTTTGTAATGTGTTGCTTTTGTACCTGGTGGTGCGAATGGTCTTGTTTGTATCACGTATGAAAGGTGTGTGAATGGCCTGTAAAGTGGTTGGTGCCTTGACGTGGTTTTACAGCTCACGAGCTGCGAGTTTGGTTTTTTGTGAATTTAATTATTGACAGTGCATTTCATTTTTGTGAAATCTCTAGTTAATAAACTTTAATACACTGAACCATGACTCGCCCTCGTGCCAAATCCAACCAGTATGTGTGTGTGTTTGAGGAATAGATGGTTGTGCAGGAATCTTTGTCTTTAGTTTCTCTGCCAAGGTACACTTTCCATGTAAGAATAACCCACCAACTGTAGATATTGTCGAAAACCCATGGGAGTTCATGGTGATGTCTCTCTTGTGAATTTAAAAAGTTTTTTTTATCCCCAATGTCCTGCAAACCTCAAAATGTCTGCCACATTTTCTTTGCAATTTTATTCCAAAATTCTCACGCTGTAGGAACAATAGTTAATCTGGTTTTGCAAGGGGGATCACTTTGGTTTTTGGCCCGGTGCTCAGCGGCCATCTAGGGAAACCTACCAAACCCACACATTTCTGAAAACTAGACACCCGGCGGCTTCCAGGGAGGTATGGCTTGCGTGGATCCCCCAACGTTTCCTTACCCAGAATCCCCTGCAAACCTCAATTTTAGCTGAAAAAATCACTTTTTTCACACATTTTGGGGTGGGAAAGTTGTGGCATCACCGGGCTCACACAAATTTACCACCACCCAGCGTTCCCCCAGGTCTCCCGGTAAAAATGGTGCCTCACTTGTGTGGGAGGCCCAAGTACCCGCGGCAGGCAAGGGCCCAAAACGTAGTGAGGCGACATCAAAATGGCCTATCGCAAAACCACCTGGATTTGCAAGGGGGGTCACTTGGGTTTTGGCCCGGTGAGGCGACATTTCGGATAGGCAATGTTGATGTCGCCTCACTACGTTTTGGGCCCTTGCCTGCCGCGGGTACATGGGCCTCCCACACAAGTGAGGCACCATTTTTACCGGGAGACCTGGGAGAACGCTGGGTGGTGGTAAATTTGTGTGAGCCCGGTGATGCCACAACTTTCCCACCTCAAAATGTGTGAAAAAAGTGTTTTTTCAGCTAAAATTGAGGTTTGCAAGGGATTCTGGGTAAGGAAACGTTGGGGGATCCACACAAGCCATACCTCCCTGGAAGCCGCCGGGTGTCCAGTTTTCAGAAATGCGTGGGTTTGGTAGGTTTCCCTAGATGGCCGCCGAGCAACGGGCCAAAAACCCAAGTGACCCCCCCTTGCAAAACCAGGTGGTTTTGCGATAGGCCATTTTGATGTCGCCTCACTACGTTATGGGCCCTTGCCTGCCGCGGGTACTTGGGCCTCCCACACAAGTGAGGCACCAATTTTTACCGGGAGACCTGGGAGAACGCTGGGTGGTGGTAAATTTGTGTGAGCCCGGTGATGCCACAACTTTCCCACCCCAAAATGTGTGAAAAAAGTGATTTTTTTCAGCAAAAATTGAGGTTTGCAGGGGATTCTGGGTAAGGAAACGTTGGGGGATCCACGCAAGCCATACCTCCCTGGAAGCCGCCGGGTGTCTAGTTTTCAGAAATGTGTGGGTTTGGTAGGTTTCCCTAGGTGCCGGCAGAGCTAGGGTTCAAAAACTACAGCTCGTCATTTTGCCAAAAAAGGGTCATAGGACTTGGGGGAACGCGGGGTGGGTGGAAATTTGTGGATCCACGCAGATTCCAGACCTTTCCATCACAGAAATGTGGGGAAAATTTGTTTTTTTGGTCAATTTTTTACGTTTGCAAGGGATTCTGGGTAACAGACCATGGTGGGAGGTAGTCAAGTCACCCCATCCTGGATTCCCCTGGGTGTCTAGTTTTCAAAAATGTATAGGTTTGCTAGGTTTCCCTAGGTGCCGGCAGGGCTAGGGTTCAAAAACTACAGCTCGTCACTTTGCAAAAAAAGGTAATTTTTCACTGCAAAATTGAGGTGTGACCACGTTGCGTTTTGCGCCGTTTCCTGTCGCGGCCACTATGCCGACCCGCACAAGTGAGGTATAATTTTTCTCGTAGGACTTTGGGGCACGCGGGGTGGGTGGAAATTTGTGGATCCACGCAGATTCCAGAACTTTCCATCACAGAAATGTGGGGAAAATGTCTTTTTTTTTGTCAATTTTTTACGTTTGCAAGGGATTCTGGGTAACAGACCATGGTGGGAGGCAGTCAAGTCACCCCATCCTGTATTCCCCTGGGTGTCTAGTTTTCAAAAATGTGTAGGTTTGCTAGGTTTCCCTAGGTGCCGGCAGGGCTAGGGTTCAAACACTACAGCTCGTCACTTTGCCAAAAAAGGGTCATTTTTCACTGCAAAATTGAGGTGTGACCACGTTGCGTTTTGCGCCGTTTCCTGTCGCGGGCACTAGGCCGACCCGCACAAGTGAGGTACCCTTTTTCTTGTAGGACTTTGGGGATCGCGGGGTGGGTGGAAATTTGTGGATCCACGCAGATTCCAGAACTTTCCATCACAGAAATGTGGGGAAAATGTGGGTTTTTTTGTCAATTTTTTACGTTTGCAAGGGATTCTGGGTAACAGACCTTGGTGGGAGGCAGTCAAGTCACCCCATCCTGGATTCCCCTGGGTGTCTAGTTTTAAAAAATGTATAGGTTTGCTAGATTTCCCTAGGTGCCGGCAGGGCTAGGGTTCAAAAACTACAGCTCGTCACTTTGCAAAAAAAGGTCATTTTTCACTGCAAAATTGAGGTGTGACCACGTTGCGTTTTGCGCCGTTTCCTGTCGCGGCCACTATGCCGACCCGCACAAGTGAGGTACCATTTTTCTCGTAGGACTTTGGGGAACGCGGGGTGGGTGGAAATTTGTGGATCCACGCAGATTCCAGAACTTTCCATCACAGAAATGTGGGGAAAATGTGTTTTTTTTGTCAATTTTTTACGTTTGCAAGGGATTCTGGGTAACAGACCATGGTGGGAGGCAGTCAAGTCACCCCATCCTGTATTCCCCTGGGTGTCTAGTTTTCAAAAATGTGTAGGTTTGCTAGGTTTCCCTAGGTGCCGGCAGGGCTAGGGTTCAAAAACTACAGCTCGTCACTTTGCCAAAAAAGGGTAATTTTTCACTGCAAAATTGAGGTGTGACCACGTTGCGTTTTGCGCCGTTTCTTGTCGCGGGCACTAGGCCGACCCGCACAAGTGAGGTACCATTTTTCTCGTAGGACTTTGGGGAACGCGGAGTGGGTGGAAATTTGTGGATCCACGCAGATTCCAGAACTTTCCATCACAGAAATGTGGGGAAAATGTGTTTTTTTTGTCATTTTTTTACGTTTGCAAGGGATTCTGGGTAACAGACCATGGTGGGAGGCAGTCAAGTCACCCCATCCTGTATTCCCCTGGGTGTCTAGTTTTCAAAAATGTGTAGGTTTGCTAGGTTTCCCTAGGTGCCGGCAGGGCTAGGGTTCAAAAACTACAGCTCGTCACTTTGCCAAAAAAGGGTAATTTTTCACTGCAAAATTGAGGTGTGACCACGTTGCGTTTTGCGCCGTTTCCTGTCGCGGGCACTAGGCCGACCTGCACAAGTGAGGTACCATTTTTCTCGTAGGACTTTGGGGAACGCGGAGTGGGTGGAAATTTGTGGATCCACGCAGATTCCAGAACTTTCCATCACAGAAATATGGGAAAAATGTGGTTTTTTTTGTCAATTTTTTACGTTTGCAAGGGATTCTGGGTAACAGACCATGGTGGGAGGCAGTCAAGTCACCCCATCCTGGATTCCCCTGGGTGTCTAGTTTTCAATAATGTATAGGTTTGCTAGGTTTCCCTAGGTGCCGGCAGGGCTAGGGTTAAAAAACTACAGCTAGTCACTTTGCCAAAAAAGGGTAATTTTTCACTGCAGAATTGAGGTGTGACCACGTTGCGTTTTGCGCCGTTTCCTGTCGCGGCCACTATGCCGACCCGCACAAGTGAGGTACCATTTTTCTCGTAGGACTTTAGGGAACGCGGGGTGGGTGGAAATTTGTGGATCCACGCTGATTCCAGAACTTTCCATCACAGAAATGTGGGGAAAATGTGGTTTTTTTGTCAATTGTTTACGTTTGCAAGGGATTCTGGGTAACAGACCATGGTGGGACGCAGTCAAGTCACCCCATCCTGGATTCCCCTGGGTGTCTAGTTTTCAAAAATGTATAGGTTTGCTAGATTTCCCTAGGTGCCGGCAGGGCTAGGGTTCAAAAACTACAGCTCGTCACTTTGCAAAAAAAGGTAATTTTTCACTGCAAAATTGAGGTGTGACCACGTTGCGTTTTGCGCCGTTTCCTGTCGCGGCCACTATGCCGACCCGCACAAGTGAGGTACCATTTTTCTCGTAGGACTTTGGGGCACGCGGGGTGGGTGGAAATTTGTGGATCCACGCAGATTCCAGAACTTTCCATCACAGAAATGTGGGGAAAATGTCTTTTTTTTGTCAAGTTTTTTACGTTTGCAAGGGATTCTGGGTAACAGACCATGGTGGGAGGCAGTCAAGTCACCCCATCCTGTATTCCCCTGGGTGTCTAGTTTTCAAAAATGTGTAGGTTTGCTAGGTTTCCCTAGGTGCCGGCAGGGCTAGGGTTCAAACACTACAGCTCGTCACTTTGCCAAAAAAGGGTCATTTTTCACTGCAAAATTGAGGTGTGACCACATTGCGTTTTGCGCCGTTTCCTGTCGCGGGCACTAGGCCGACCCGCACAAGTGAGGTACCCTTTTTCTTGTAGGACTTTGGGGATCGCGGGGTGGTTGGAAATTTGTGGATCCACGCAGATTCCAGAACTTTCCATCACAGAAATGTGGGGAAAATGTGGTTTTTTTTGTCAATTTTTTACGTTTGCAAGGGATTCTGGGTAACAGACCTTGGTGGGAGGCAGTCAAGTCACCCCATCCTGGATTCCCCTGGGTGTCTAGTTTTAAAAAATGTATAGGTTTGCTAGATTTCCCTAGGTGCCGGCAGGGCTAGGGTTCAAAAACTACAGCTCGTCACTTTGCAAAAAAAGGTCATTTTTCACTGCAAAATTGAGGTGTGACCACGTTGCGTTTTGCGCCGTTTCCTGTCGCGGCCACTATGCCGACCCGCACAAGTGAGGTACCATTTTTCTCGTAGGACTTTGGGGAACGCGGGGTGGGTGGAAATTTGTGGATCCACGCAGATTCCAGAACTTTCCATCACAGAAATGTGGGGAAAATGTGTTTTTTTTGTCAATTTTTTACGTTTGCAAGGGATTCTGGGTAACAGACCATGGTGGGAGCCAGTCAAGTCACCCCATCCTGTATTCCCCTGGGTGTCTAGTTTTCAAAAATGTGTAGGTTTGCTAGGTTTCCCTAGGTGCCGGCAGGGCTAGGGTTCAAAAACTACAGCTCGTCACTTTGCCAAAAAAGGGTAATTTTTCACTGCAAAATTGAGGTGTGACCACGTTGCGTTTTGCGCTGTTTCTTGTCGCGGGCACTAGGCCGACCCGCACAAGTGAGGTACCATTTTTCTCGTAGGACTTTGGGGAACGCGGAGTGGGTGGAAATTTGTGGATCCACGCAGATTCCAGAACTTTCCATCACAGAAATGTGGGGAAAATGTGTTTTTTTTGTCATTTTTTTACGTTTGCAAGGGATTCTGGGTAACAGACCATGGTGGGAGGCAGTCAAGTCACCCCATCCTGTATTCCCCTGGGTGTCTAGTTTTCAAAAATGTGTAGGTTTGCTAGGTTTCCCTAGGTGCCGGCAGGGCTAGGGTTCAAAAACTACAGCTCGTCACTTTGCCAAAAAAGGGTAATTTTTCACTGCAAAATTGAGGTGTGACCACGTTGCGTTTTGCGCCGTTTCCTGTCGCGGGCACTAGGCCGACCTGCACAAGTGAGGTACCATTTTTCTCGTAGGACTTTGGGGAACGCGGAGTGGGTGGAAATTTGTGGATCCACGCAGATTCCAGAACTTTCCATCACAGAAATATGGGAAAAATGTGGGTTTTTTTGTCAATTTTTTACGTTTGCAAGGGATTCTGGGTAACAGACCATGGTGGGAGGCAGTCAAATCACCCCATCCTGGATTCCCCTGGGTGTCTAGTTTTCAATAATGTATAGGTTTGCTAGGTTTCCCTAGGTGCCGACAGGGCTAGGGTTAAAAAACTACAGCTAGTCACTTTGCCAAAAAAGGGTAATTTTTCACTGCAGAATTGAGGTGTGACCACGTTGCGTTTTGCGCCGTTTCCTGTCACGGCCACTATGCCGACCCGCACAAGTGAAGTACCATTTTTCTCGTAGGACTTTGGGGAACGCGGGGTGGGTGGAAATTTGTGGATCCACGCAGATTCCAGAACTTTCCAACACAGAAATGTGGGGAAAATGTGTTTTTTTTGTCAATTTTTTACGTTTGCAAGGGATTCTACGTAACAGACCATGGTGGGAGGCAGTCAAGTCACCCCATCCTGGATTCCCCTGGGTGTCTAGTTTTCAAAAATGTATAGGTTTGCTAGGTTTCCCTAGGTGCCGGCAGGGCTAGGGTTCAAAAACTACAGCTCGTCACTTTGCCAAAAAAGGGGCATTTTTCACTGCAAAATTGAGGTGTGACCACGTTGCGTTTTGCGCCGTTTCCTGTCGCGGCCACTATGCCGACCCGCACAAGTGAGGTACCATTTTTCTCATAGGACTTTGGGGAACGCAGTGTGGGTGGAAATTTGTGGATCCACTCAGATTCCAGAACTTTCCATAACAGAAATGTGGGGAAAATGTGTTTTTTTTGTCAATTTTTTACGTTTGCAAGGGATTTTGGGTAACAGACCATGGTGGGAGGCAGTCGAGTCACCCCATCCTGGATTCCCCTGGGTGTCTAGTTTTCAAAAATATATAGGTTTGCTAGATTTCCCTAGGTGCCGGCAGGGCTAGGGTTCAAGATCTATAGCTCGTCACTTTGCCAAAAAAGGGTCATTTTTCACTGCAAAATTGAGGTGTGACCACGTTGCGTTTTGCGCCGTTTCCTGGCGCGGGCACTAGGCCGACCCGCACAAGTGAGGTACCATTTTTCTCGTAGGACTTTGGGGAACGCGGGGCGGGTGGAAATTTGTGGATCCACGCAGATTCCAGAACTTTCCATCACAGAAATATGGGGAAAATTAGTTTTTTTTGTCAATTTTTTACGTTTGCAAGGGATTCTGGGTAACAGACCATGGTGGGAGGCAGTCAAGTCACCCCATCCTGGATTCCCCTGGGTGTCTAGTTTTTAAAAATGTATAGGTTTGCTAGGTTTCCCTAGGTGCCGGCAGGGCTAGGGTTCAAAAACTACAGCTAGTCACTTTGCCAAAAAAGGGTCATTTTTCACTGCAAAATTGAGGTGTGACCACGTTGCGTTTTGCGCCGTTTCCTGTCGCGGGCACTATGCCGACCCGCACAAGTGAGGTACCATTTTTCTTGTAGGACTTTGGGGAACGCGGGGTGGGTGGAAATTTGTGGATCCACGCAGATTCCAGAACTTTCCATCACGGAAATGTGAGGAAAATGTGTTTTTTTTGTCAATTTTTTACGTTTGCAAGGGATTCTGGGTAACAGACCATGGTGGGAGGCAGTCATATCACCCCATCCTGGATTCCCCTGGGTGTCTAGTTTTCAAAAATGTATAGGTTTGCTAGGTTTCCTTAGGTTCCGGCAGGGCTAGGGTTCAAAAACCACAGCTAGACTCTTTTCAAAAAAAGTGTAAATTTTCAGTGTGAAAATGTGGTGTGTTCACCTTAGGTTTTGAGCCACTTCCTGTCGTGGGCACTATGCCTACCCACACAAGTGAGGTACCATTTTTATCGGGAGACTTAGGGTAGTTCAGATTTGTAAAGCAACTGTTATTACCTATTGATTTTCGATGCATTTATCCCTTCCAAATGAAAGACATTGTGTAAACAAAAAGTCATTTTGAAAAATGACCAATAATTGTCATGCAAGTATGAGTATTCCCAATTTCGAAAATGTGCAAATATGCACTGTTTCTAAACTCTGTAATTTGTTCCTATTTCAGAAATACATAGGTGACTTTCATACCGATTTTTCCATGTATACGTTTTCCCACAATAATTGCTATATACCCGGAACAAAAAGAAAAACCATTACAAAATGCTGCTCAGTTTTTTACTCTGGGTTCGTTGGGCTCTTGGTGAACCTACAAATCCTATATATCCCCACAACCAGGAAGGTCCACCGGATGTAACGGTACATTGCTTTCAAAGTGATGTCATAATTAGAAGAAGTTACAGGTGAAAACGTTGACTTAAAAGGCTGCTTTTTTCCACAATTTGTAAATTTTTCCTATATTTAACTGTTAGTTTCTATAAAGAAACCTTGATGGACCTACACAAATGACCCCTTGCTGAATTCAGAATGTTGTCTACTTTTCAAAAATGTATAGCTTTCCAGGATCCATTATTGCTTTTCTACCCATTTCTACCATTATCTGGAAGGAGGTTGAAAGCACAAAAAATAGCAAAAATAGGGTATGTCCCAGAAAAATGTCAAAACTGTGTAAAAAATGTTGGATTTCTGACAAAAATCTGTCATTCCCTAAAAGCTGGAGAAATTGTGATTTCAGCCCCACAAACCCTTTTTTGATATCATTTGCAGAGAAAAACCCAGACGCTTTCATTTGCAGCCACTTTTCCCCATTTTTCACAAAAAAAACAAAATGTTGCTGTATTTTGACTAATTTCTGGGAACCCTCTAGGAGAATCCACAAACCCTGGGTACCTTTAGAATCCCCATGATGTTGGAAGAAACGGACGCAAATTTGGCGTGGATACCTAATGTGGTCAAAAAGTTACAGGGGCCTAAGCGCGCACTACCCCAAATAGCCCAAAAAAGGCTTAGCACAGGAGGGGAAAAGGCCTAGCAGCGAAGGGGTTAAAACCACGGACCTACCTTCTACTGCCACGTCCGTGCATTTAAGCATGAAGCCCCAGCGACCACTAGAGCTATCTTCTAGGGTTGTTGTCTTAACATTGTTTTCAGGGTAGGGAAGTATTGGCTTTGGTGGTGGTCCTAGACATTTTTTAAAAGATTTACATGGAAGATTTTCTGCTTATGAGGTCCTATCTGTAGTTCATAAGAGACTCTTTCAATTCTTTCCCTTATTTTAAAAGGGCCTTTCCATTCAGATTTCATTTTGTGCGTAGAGGTGGGCATTAATGCAAGAACCTATTCACCCGGATGATATATTCTCAGTTTTTTCCCTTTATCATGAATTTGTTTCTGCTTTCTTTGGCTGTACTCTAAATTATTATGAGCTAACACTCTGAGTTTTTATATTCGAGGTTTTAACTGTTGGGGGTATTCTAGGAGATTTCCTGCGTCTTGGGTCTTTATATTTCTCCCAAGACTCTCAGGTGATCTCTGCGTAGTCCTGGGTGGTCAACGGTGTTTTGCCACTCAGAGTTCGGCAAAAAACTCTGCCAACCAGTGAAGCTGAGTTTACTGGTGCGCTCAGTGCAGAGAATGATAAAAGCGAGGCTCCATAACCCATACTGTGAGCTTAGCTGCGCTCCAGGGCTGCTTCACTGGAGTCTGACGTCAGCAGACCAGTTCCGAGAGGTAATGTGCTCAGCACTGTGACACAGTTCAGATTGGTGTACTCATATTATGTATTATTGAGTATGATACAGTGTCACACTCAACATGTCAGGTAAGAGTACGTGTATGCAATATTGCCTTTTATTGGCTGAAGGTGAGCAACGGCTTTGATGAACGCAGATCGATGACAGACCCGGAAGCAGCACGGTACACGGCTATTCTGCTACACCATGCATGCTTCACCTTGTCGGCTCACTAGTATCGTGGGCATGTTGCACAGAGCAGCGCCAGGTCACTCGGTTCTCTAAGCCCCTGTGTACTAATCGCAACCCCTGTATGAACAGAGCACATTGGAGGGATCCGCCACCGTCTGAGCTGCATTACAAGGCCAGGATTTGTTCATGTCCAGGGTACTGGACGCTGGTGCTCCTAGACTTGCGCAGCTTGGTGGTGAACTTTGGAAGGGAGCACGGTAGAGTGGCTGAACTGTGCTCTGCCGTGCTGCAGATGGAGGACCGTCGGCCTGCCGCTCAACTGCAGGCAGAGCAGCCATTGCCACACAGAAGTATATATATATGTGAAACTTTATCCTTATTTTTCTTTCTCCTTTGCATATGTTTAGGACTCCTAAAAGTGTGGGACCACAATAGGTTTCGGATCCAGTAATTACTGCCATTTTATTTCTTGATTCAAAGAACAAGAACTTTATAGGTGGGTTTGGGGCACATATTAAGATGTAGTGGGGACTAAGGGAAATTCTGTTCCCTGTGAGCAACATACCTACATTGGGGTCTATGGTTTTTTTAAATATTTTTTTTTTATATCTTCTCTCTATTGTAGGACTGTATTGAAGGGGAAAGCATCCATTGAACAGCAACGTACAGCCCATCAACAGTTACATTTAGAATGATATGCTCCACCAAAATATGTTAGCTATAAACTATAATAATATAGGTATGTGTATAACGCAAATTCTGTCTGTGCACGATTGGGGATTCTTATATAGTCTTAGTAGGGTTAACGGTGTGCCCACTTCTTTTATCCCAAGCTTTGTATTAACCTTCAAAGCTCCAGTGAGTGAGACCAACTTTGGTCCTCAGTGTACCTCACCTAAGGAAACAGCTGGAGAAGGAATTTCTTTTGTACCGAAGCATGACTGTATAGGAATGCTGGCGAGTGAAAGTTGATGTGAGGTTCTACACTCCAGTCTTGATTGGGGCTTGTTTGACAATTATTTCTTTAGGAAATGTTTTTTAGTATTTATACTTGCCCGTATATAAGTACAATGTGAATTGAATTAGTGAAATTTGGATTTTAGATGAATGTTTTAAATTGCATTCGTGAAACTAATGATGAGGAATTTCAAATGATAGGTTGTATATTTAAAGATATAAAAAACAACTTCTCTGATATATGTTTTATTTTCATGCAGGTGACACAGCATATTCATATAGAGGGAAAAATATTTATTGTTGCCCTGAAGAAGGTAGTCCTATTTTGCCAACCCACCAAAATGCGTAGACGATCTGTTTTCTGTTAAATTTGTGTAACAATGAGCCACACAGTAAAAAAAAGCTCAGATAATATGATTTCTTTCATTCAATTGACAAATGTGTGTGTCTTATGTGTTGTCTCTCTTGGTATAATGGTTTATGACACTCAGTGCAATATTTGTCTATTATGGGATTTTTAAATTGTTTTAAAAAAAATACGTATGAATTTTATATAAATTGTATAAACTTTTCTCACTTGGAGTGATATATTAAAAACAAACTGTTTAAAAAATTTCTTTTGAGTCCCTCGCAAGACGGGTGTAGATGTATGTATGAGCTCGAGTGAAATGAAGTGTGGAATGTTTGAATAGAATGAATTGATTCCTCCAAGGGATTTTATATTGTTGACAATTAAATTTTACATGGAACCATGTCTCTTGGAGTAGCGGGCCCTTCTCTTTTATTTTGAGAGGACCAGCTACGCCATCATCTCTGACCCCGGTGCTGACAGGGTGCTCAGTGGTCTTCAGTCATCACGCACCTCAGTGCCGTGTCCGGCTGGGTCAAATTTTACTGGTCCGAGAGCCGACTTGCTACAAAAAGCAAAACCTGGATACAGACTCCGAGGGAACAGAACTCAAGGTAACATTATCTATTGTTTTATTTTATCCTATTACTATTGTAGAGGCACTCAACAAATGATGTGTTTAAATGCTCTAGGTCCTCGCCAACATGAACACAAACTGACTAGTACTAACATTTTAGCAGAACTCCGTGGAATTCTGCAGAGTACAACTCCACTAGCTATGCCCTCCCTTAATCTCTCGTAAGGTGTGTGGGTTATGCCCGTATAGTAGCTAAAAAGAAGAGCAACCCAGGCTAATCTGCACTTGACTTTGCAACACAAAAAGGGCTAGAGGAAGCATCTGGTCCCAGTTTTTGCCTTCACCAGACAGCATCTTCTTTAGGTCAGTTTAAGAGAACCATTGTAGCATTCTACTGTCACGTGGCCCATATGGGCATTGTCATCTTCCCTATGGTAGCATGAGCACGTTGCTGATTGTCCGCTGCTTTGCACATGTTACTACACTAAATTATTTTGCTTGTGCCACACTGAAACGTTCCCATGGAGCATGCTGTTATTTTTGCTCTTTGCTAGTTCCTGGCAATTAGTCGGAAAATTGTGAACAAGGTCGAACAACAATGCCCCTTGTTATTCCGTTCTGGTCAGGCCTTAGCACCAAGACAAAACATGCAGATGCAGCCGTTGTTTGGGAACATGTACTTTGGTCATATGAGGATACACGGATAGGTAAGACACACTTGGAGATGGAATTTTCCACGGAGAAGAGCGTGACAGCACCTGTAATGTAGACCTACGATATATAGACTGAGGTACGGGGTCTGCTGATAGCACCCAGAGATATTTTAATATATAATCATCTTGCTTCTATATAAGGGAAGGGAGGTTAGGCTACTCTGTCATATAACATGACAGCTCCTTTTATGATTTACGGACTGCTTGCTATGCTGACTGTATTTGTGTTAGGCATTTTTCTACTGGTTGTGGCACATATACTTTGTAAACATAGTGATCCACCCACAGGTGTATATATACGTCAGGTCCTCCCAAATTAGGTATGTAGCCCCACAATGGTGGAAGATACACATTAGTTGTTTAAATACCCCTCACACACCAAAAGGGCCCTTGGTGTCATGCTTCATCATAGGGGTCATCCCGCCCCTCTACGGGATGGGGCGTGCTGCGACCTACGTTTGCACGGGAGCACTGTTATTGTGAGACAACTATGTGTCGTGTAGGGGTGTGAGAGGAAGGGTCGAGAGTGAGTGGGGGGTTGAATTAAAAGATACCTGGCTCGACGGTCTAAAAAATTTAATATACCTTTGAGCTGGTATCAATAAAAGGTGGGGAAGGAGGTGTCTATGCCTCAATGAACTATACCTCCCATATCTGCCGACATGTTTCGAAGCTCCCCAAGCTTCTTCTTCAGGACCTTAAGGATCCCTTCCTATACTCACAGTGATGTGTTGGATAATCACAAATGTATGGTGTAAGAAAGATTATATAAGCAGGGGAATTAACTGCATGGAGTTATAAAGCCTCAATCGGTCTGTAGTCATTTCAACCTGTAAAAAACATTAAGGAAAAAGGAGAACGTATTTTACAAGCTATATGCTGTATCCATTGTGAGCATTACTGACCTGTAAAAAATAGTGATACAAGATATCATTACCATTAGTTTTAGTGCAATGAAGTGTCCTGGTGTGAAAGAAAAGGACGATAACAAAACAAAACATACACAAAACATAAAGCACACACTCTATTAAAAATGGACTTCTATAGATGAGCCCATGTCATTACTAGACACATATTATAGCGCTATGATGGTGTTGGACAAGCCGAAAAAACCTACTTGAAATTTTATAGGATTTTTCACCATGAGCCTCAGGACGGGTGGAGGGAGTGCCTGATAGGCTATCTATGAGAGGAAATGTGTTTTACCTGGGAGGTAGTTACCAGCGAGGTATTTCATGGAAATATTCTTGTCAGCATGTGGTTCCTGTCGGCTATGCCGTACTTATAACTCCTGGGACAGTGCCCTGCCTTGTACAACCTCCCCGAACGGCTCCGCTGGGTAAATGAGTCGTCTTCAGGGTCGGGTTTATATGTGGTGGCTAATTGGAGTTGCCGCCTCAATCACGGCCGCGCAGAACCGGCCGCACCTTTGTTTGGGCGTGCGGGGTTCGTGCTGATTCTGGCTCTATTGAACCGGAAACGGAAATGAGCAGGTGATCGTGTACACGGGCAAAAATATAAAAACACTTGGAAAGATAATAATCAAGAGTATGCCCGTATTGAATGAACGTTCAAAAGAATGGTAGCTTGCTTGGAGATTGTGATATTCACACGGAACAGAGATGACAGCGTCTGCACGCGGGTACATGACTCGCTGATACTGCCTTGAGTGAACCGGAAGTGCTCAATATAAACGTCCATGTTCGGGGTGGTAATGCCTTTTTTTAAAGATAAGCAAATATCGAGAAATATGCCATGCCGCTATTACCGTGCACCGTAGTTACGAGTGCGGGTCTAAAGAGATTGTAAGGAAATAATACAAAAAAGGTCAAATAAAAAAAATAATAATGAAAAAATAAGATTTTAATAAAATGTTTGATTTACCCCGGATTGCGGCGCAAGAGGGGATTCCGAGTTTTGTCATAGCTGGTGTTCAACAGAACTACCAGCGATGTAAACTAACGAAGCCCACACATGTTGTGGCACGTATACGGCATACTAGAGCACGTTAGTTAAATAAAAAAAGTAAAAAATGTTCTTGTCTCTCAGATCTTATTGGGGACGAGTACAAAAGTGTGAGCGAAAGGGTGTGTCTTGCAACCGCGATTCCTGAGAGAGTCGGGAGTTTTGTGTTCTGGGGTGTCTAATCACTTGTGAGTGAGTAGGAGAGCAAGTGAAGACACTATAGCTAGTTGGTCCTGGGCTCATGGGTACTAAGGTGGTAGGATAGCTCACTCCCTGCCTACTAAGGTCCCATAATCCCAAACTTAGGAGCTCATTGCGATGGCGGGACGATCGCCACCGCCATCACAATGAGATTTACCCACCGCCATATTAGGATGGCGGTGGGTATCGCGGCAGACACAAAGTCCGTCTGCCGCTTTTCCGCCAGTGGCAATCGTAAGGATTGCCTGGCGGGCGGAGCAGGGCCACTAATATGGTGGCGGTGCCTAGCAGGCACCCTCCGCCATATTAGGATGTGAGAAATGAAAGGCCTTTCCATGGAGGTGATGCCGCCATGGAAAGGCTGGCGGGGATTGGGTTTGGGGGCCCGTTGCGAGCCCGCCTTGTGTCTGTGGGAGGTGGGGTGCACTTGGGTGTTACCTATGGTACCCCCCTACATTTCACTGCAACAACTGGCAGGCACAGTGTGGTGCCTGCCATGTGGTGTAGTGAAATGCTAGACATGCGATTTTTACATCGCTGTCAGCAGCTGCACCCGCCGCAATGTTAAATTGTAGAATGCGAGCCCCATGGTGGCGGTCGCATCCTAATTCGTGGTGCGTGACCGCCTCATGTCTGGCGGCCGGTCCAAACACCGCAGGGATGGCGGGCGGACTCAGGTCCGCCCACCATCCTAATGAGCCCCATAGTTCTGTGAGTACACAGAATCCCTGCACCATGGCCCGCCAACGTTTTGTCTGGTATTTATTCACGGGGCCCCTGAGTAGCGCTTGTGCTTGTCCGCTATACCCTCTCACTGGTTTCCAAAGACGTCCGTGGTAAGTAGACTTTACCTCCTCAGTTTGTAGGATTCACCTATTGGTGTAGGTTTTTCAAGCTTGAATTCTAAAAGGTTTTTTGACCCGTTTTGTGCTACTGTTTCATTTCTTTTTTTGCTATATGCAATGGCTCAACCGGTTGTGATTCCGGCACATTGCTGTGCTGTCGTTACACATCATTTGTTACAACATCGGGTCCCAAATTCAGGGTCTCTGGTTGTCTTTGTTGTCATGGCAGATCCTGCATACCGCTTTGAAGTCTTTTATTCCTGGGTTACATTTCCCACAGTAGATGCAAATTATAATTTCTTTCATGCTCATACGGTGGCTGCTGTACAGGCAGCGGATCGTCCTTATGCGGTGATTGAGGTTCCTCTTACGTCCTGGGAGAATCAAATTTGGTTTAATGGTGCCCTTCCCCATCCTATCTCATTTATTCGTATGGGCCCCTTAAGTATCGACGGGCTACATAGCCGGTGTTAGCTGGTTTTACGCCACATCCTTACTATCTTAATGCTAATATGGCGGGAGTACGCTTACTATATGTGCAAGTAGTTCTTCTCTATAGATGCCTGATCCAGTTTATTTCTTGAGCTTTAGAGTAGTTCCGCCTGGAGCTGCGCCTCCATTACAGATACAAGGCGGAGACCTTGTGATTAGCCTTTTTATGATTAATTTGGTGATAGGCAAACATCCTCAGAATCATGAGGACCTTCCATTTTAGATAGCTTAGAAGATTGAACAGCTTGATGCTGTTTTTCCACACACTAGTCCTGTGAAGAAAAACAGGATCCTTACTATATGTTTACCGAGTGGTCTGATTCCTCCCTTAGCAGACTGCAACACCTGGGGGACAGTGTTTGCCCTCCATGAGTGTTCTGTAGCAAGTACAGAATGAACATGGGGCTGGTCCAGCCCTAGACTTGGGGATGAAATTAGTGGATATTTTTCCCATAGTCTCCGACATAATTCTTTCTAACATTAAGGGTGAAGCAGTTTGCTTACTAGTTCGCCAACGCCTTGCGGCAGTGCCAGAGGTTGATCGGGAGCGTCAGTTGGCGAATATTGATTCTGATGTTTATACATCGTTGTGTCACAATAATTTAGGAGTCAGACCATCTACCCAATCTCAGGGTAAACCTCCTCCTGACAAGTAGAGATGTCCTGTCTTTCCAAAGAATACATGGGACAAGAATAAGCAGCAACAAAAGCCTAGGTCTCGTGCTGGTTCGCCACCTCTTGATGCTTCTGAACTGAGATATGATTTACGCAATCCTCTGCTGATGCTAATACTGTATTTAGACACTTATTTACCTATGTCTTCTTCCATACATTTTTAGCTATACATATATTACAAATATTTTTTTTTCATAAAGACACATATGTCATCAGCAGAAGATTGCGGTCGCGTGAGTTATAGTTGCCTGCACTAACTATAACGGGGGAATTTCATTGGTTTTTTATCAGTAAAATTTCCGCTAACTATAACATGTGTGAAACCTATGGTTTTTTCAGTGAATTTGCAAGGTTTTTTAAATGCTAATTCCTAACTATAACGTGTGTGAAACCTATGGTTTTTTCAGTGAATTTGTACGGTTTTTTAAATGCTAAGTTACTTTACGCCATTCGTGGCGTGCGCGCCCACTTAACGCAGTTCGTTCCGTGCACGCGCGGTGCGCTTCGCGCACCGTGCGCGCACAGTGAGCACGCGGTGCGCTTCGCGCACCGCGCGCCCACTTTACGCAGTTAGTGCCGTGCACGCACGGTGGGCACGCGGTGCGCTACGCGCACCGCGTGCCCACGTTGCGCTAGATGGGCCTAGTACGCACGATGCGCTTCGCACACCGTGCGCACATGGAGGACATATGATGCACTTCGTTTTTAAAGGTAATATTTTAATTTTTCGCAATAGTTATAAGCCATGCACAAATGGTGCCCTTCGGGCACCATTTGCACACGGGATGGCTATGTGTGTGGGAGCTGTCAAAACAGCCCCTTTAAATGTTTTTGTGCTTTGTTTGTTAATCATCTCTCTCAGTGCGAGAGAGAAAATGGCGGCCGCCGCTTCCTGGTTTCGGCCGATTCGAATGTTTACTAAGATCTAAGAGCCAATCATAATCGCGCTCGCGCACGCCACCGTACGCGTACGGTAAGCGTACCGTAAGCGCACCGTAAGCTGGCTCAGATATATATATTGATTTAAAGGCTATTTTCTCAGAATCTACTGAACAGATTTACACCAAACCTACAAAAGGCACTTCCTTGACCTGAGGACTACCTCTCTGCCAAATTTCTAGTAATTCTGTTCAGCCGTTCGGGCTGTAGCCCTGTCTAAAGGTCCTATGGAAAAATGCATGGGAAAAACGCGTTTTGGGACCCCCCTTTTATCTCAGCCCCCGCTTGACGAATCCCCCCGAGACTTTCAGGGTAGGAGCGGAGCATAGCGCCCCACCTATTTTGAAAAATTCGCGAGGATTCGTCGACCGGCGCCAAAGTTATTCAAAATAGAATGTTAAATTAATAGTTTATTAATTGATTTAAAGTAAATATATATATTAATTATTATGTGTGTTTAACTTTTTTAATTATGTCTATTTGTTATATTTGTTAAAATGTATATTAAATCTACTTTATTTTTTATATTAAGTTTATTATTTAACATATTTATTATTTTATTTTATATATATAAATATATATATATAAAAATTGACAACATGTACAATTATAATTTTTACATCAATTTTTTCCCGATATTTTTGTAATTACCTGTTTAAGTATATGGAGTCGATATTTTTGCCTTCTTTATTTTTTCATCAATATTTTTTACTTCTATTTTTTTACTTGTATATTCTGTCAGTGAACCGTCATCTCGATGACTACTGACAAAGTACCCTTTGTAATTATCCCTACAGTTGGGGATCGTTTAATTCCCAACGATGACCGCAGACTTTGAATCATTTTAGCCGCCCATCAAGGCATAGCTTTTTTACATGGGGGGGTATCTACTACAGTTTCTCTTTTACAGCAGCGCTATTGGTGGCATGGTTTATACCGACAGACTCGCAAATATGTGCTTTAATGTGACATTTGTCAACAAATAAAGAGTTCACCGCAGACTCAACTGTTCATTTCTAACCATCCATTTGGATATATTTATCTTTTTCATTGTGGTCCCTTAACGTCCGATAATGCTTTCAAATATATTTTGGTTGCAGTGGATTCATGCACTGGGTTTCTCTGGGTTTGGCAGCAGCGCTCTGCTGACGCTCGTACTGTTATAAAAGATTTGCATGTATTTGTAGGGATGTATGCCTGAGGCACCTTCCATTCAGACCAAGGTCCGGTTAACTTTTGCCTCGAAAGCTTACCATGATTAAATGAAGTCTATGGGGTTGCAGGTGGATTTCTCGTCTCCATATAGGCCCGAGGGCAATTCTGTTGTGGAGCAGATGAACCGTGACTTAAAGCAGTCTTTCACAGCAAGGGTATTAGGTACGGTCCGTGGCTGGTTAACTCAGCTATATGGGGTTCAACATGCTCTTAATAATCTCCCTTGAAGATCTCTGGGTGGGCGGACGGTGGATCCCGTACGAAATGCTCTTTGGCATTAAGATGTTTGTGCAAGACCTTGACTGTCTAGACGTTGTGGCGGCTGCTGCAACATTTGACGTAGATAACCACTGTGCTGTGTTACAGGATCTACAAAAGAATTGTGACCATATGGCTAAAAATCATTTTCCTCACCAACGGATGCAGCAGTGCTGATTCTTGTCTGTGGCTGGCAACCGAAAGTTGATGATCTGGTTCGGGAGAAGGTGGCCAACAAGAAAGAATTTGGTCCCACATACCATGCTCCGGTCCCAGTCCTTGGTCTTAAGGGCACTGAACTGTGATTTTACTGTGATTTTACCTCCACTACCTGGATCTAAAGACAATCGCTTTACTTCAATTGAACATGTCAAGTTACACCATGTGGCCGATACTCAGTAGTGTGCATACAAGCATCCCATGTCGGGATGTCTTACTACAGCCTATGAAGTCTGTTTGTTCTGATTCTCCCCGGCTGCCACCCCTGGCCCTTTATGAGACATGGCAAACCTATACCAACTACACTGCAGACCAACTAAATTGAATGATAAACAATGATACCTTTAATTCTTCCATGGTAAATCCAGAAGGGTGGGTATTATGGCCAACAAATACCAATGCTTGTCATTCTCGCTTTATAAATACTACAAGTGGGTTTACACTAGATCGACCAGATCCACACTACCCACATTCCCGCAATTCCAATATGGTTACCACTTATTCGGTTGGTAAATTGTGTCAACAATGGTTAGAACATTCCACACTATCTTCTGTAAAACACCATCTTTTCCTTTTATCAAGACACATAGACCTTTCTGACTTTCTGCTAGGACCAGGGTCCCTCGTGCTAAACGTTTTGTTTATGCAGCCTATAATGAATTCTGGAAATTGTCATCAAATAGATCAAAATAATTTAGATAAAGTTCTTGCGGTTGTCGATAACAGTATTAACACATTATCATCTCGTATATACACTTTAGATAACATTGTATCATCTATTATTGATATTGTTCAAAATTAAATATCTACACTGTATTATGGTCAAAATCAACTTTGATCCGTTATGTAATTTGGATGGACACTATACACACTGAAAAACAGGCGGGTACCATGGGACTACCTGAATGCATCAGCGCTGTTTGTACCTTTTAATTTGACAGACAAACAAAAATTAATGGCCTTGAAAGATGCTACATACACTATGCCACATATTGAGAAACAAGAACAATCACCATTCACTGTGGCACAGACAGATTCAGCAGTATGGTTAATACATGAAGTTATTTTATTGGCAATCTCACTGTTTCAGGTCTCTGCTTGCATGAAGCATTATCCAGTGTGTAGATATGAATTGCTTGGGAGAAGCTACATACATGAGCTATGGTCCTTGCCGTTTACATCTTGTTGTCAGTGTGCAGAAAAATAGTTTTTTCTTACAGGAGGGGATTGTGATTCTACTGTCGGACATTCTCCTATGTGCCAGCAAGTAAAACTTCATGGTGCATGCAATGTTTATGTCCCTAATTTTGGTTGTTTTCTAAAAGGATGCCCAGTTCCTACTATTATTCCAACTCTCAGTTCGCTTTCCAATGGCAGTTATCTCATCCTTAATAATCAGAACCGCTGTGGTTTGTGGGCTGGCATCCCGTACACAGTAACAGTTTCACAACGTGTTACTTGTTGCAAAAATGTCCTGTATCCCACCCCCCCCCAAATGGGGGTGTAAATAGTTGACTGTGGCCTTCCATTCCAACTTTGAAAACAGATTTCAATAAGCTAAGTAGACTCAAAGCGCTATTGTTTCAACAAGTGGCTCTCACGTCAGCTCGTGAGACCTTCAAAGTGCAGTTGGCGAGAACATCAAGTGAAATACACTCATTGTTGAACACAAATCTCCCCCTACATTTTGGGTAATTAATACAACAAATATTTAATGCATCTAAGACGGCAGTCCTAGCCCATTTTTTTAAACTTGTGGGATCCGGCCTTGTGACCTCTTTTCAAACTATTTTTGGAGTGATCCCTGCCTTTATTCATTCTATTTTTCCAGCGTATTTGGAGGGTTACCTCTACTGCTCCTCCTGGTTTGTGGTGTACTTGTTCTGCTACTACTGTTTCACAATGGCTGCTCGATCTCTGGTTCTACTAGGCCTGGAACAGCTGCAGTTGTACCTTGATCAGATGCGACAGCTCTTTGGTTTGATGCCATTGGAAGCTCTGGACATCGATTTTTGGCTAACCTTCCGATATGCTTACTTTACCTGTGTGTAACCTGTGTTTTACTGCATCCAGTGGGCCTTCCAGTGGGCCATAGACGTTTGCCTGGCTACCACGTCACACATTACCCTGGATTTTGAACTGTTGATGGGTCCGTTGATGTCTCATAACCAGGACTGTTCCTTGGGTATGCGGCTTATGTATAATCCATCTCTGGGGCCACTGGCCCAAGTGAGTCCCTGTGCCTGTGCACAGCGCCTTCTGGATCTGAGTTTCAAGAAAAACAACACAAGTTGACTGGGAATACTCCTAACGACAACTGGATGCGAGGAGCATGTCTGTTCATTTGAATTTCTTAATTGGATGGCAACGCTTTTTTCTATGGAAGGTTCATAGGCCTTGTTAGAGCTTATAGCATTCCATTTGGCGACCTATATATTGGGCACCGAGAATATGCTGTAATTGGATATATTTTTGTGTACCCGGCCTTTTCAATTGTCTCTTTTGCTCATGTTTTTAAATTTGGACATTCGACACAGACTCTTTGGTTCTGCTTACCTTCAACTCTATTGGTTGTGGCACGTATACTGCATATTAGAGCACGTTAATTAAAGTAAACATTTTAAAAATGTTCGTGTCAGGTCTTATTGTGGACGAGTACATGAGCTTGAGCGAAAGGGTTTGTCTTGCAACCGCGATTCCTGAGAGAGTCGGGAGTTTTGTGTTCTGGGGTGTCTAATCACTTGTTCCTCTGTGGGTGAGTAGGAGGGCAAGTGAGACACTATAACTAGTCGGTCCTGGACTCATGGGTACTAAGGTGGTAGGATAGCTCAGTCCCTGCCTACTAAGGTCCCATAATCCAAAGCATAGTTCTGTGAGTACGCAGAATCCCTGCAACACTACTAAGCTGTCTTTTTGTGGGTGGTATACTGAGGTATTTATATGTTGGATGTCAACTTGTTTACATATCTGTGACATCAGTCGACACAAAAGGAGTGCCTTGATCGGTGAGTATTTCTTTTGGAAATCCCACTTGAGAAAAAAACCCTACCAAGTATTGCGCAATGGTTTTTGCATCTGGGCTACATATAGAAAATGCCTCTGGATATCGAGTGGCATAGTCGACTAGCACAAGGGCATGTTGATGACCTTTGGATGACTTGGGAAGGTGACCAATTAAATCCATTCCAATTCTTTTTAATGGCGTGCCTATTATAGGTAAAGGTTGAATGCCTGGGGTAGACGATAAAGATTGTTCTTTTGACAAATTTCACATTCCTGACAATATTTCTTTATGTGTGCGAAGCTGATACCAGGCCACTAGAAATGTTGAAAGATTTAACAGGTTGTTTTCTCGGGTCCTGAAGACCTGCTAGCAGATGGGAATGGGCATAGAACATAATTTGAACTTGGAATTCTTTGGGGACTAGTAGTTGGGGTGGGTTAGAGGGTCCTGCAACCCAATACAGGAGCCCCTCTATTTTGTCATTTGTAACAGCAGCAATTAGCACATCGTACTTTAGCATTCAGTGGTATCAACTTTGTTACAGCATTACATTTTTGGCAATTGCATTATCACAGTTCTTTATACAGCGGGCATGGTTGTGTGGTGACGCCCATAAGTTGTGCATGCCCATATTCGCATTGTGTTTTTGAAACAACTAGACTTTCTTAATTTTTATTGTGTAATGATTAACATATGAGGACTAGTACTGCTTAGGTGACCACGCTGGGCTGTGTGTTTGATAACTGGGGAAGAGGACATAAAACTAGGAGCTGAGTTGGAGTATCCCATTGCGAGTGGCGAAGAAGGAGGTGGGTATATAAGTGGGTACATTGGCAAAGTAATACAGGAACCTCGGCAGGGCCACCATTTTCACAAGTGCCACTCTGCCTGTAACAGCAAGCGTGAGTGTGCTCCAAAATTGCATCTGGGATCTAATGGCTGTTAGCGTCCTGCCTCGGTTGCCGTCGAATAGATCCGGTTGTTGGCGATATATTCGTATGCCTAAGTAGCAGAATGTGTCTGCACTCCATTGCACTCTCTCACCATTAAGCACAAGGCCTGGGTCATGGTTTCCTTTGCCGAAGGCGTATAGTTTAGACTTGCCTACGTTCACCTTCAGTCCTGATATGGTCGCAAATTCCCAGAGGATCTGGGCCAGCTGCTCCGTCACGTTGCTCATATCCCTGAGATAGACCAGCCGGTCATCTGCGTATAATGACACTTTGTGTGTGCCATCACCCAATGGGATGCCCTCATGTAGCTATGTCCTTATTGACTCCAGGCGCGAAAAGGAGGGGGGACAGCAGGCAGCCCTGTTGCGTCCCTTGTCCGATACACACAGTCCCATCTTCATCCTTACCACTGGGTTTGTGTAGAGCAGAAGGGTCAGCTTTAGGAAAGTGGAGCCTAGTTAGCCCCTCTTTTATCTGATAATGAGGATCAGTGTGGGTATTGTTCTGTCTAGCCTTATCCCAAATGGGTTGAAGAATAGTATTATTCATTGGTATAAATCGAAAGTTGTGGTCAATCATCCAGGGTTCTGGAGTCAAGAAAGCATCTTGAGGGGCCGGATTTTTGACTTTGAGTTGCCCTTTTTTTTTTTTACTTTATCTACCATTTTAGTACGTTGTAGTAGTACAAACATAAGTGCTCACTGTCATTGCCACTACCATTGAACAATGAAAAAATATTGACCATGTAAGAGTCAATATATTAAGAAAAGGAAGGGAAAGATGGAACTAATTAAAACTTGAGAATGCAGTCCCGGAGGTCCGCCCAGCTCCCCAAAATGGAAATGTCCGCCATCCATCAGCCCGACATCTGGCCCTCCCGCAAATAAGCAGCTACAGGTACAGACACATAATCAAAAAATTAACAACCTCTGCAACATACAGAGGAACATTGGTAAACATACAATTGTGATTAACAAGCTGGTTACCCCACCCCAGCCGGGACTATGCCTTGTTCCAGCTGAGAGCCAGAAGCTCAGTGTACAGACTCCACATAAGTCCTGAATGGCCCCCAAATATCTTTGGGATGGGAGGAGCGAGGCAGTGTACTGGTATAGACTTCACTGTTAGTGTTACAGAATGCTAGGCTATTCAGCCAACTTTGCAATATGGGAACTGTCTTGCGGCCCCAATGAATAGCGATTTCTCTTTTGGCCAGCACTAAACTAAGGGAGACAAATTTCCTAATGCCTTTGGGGAAGTTTACCACATAACCTAGTAATGCCACTTCGGGTGTGGGGACGAGGGTCAGTTCGGTTATGTCTCCTAGTGTTTTGTTTACCGCCTCCCAATATGACTGTAGTTTTGGACAAGTCCACGTGAGATGGGCAAAATCAGCGTATGGAGCATCACACTTACGACAGTTATGAGGTCTGGATGGATCAAGCCTGTGAGATCTGGCTGGGGTGATGTATATTCTACACAGGAATTTAAAATGTAGTAATTCATGTCGGCTGTTTAAAGAGACTTCTTAAGAGTTGCCCTTTTGTTTAGTTTACCTGACTGAATATGGTATCTTGGACCAATTCCAGAAAGTGGGGGTTATCAACCTGTAGTATATTATCTTCAGGGATGCCTTGAATAACCCCTACCTCAACCTCTATCTCCCTAGCACATGTAGTAGTAATTGTCAGTCAGGCTACCAGATAGGTTTTTATATCCCCATGGACACATCGGATATTAACAAATTTCCCTGGTATTATCTGTGACCGGAGTGCTAAATCCACCTGTACTACTGATTGCTTGCAACCAGAATCTAAGTAAGCGGTTGTCCATTTTTGATTAATTTGCACACTTAGAAAAAAAGGACCCCTTTTCTTAGTGAAGTAAATAGAACTCCGTGCGCAATTGTTCTCCATTGATTCTTCTGTGGGTTTCTTATTCTTGCAAAAATGGGCTGTATAGGCCCACTGGCCACATTAAACAAGCATTTGCAATGCAATAGGTCTCGCATTTACGCGAGTTTGAGCTATTGACATTGCAAATAATAATACTTTTTATTTTTGTTTTTCTTTTAAAAACATAAATAAAAGGCATTGTTATTTACAATGCCAATAGCTGAAACTCTCGTAACTGCGAGACCTATTGCATTGCAAATGCTTGTTTTTTTTTTGGTAGGCATGGGGAGATTAAGTGATTTACCCAGAATCACAGGATGTGGAGTCGACCCCGAGGCTCGAACCTTGGTTTCCCGGCTCCAAATTCGGCAGTCTAGCCGTGAGACCATCAGAAAATGGTCACAATCCCAGCTTTTTCTGTCAGGATCCTCAATTACAAGAGTGATGGAAGGGCAAGTAGCGTATTTCACAATATCAAATAATCTATTCAAACGATTTGTGGCCGAATCAATTTGTGTTATGATGGAAGCAGCTTTGCTTCAAATATATGCTTTTATGTACATGCTTCTCTTTGCATGTGTAACGCCCTGAACGTCTCAGGATCGTTTAACAGACACGACAATGAGGACGCAACCACTTGTGAAGGGTTAGTTCTTTTAATGAAGGCAAATAAAATACAAAGAACAAACAAAAGTTATAGTCACTGGAATCCTCCAGGCTAAGTACGTTACCAGCCCACAGCACGGATGGTCCTAACCGTCCTCTGCATATACGCCGATCCCGGCGTATGCCAACAGAGGGCAGAAATGCAATGGCCGACAATGCCAATCGGTAGGCTGTGAGGGGCACGAAGAGTGTTGGGGAGAATCGAGGAGTCAGGGAAACACCCAGCCGGGGTCTCTACCTGAAGGGAGCAGCCGCTCAACCTCTTCCTCAGACTGCACCGGGACGCGGAGTCACCTCCTGGTGATGCGTCACCGATACCCCAATCACAAGCAAGAAGACTGAACCGAGAGCAGCCGCTCGATCGATCCTGTGGACTTCCGAGTCTGTAACGCGGCAAACACCTCCTGGTGTGCGTTACAGCTGGCAGTCCCTGTGTCTCTGGTCGGGCTGGGAGTTACGACTCCAACCAGCAAAAGCGCTTGGACTCAGCCGAGTCAAAAAGCGAAGCTCAATGGTTGACCGGTAGAGCTTCCGGGTCCTTCACAGGTGACGATGGGGCAAGACACGGCCCAGGGAGTAACGACTCGACCTACCTCCGTTCTTGCCTTACTGGAGCACCACTCCGGAACACTGCTCTTCACGAAGCAGGTACGTCGGTGTAAACACAATATCCGACAGCCTTGTACCTCCCGGTTCCTCCCTTTATAGGGCGTGTTTTCCTTGAGTTATGTAACAGCTCTCCTGTTTACATAAGGGCGTGTTTCCCTTGAGTTATGTAACAGCTCTCCTGTTTACATAAGGGCGTGTTTCCCTTGAGTTATGTAACAGCTCTCCTGTTTACATAAGGGCGTGTTTCCCTTGAGTTATGTAACAGCTCTCCTGTTTACATAACCTCTCAACCGCTAAGCATCCTGGGAGATGTAGTCCGTTTTCGCTGGTTACCGTTTTCCTCCCCTCGTATGACAGGAATTCTTGACAGTACATCCTCCCTCTCAGCGGCTCCCCACGGGTCCAGCGCTGGCAGGAAAACGCCGATGGAACAAGGAGACCAAGCGCGGAGCATGAACCCCTTCAGCCGGTTCCCATGACTGCTCCTCCGGGCCATAGCCTTTCCACGCAACCAGGTACCACAGCTTCCCCCTGCGCCATTTGGACGCCCGTATGCCCGACACTTCATACTCCACCTCTGACTCCACGCATACCGGCCTAGGTGTCCCAGACGGCTTGGAGGGTGCTGGTTTGAGCAATGATACATGAAAGACAGGGTGTATCCGCAATGACTGGGGCAAGCACACCTTCACGTTCACGGGACCCATACACTTGGTAATTCGATAGGGGCCCATGTACTTGGGATGGAACACACTGTTCTTTCGAAACCTCATGTTTCTTGTGGATATCCAGACGTAGTCTCCAGTGCGGTACAGTGGCCCGGGCCTTCTCTTCCTATCTGCCGCAGCCTTGTATCTTCTCTTGGCCTCTATTAGGACAGCCCTTGAGCGCATCAACGTGTCTTTTATGTGTGCCACCCTGTCCGCTGTGGCGGGAATCCTGTCCTCTCTGAACGGATGTAGAAATGGCAAGAACCTGGGATGTTGGCCATAGTTGCTATAGAACGGAGATGACTGTGTGGAGCTGTGAGTGGCGTTGTTATAGGCTATCTCTGCAACCCATAGCAAGTCGACCCATTCTTCCCTGCCCTGGTCCACAAAACATCGCAGATACTGTTTGAGCGTTTGGTTCAGGCGCTCGGTTTGGCCGTCCGTTTGAGGGTGGTAGCTGGTGGACAGGGCGGTCTTAACATGCAGCGCAGTGCACCAAGTCTTCCAGAATTGCGCAGTAAACTGCGACCCCCGGTCCGACACGATCACCCCAGGTAATCCATGCAGTCGTACCACATTCTTTAGGAGTAGTGACGCCAATTCCCCGGCCGTAGGGACTCTCTTGCAGGGGATGAAGTGCCCCATTTTCGTCAAGTAATCCACCACCACCAGTATTGCCGTCATCCCCTGGTCTACCGGTAGGCCCACCACGAAGTCCAGTGATATGCTATCCCATGGTCTATCCGGGGTCGGAAGTGGATGTAAGAGCCCTTGGGTTCGGCCATGGTCGGCCTTCATGGTAGCACACGTAGGACACTCCTGTCCCCACCTCCTGACATCCACTCTCATGGTTGGCCACCAGAAATGCCGTCCCATGCTAGCCACCGTTTTTTCAAAGCCCAAATGACCTGCGCATGGAGAGTCATGGCACCAGATGAATGCTTGTTTCCTTAGCCTAGGCGTGGGTATCAATAGGCACCTGCCCTTCAGGGGTATCCCGTCCTTCAGCTGCCATTCTCTGTGACTGAGGAGCCACCTCCGCCATGCGAATGACCTGATCCCTCTCTCTATTCCCCTCAGGAAAGTATCCGGTTGGATAACCCCCAATACCATCCTCGGGGAAATGATGGAACGCTCGGTTGCAGGCAATGGTTCCTTAACTGCAGATTGACGGGACAGGGCGTCCGCCTTCCAGTTTTCCGTCCCCGGCCGATATGTGATGCGGAAGTTGAACCCCGCAAAGAAGATCATCCACCGCAGCTGCCTGGGAGAAAGGTGTCTAGTGGCCGTCATGAACTGTAGGTTCCGATGGTCCGTGTACACCGATACCACATGTCTTGCCCCCATCAACCAATGCCTCCATTCGGTGAAGGCGTCCTTGATTGCGAGAAGCTCCTTCTCCGCAATATGGTAGTTGCGTTCGGCGTCGTTGAGTTTGCGGGACATGTACGCAACGGGATGAAGCACCCCTGTGTCGTGGTTGCGTTGGGACAAGATAGCCCCCAGCGCCACATCCGACGCGTCCGCTTCCACCACGTAGGGGAGATCCGGATCGGGGTGAGCCAACACCGGCGCCTTACCAAAGGCGCTTTTCAGGGCCTCAAAGGCTTCGTTCGCTTCAGGGGACCAGACAAACTCCTTGGACTTCCTCAGTAGCTGTGTGATTGGGGCCACCACTCCTGAAAATCCATCTATAAACCGCCTGTAAAAGTTGGCGAAGCCAATGAAACTTTGGACGTCCTTCACGCTTTGGGGCACCGGCCATTCTTTCACCGCCTTGATCTTTCGTTCTGCCATCTCCTGTCCCTCTGGACTCAGCATCACTCCGAGGAATTCCACGGATGTGACGTGGAAGTCACACTTGCTGAGTTTACAAAACAGCATGTTTTCTCTCAGCTTTTGGAGCACAGCTTTGACGTGGTGTACGTGCTCCTCCACACTGGACGAATAGATGAGGATGTCGTCGATATATACGACCACGTAGATATCCAACTCCTCTCTGAATACCTCATTCAAAAAGTACTGAAAGGCTGCCGGGGCGTTGCACAGACCGAACGGCATGACGAGGTACTCAAAAAGGCCGAACCTGGTCTTAAAGGCGGTCTTCCACTCGTCTCCGTCCCTCATGCGCACCAGATGGTATGCCCCTTTCAAATCCAACTTGGTGTAGATACGAGCTTTCTTGACCTGTTCCAGAAGTACACTGATGAGAGGCAAGGGGTACCGATTTTTTTATGGTTATCGCATTCAATGCCCTAAAGTCCACACAGGCTCTCAGCTCTCCATTAGCCTTCGGGATGAAGAAGAGTGGCGAGGCGGCCGGAGACTTGGACGGGCGGATGAATCCTAGCTTGAGGAGTTTATCCAGGTACCCCCGGAGATGCACGTTTTCAGGCTCCGTCAGGGCATACAGCCTGCCGCTGGGAACGCTGGCCCCTGGCACCAAGTCGATCTGGCAGTCAAACTGTCTATGTGGTGGTAGCACTTCCGCCTTCACCTCATCAAATACATCCTCAAAACTGTGATAAGCCTGGGGGAGAGCCACATCTTTTTCTGCCGCTGTAGCCACCGTCTGACTCCCGCTCTCATCTGCGTCAAGGGATTCCGTTCTTATTCCACAATGCAGGATGCAATACGGTGACGTCATTTCGATGCGATGTGTTGGCCAATCCACAAAGGGGTTGTGTTTCTGTAGCCACGGCAATCCCAATATGACGCCATATTGGGGCGCTCGGATGATGTTAAAATCGATTTGTTCCAAATGGTTCCTCCCATATCTCATCGGAAGGACCCCCGTGTGCTGTCCGATGGGCCCTGTCACCAATCGCCTTCCGTCTACCGCATAGACGTCTTCGGGTACTGCTTTGGGAAGAAGCACTAGCCCTAGCCTGCATGCCTCGTTGTGGTCCATAAACATGCCAGTGGCCCCTGAATCCACCATGGCCACAACGGGTATCCACTGGTCATGCACTCCCACGTGCACCGTGATAAACAGGTGTCGTTGTCCCTTAGTGACCGAGTTGGAAAGTGAAGGGATGGATGAGTGACTCCGAGATGCCCCTTCTCTGGTCTTGGAGTCCTCTAGTTTTCCGCCGGTATGTCCACCACGGCTGTTACCGACCGGTTGGCCCGATAACGTGACGTCTTCGGTTTGGCAGGGCATTCACGTACGTAGTGGCCTTTTTTGCCACAATATAGGCACAATCCTTGTTTACGGCGTGACTCTTTCTCCGTGGCTGTGAGGCTCGCTCGTATTGCGCTGATGTCCATGGGTTCTCCCTTGGATGCGGTGGAAGTTTCAGGACTTCCCACCGTCACATAGGATGGAAGGGATTTTCCTTTTCTCCCATGATCCCCCTTTCTTTCACTTAGCCTATGTTCCAGCCGTAATACCAGGTTGATAAGGCCCTCACATGTCTTGGGTTGAGGGTCAATATGAGCCACGGCGTCCTTGAGCTCATCGCACAGCCCTTGATGGAAGAGCGCCGTCTGTTTAGCAACAGGCCACTTGGTTTCCGCAACCAGCCTTCGGAACGCGTTGAGATACTGCACCAGGTCGTTGGATCCCTGTCTCAACTCAAGCATTTCACGGTCCGCCGTGTACGAGTCAGCCCTTCTGTCGAAGACCTTCAGGAATTCCTCGCGAAAAGCACCCCAATCACATGAGAGGGGGTCGTCCCTGCTCACCAGAGGTACGGCCCATTGTGCCGCGTTTCCAGCCAAATAGGATATAAGGAAAGCCACACGAGCCTGACTCGTGGGGAACGCCTTTGGTTTGCACGATAAATGTAGCGCCACTTGTGTGAGGAATACCTGCACTGCGTTAGGATCCCCACTGTACCTCTCTGGTGTTGCCAAGGGGATGGCTACCGGCATTTCCACTACTACCGCAGGGGTCTGGTTCGTGAGGGAGGTGCTGGGCGTGAGCGGGTCCAATTGGATAGCATCCAGTCTGGCTTTTACATCGGCTGTTTCTTGCCTAGAGCCACTTCAACTTGCATGGCCGCTAAAGCAGCCAGCACATCATCAAGTGTTGCCATGTCTGTTATCGACCGGGAGACAGTTAGTGTTATTAAGGTCGGATATTTTGTAACGCCCTGAACGTCTCAGGATCGTTTAACAGACACGACAATGAGGACGCAACCACTTGTGAAGGGTTAGTTCTTTTAATGAAGGCAAATAAAATACAAAGAACAAACAAAAGTTATAGTCACTGGAATCCTCCAGGCTAAGTACATTACCAGCCCACAGCACGGATGGTCCTAACCGTCCTCTGCATATACGCCGATCCCGGCGTATGCCAACAGAGGGCAGAAATGCAATGGCCGACAATGCCAATCGGTAGGCTGTGAGGGGCACGAAGAGTGTTGGGGAGAATCGAGGAGTCAGGGAAACACCCAGCCGGGGTCTCTACCTGAAGGGAGCAGCCGCTCAACCTCGTCCTCAGACTGCACCGGGACGCGGAGTCACCTCCTGGTGATGCGTCACCGATACCCCAATCACAAGCAAGAAGACTGAACCGAGAGCAGCCGCTCGATCGATCCTGTGGACTTCCGAGTCTGTAACGCGGCAAACACCTCCTGGTGTGCGTTACAGCTGGCAGTCCCTGTGTCTCTGGTCGGGCTGGGAGTTACGACTCCAACCAGCAAAAGCGCTTGGACTCAGCCGAGTCAAAAAGCGAAGCTCAATGGTTGACCGGTAGAGCTTCCGGGTCCTTCACAGGTGACGATGGGGCAAGACACGGCCCAGGGAGTAACGACTCGACCTACCTCCGTTCTTGCCTTACTGGAGCACCACTCCGGAACACTGCTCTTCACGAAGCAGGTACGTTGGTGTAAACACAATATCCGACAGCCTTGTACCTCCCGGTTCCTCCCTTTATAGGGCGTGTTTTCCTTGAGTTATGTAACAGCTCTCCTGTTTACATAAGGGCGTGTTTCCCTTGAGTTATGTAACAGCTCTCCTGTTTACATAAGGGTGTGTTTCCCTTGAGTTATGTAACAGCTCTCCTGTTTACATAAGGGCGTGTTTCCCTTGAGTTATGTAACAGCTCTCCTGTTTACATAACCTCTCAACCGCTAAGCATCCTGGGAGATGTAGTCCGTTTTCGCTGGTTACCGTTTTCCTCCCCTCGTATGACAGGAATTCTTGACAGCATGCAGCCCTTCTAACTTTGCAACAAAACAATTTGCCCCCAATTCCATTCCAGACTCAGTGAGGATTTTCTTTTCCTTAGTAGAAATGAAAGAGGTGAGCTTTTCAGTGTCCACAGTTTTGTGTTGCCAGCCCAAGTGCACATGGGTTTCCTTTGGCCAGGTGTAGTCATTTTAAAAAAGAATAGAAAAAGGGGAAGTTGGCAATGGTCAGGCCTTCCCACGAGTGTAGATTCTTCCATCCTAAGACTGCCTTTCTTTGCTATGATGAGGTCTAGAACTGCCCCTTTACATGAGGATAAGGCACAGGAGATGCAAATGAAATTAGATCTTCGGGTATTCCTAGTAGGGATTGACATCTCTGAATAAAATGCTACTGTTTAAGCATATGATTGTGGGGGTCGTGTGCTTGATACAGTGTTCCATAATCAATTCTTTTTCTGGTTGGTGGTATATGATATTGAGATAGCTAGGTAAAAGGAAGGCAGAAGTAAGTTCAACTGCCAAAAAGTGGAACACATAAAAACCAGTCTTATTCTAAAGGCTTCCAGCAGATGGAATGGCTATGTATCAGAAATAAACTATCCCTGTCTTGCCTTCTTATCAAGGTGGATGATCAACTAATCCTATGGTACTGTTCAGTTCATCGGGTTTCTCTCAGAAGCATAAGACCAAGATTCTGAGATAGACTTTGCAGACATTACAGATATATTTTAATTTGCTGAGGAAGAGCTGAGTGTTATGGTCTTGATACATTTTGCTTGCATTTTTTTGTGTATAGAAACTTATCAAGAGCATGATTTGTGTCCTGTCTGTATTGGGATGAGCAGGCATTTCAGTTTAGTTTTCATTAGGCTACTCTCTTTTGTGTTTGACTCCTGGTCACCATGAAGCATTTCAAACTTGAAAAGAGAAGATGGGATTCTAAGGGACATCTACTCTGGTGTCTTGGGACAGTTGTCTTGATCTCCAGCGGAAATAGGTCAGAGAAGCTTATGCAGGCAGCTACTTACAACTTTTTGGAGAGACTAAACATGGCCGCTCTGGTGTTTTTCACTTCTATGTTTTATCTCCCAATCTCTAGGGAAAGGGTTTCTAGTTTTTTCTGTTTGAGTGTTAATGGCGTGAGAAAGTAAGCAAGAAAGGACACTATTGTCATAAGAGTTGTAATTTTTTATTTTTAAATCGGAGGGCAATTCTGTTTGTGAGAATGATCTTCTAATACTGATGATCAGGGGAAGGATATATGAGCTCTTCTGTTTGTTTTTAGAGTGTTGGAAGGAGTGTAAACCTAGGGATGGGTGCTTGGGCAGAGGGAGGTAAGCTCTAGAGTCCAGATCAGTGGCGACTGATCATTTTCGCAGGGAGGGGAGTGAAAGGGGCACACGCGCACACATACTCACTCACTCACAACCATGCATTCACACACACACACACATATCCATTCACAACACTCACTCCCAAATATTCATGCATGCATGCACCAAACATTAAAAAAATCAAGTAAGCCCCATGTGAAAAGGCCTGTGTCACCCCTTTCGTCTGCTTCAAGCAGGCGTAAGGATTTGACGCAGTGAGGTCGTAGAGGTGTCTGTGACACTTTGACGAGCCTTTTCTGCGCTGGAACGACCACCCTGTATAAATTATACCTTTCGCAGGTATAATGTAATGCTGGGGTTTACCAAGCGACGCATCTGCCTGGATGAGTCATTTTGTAAATATGGCGCAGTGTGGTGCATTTTTTACACCGCCGCAGCGTCACAAAAAGTGAAGCAACAGCGGCGTAAAGGCCTCATAAATCTGACCCTTCATTTTTATTGCACAGCAGAATTATGTGCAATTTAAATGTAATGTGCCTTACATTCTCATAGTACCAACGTACTTGTGAAGCATCAAAAACACATGAAGCTGTACATGTGCGAGTACTGTCATAAGCCAGTAGGAAGCATTATTGCAGCTGAGTCTGGCCACTGCTACCTGATTTGAATGGGTTCGAATGAAACTTTGACTCCAGCACAGTCCAAAATATCACAAAAAAATTAACTCACGTTAATCCTTTAATTAGCCAAGCTTATTTTTAATCAAGAATTCTGAAGAATGTTGAATAGGAATGCCCACATTCGGGCAGACTTCGACTGCTCAGAAATTTACGTTTTATCTCCTCCACTTTTCTCCTGCTGTCCTCAAGGCTTGGAAAAGACTGCAAGGTGACAGTTTGCCTCTTTGCAAAACTCTAAGACAGAAAGAACAACTAACTCATTTTTTACATCGACTATTGGCTTACTACGATCAGGTCAACAAAGGTCGTAAGCGGGGAAAACAGCGACACTAATTCCGACCTCTTATTAACAATTTACTTGGCGGCATGGTAAGGTCATTTGGGCTAATTTGGTTTGAAGTTATAAGTGGGCGTTGACTTCCTTTCCTAGGTCCAAGGAGGACAAAAAACGCCCGGTGCCTGGTAAATTAAGCTCGATCTTCGTAATGCAGGAAGTGGCTATATTTAGAAGGCTTGACTCATTAACATCAACGACATAATGAGTGGGTTTATTGAAATGAGGGCTATAAATAACACGGAACAGGTTTGGAGTTTGCAAATGAGGTTACCGAGGCGTGCCCATGCAGTCTGCAATTCGGAAGTGCTTCATTTGCCAATTATCAGAGGCGCGCAGGGACGGCTGCTGGGGCTAGCGGATGTTTGTGTAGCGCTATGAGAAGTGGCGTATTATTAACAAATGCCTGGAGTACGGTAGGAGGACAGCAGCAGGGTGGAGTGTTAAATAAATAGATATAAACCTGTGTTTTACGTATGGTTTAAATTCGAATTTTCAGTAGTGTTCGGCATGTGGAAAGGTGTGCGGAATAGAGCCCCGAAACGATTGGTGGCTGGTGGGTTTTGAAAGTGGTTGGGGGTACTACTAGCTCAAATTCCAAGAGCCCGACTTCTAATAGGGCGCGGGGAGAGATTTGCCTCCAAGAACATTTAGAACAAGCGACGAGCAGAAGCACCAAAGACACAAGCTCTTCTTGTAGAGCAGGGAAGGGCAGCAGTAGAAAAACAAGCTTTCGCCACGCGGCCGCGAAAGTGAAAGTGATCGCGATTGCGATCGCCGCGAAAGTGAAAGTGATCGCGATTGCGATCGCGTGCTGCGGAGGAAAGACACATGGCGCTGCGCGCGTGCACGTTCACGTGCACTGAAGCTTTAGGCCACGGCAGAACTTTGAAAATCCCAACTATAAAATGTCTCTCCGAGCCAGCACAAGCGCTGGGGCTCAGCGAGACCTAAAAATTGTGGGCCTGGTGTGGCTTGAGGTTCCGGTTTGGATGGATAAGTTATTTTTGTTTTATTGGAAGTTTTTATAGGTTTCCTTTCGCTATGATAGATCCCTTGTTTAGCTGACGTCTTTGCACTCTTTTCGTCTTCCACTAGGGGAAAATGTGGATGAGCCTGTGAAAAAATGGTAGCTATTGCTTGATCGATGGTAAGTCCTGAGTGTTGGCGGAACCACTTCTGCGTATAATTGGGAATGCTTCTAAGAATTGTTCAAATCATATTCTGTCCATAATTTCCTCTTTACTATGTTCTTGTGGTTTTAGCCATTTTTCTACTGCTGTCTTTAACTTGAAGTAGAGGGTTTTCGGCGTATCTCCAGGCTTCCCTCTATCTTGCTGAAACCTTAAACGGTAGGCCTCTTCATCTAGTCCGGCCATATCCAAGATCACTTTTTTGACCTCGTCATAAGTGGGTTCCCCTCAGGGGTTGCCATCTGTTAGGCCGTCCTCACCTGTCAGTAAAGGGACAAAAAAATGCCAGCTTTCAAAGGGCGACAAACTAGCTTTGGTAGTTCATTCAAAATTTAATTAGAATGAATCAAGGTTTGCGCCTGGTAATAGCTTCTGCAGAGTTATCATAGGACCGACCGTTATGGTTCCCTGTTGATAGCCAGGCCTGTCGCTACTTGTAACTGTTCTTGAGCAAGTTTATTGTGATGCTCGGTTTGGGTCTTTAATGCGTCTCAGAGTATTTCTCTACCAGCCTCGGCGGAAGACATTTGGCACTCCATGGCCCATTCTAACTTGTGTTGTTCTTGTACTAAATGTTGAATTAAGGCATCCATTTTGTATCAATGGAAGTACCCGCATTCTCCACCACTTGTCACGGGAATATAAGACCAGAGTCGTCTTTTAATGGGGAATATAAGTTTTATTTATATGTTCTTATTTCAATGGTGACTTGTTATCTTCAATTAAAGTCTGTAAAGTTCCTATAAGCCTATATAGGATCTGCGCATTTGGACAACATACACTGTAGGATTGGTGTCCAGATTGATTCTAGACACCCCCACGGGTATGTTAGCCTGTATACCAGATAGCTCACAGTGCCACTAGAAACCCCTTTTACCAAGGAGAGAATAGTTCTTGGCAATTATTGAATAAGACAACTCTGTCCCATCAGGGATCGTGGAAACAGTGAGATACTTTTCGCTCAGTCACTCCTGCTCACTTTGTCTCATAGAGATACACAGAATAAACGGTGGGGACGTTTTCCAATAAGCATTTATTGAACCAGCGTCATTCTAGTGTAAAATAGGTGTGCTGAAACAACCATTAGACAGAAACAGATATAAATGATTAGAAGCATCAACAGTGTAAAAGGATAGTAGATTTCTACCATAATGCTAAAACAATGAATACAGGCAAGTATAAAAATACATGACAATGAAAATGCGTACTCCTACGATGCAACCCTAACTAGATGTACCTTAGTGTACCTAGCATGTATGTAGGTGTAAAGCCAAGAATCCCTCTAGGATAAAGTCAACCCCATTACCTGAAGTGAGTGACTGTGGGACCCCGTCTTGGTCTCGAGATGGACACCTCGCAAGGGATGTCAGACCACTGCGTGCTGGAGTGTCTGCTATCAGAAAACTCAGCATCTCGCATCAGTGTGTCAGCATGGAAGTCCTTTTTCTCCTCTCCCTGCCTCAGCACAGATATGGTGTATATATTACCCAAAGTGGTACCCTCAGGGGTTCTACCTTGCTGTGTCATGTCGGATGACGGAAGCGATGACCCTTATACATAGTTATTATGCAGAAGATGGTAGTCCTGTTGAGTTTTTAAGAATCCTCATGCATAATGGGTGAAGCTAGTTTTCAGTGAAAACCCCACATCATGTAAGCAGTACAATAACTAGGTAAAAGGTCAGTCCCAAGAACTGGTATGTAGTGTAATGGTAGGGGAAAATATAGGTGAAAAGTTAGGTGATTACCTGAGCCTATATTGGGGTACCTATATGAAACATAAAAGTCCTTTGGAACTCCCTTCTGCCGGTACCCTCTGCAAGGGAAAGCCAGCTAAGTGACTTGCTATGTTTTGTTGGGCTGCTCTTTTGTGTATCTATCCTACAGGTGATACCACTAAGAACAGGTAAGTGAATAAGTCCCCAAACACATGATTAGGTTTCTTTTATGTAGAAAAGAACAGAAACGGAAACCCCAAAAGTGGAAAAATCATTTTCAAATCAAAGAAGTGAAAAATAACCTCAAAACCAATTATCTTTGATTTATCAGACACTTAGAAATTGTCTGATTTTATCCTTGCTTGCATATCTTCCCTTCCACCCGTCTTACTCCCAGGAGTTTCCCTTTAAACTTTAGGCTCTGGTCAAGAGCCTTGTACACACCTGATGAAGCCACACTCCTCTGAGGGCGTGATGGACAGCTGGGCTAGACCGACGGGCAGGACTTGGATCCGGCTCCTCCCTTGTCATCTTGGTTCTCTCCAGCGTCTGAGGGCTCTCGAAGTCTGGCTGTATCAGCTCAGGGGGTGGCGTCTCTCCAATCTCATCCCTCTGTAGTTCAGGGACTCCCTACCGCTCTCCTTCTCCTTCCGTACGGTCCACTGCCACCATTCTTCTTCTAGTATTCTTCCTTGCGCATTGTCAGGCTTCGCCCCTCTTGTCTGGGTCATGCCCGCGAGGGTCTTGCCTGACTTCTGGTTTTGATCCTGTCGCCTGGTCGGCCCTATAGCAAAAAAAGGGCGCAATTATTTCCGGGGAGACCATGCATAGGATCCTCATCCCCAGGTCGATGACAGCCATTTATAGATTCATCTCGATGCTACACTCATTTCACATGGGAGAAAACCTCTTATCCAACGTCTTAAGAACAGTGGCATACTCATCTACAGTAACTCGGACTTTCACCTCCTCAACAGGCAATGCTTTAAGGATAGGCCTTCCTTCAGGGCATAGATTATACACCAAAGAGCTTTCTTTTTCTTGTTAGTAAAAGTGTCACCATCAATTGCCGCAGGATACGCTTCAAAAGCTTTCTTCCATCTTTGCCATTCCAGAGGAGGCACACAGGTTCAGGTGGACATGGAGGAGGATCCAAAACACGCTCCATGTAATCAGAAAAATCTTACCACTTTCCAGAGAGATGGTAATAGTTCAGCCACTGCCTGCCAACACGCTCCAATAGTCACACACTCAAACACACAGAGGGTAGGAGGAGCAATAAAAAAAGAATAGTCAAGCACCAATTTCTGGCAGCATATATAATAAAGATCAAGGTCAGGCAAAATGGCTGACGCAATATGGGACACATCGCGTAGCACGTCACGAAATGCTGAATGAGTTGTGCACCGTACCACCTCCTCACAGAGAAAGAACCTTTCATAGATGCCATTGTCAAAGAAAATTATGGCAAAAAGATCCAGGAGGCACCCAGGAACCGAGGTATGTCCAAAGCTCTGGAAGTATGAAGGGCCCTCACCGCCGCAGTTCTTCCGACTGGAAGCACAGTGCAAACTTGTGGTCGGAGCAAAAATTCCAGTTCCCACTCATCGCCACCTTGTAAAGACTAGGCTCACTTTCTCCACAATATGCAGTAGGGTAAATTTATCACAGCATTTCCAAATGACCACCAGCACCTCACCTCCTCCTGCTTTTCTCCCCAACCTCCATGTCTAGAATCTTCCTGCCGCATTGTTCCACATTCCAACCCTGGACACAAACATAAAAGTAAACCCCACAAGTTCCAAACTGATAGAATAGAAACGATTTCTACACCAGTCAGAATCATGTGTCATAAGTGAAAAAGTTGGCTGTGTTCGAAAGGGACGTGGGAATATCATCATTTAAGCCATGTACATGTGTACTTAATCTGTACACCTAAAGTTGTTTTCTGCTGAACACTTGCACCGTAGTGGCATTGGATACTGTCACCCGGTTAATAACCGCCCACTACAAGACAACAAGAGTCTCGAAAAATGTATCTCTCTCCTAAGAAAACACTGTTCGACAACATGAAGAGCACATCACATATATTACAATTAGTTACAACTACATTCAACCACCATTTAATTTGTGATCACTCTTTCAGATCAAAAGGTTCCATTACACCTTTAGAACCGAATGATTACACAGAAGTACAATTTGAATGACTTTAAAATAGTACATGAGTTAGTCGCTAATACTGATACCCCAGGGGTACAAGTGAAGTTCAACCTCAGTTATTAG
Source organism: Triturus cristatus (assembly GCF_964204655.1). Lineage (NCBI taxonomy): Eukaryota > Metazoa > Chordata > Amphibia > Caudata > Salamandridae > Triturus > Triturus cristatus. The sequence continues at coordinate 363,122,398 of NC_140583.1, forward strand.
ATCAGATAACATCATTCTAAGTCCCTCAGGGGCATGACAAAACTGTTCTAAGTCTGCCAGGGTAATAATTAAAAAACGCTCTTATCTTTCTGCATTTTTTTAATTTTTGATCTTGATAAATGATACCTGCATTCAACCACCATTGAATTCATGATTAGTCTACAAGATAAAATTGTTCCATTACTCCTGTAAAACTGAAGTTTAGACAAAAGTACAATCTTAATGACTTTCGAATAGTGCATGAGGTGGTAGCCATTGTAGTTACCCCAGGGGCACCAATAAACATCAACCTCTGTTTGATCTGGGGCAAAACAAAACCGCTCTAAGTCCCGCGTGGTCATGATTAAAATACCACTGCTGTCTTCCTGTTTTACCAATTCGGAACCCCTGGCAAGGAACACAGATATAAAAGCTGGCAGCTTCGCCCACTTGCTTTAAGATGCGGGCTGGAGAGGACATGTCGTGGAGTGCAGACTGAAGGACAAGAGGTAAAGGGGAAACTACAACTGTAGGGTGACTCGCTAAACGTCTCCACAAGAGGTGAAGTAATTTTGAAACCCATTTCACTCCTTTTTCTATTTATATCTCTCCAATCTCCAATTTTTATAGCTTCTCATCTCTAATGAAAGGAATAGTAATACTACGCCTCTGCCTAGACCTATGAAGACCTTCTAAAACAGAAACCAAGGTACGTCGTAGAAGCCTTACAAGACAGTTTTCTACCAGTTTCTAAAGGGGCACTATTTGGAAATATTTTACTACTTCACTCCCTTAAAAAACAACATACGTAACATTGCAGTCACAGATTCCTTCACCCTTACTGTTCATTTCCAAAGCAATGTCTATGTTTACATCTACCTAAACTCAAACTCATCATTTAGAAATACAGTGAGATCTACACAGCATAAGTTGTCCAAAATTCGCCTAGAGGAGGCTTTGACAATAGAGTCCACCAAATCAAGATCCATCTTAGTATGGAATACGTGAGCAATTATTACATTTGCTCACATAGATGAACAACCCCAAAAGGGTTGAAGATGTTCGCATTTAATGGAGCAAAAATACACATTGTTAGAAATCATTGGACGCATGGATAGTTAGAAATATGGGACAACAACAGTACTAGATTCTAACACATAAGACATTGTTCTCCGTGTCTATTTGCCTCCTTCTAGGACTGGACAAAGAGTCCCATATGACTAAAAAAGAAAAAAACTTCAAAAGTTGGAGGGAAAGTGTCCAATTTGATTTGATTTAATTTGACTTCATGATGGGATCCTAAAAAACAACCTTTCGGTCTTGACGAAAGCCATCGACCCTTAGGGCACAAAGTTGGCTGAAATATGTTGATATGGTTTTTCCAGAGACAGATGTGAGAGACACCTAATACCTCTCTTTCCACATCCTACATTTGTTATTCATACCACTACCTTTGATCAGACTACGTCCTTTCTAAAGGTAAGAGGTATTTTTAACCTTTTTTTCCTCACATGGTGGATCCCATATGGCCTCAGATTCAAGAGAATCCCTCCTGGTGGAGGAAAAGACCCAGTGATGTAATGATCAGTGAATAAGTACGCCAAGCGGAGACATGCCTTTGGCGGAACAACACTGTTGAGTGTCTCACAACAACTTTACTGTTGCCCTCCCCACCCCTTGCCTCAACACAACTCTTCCACTCATTTTGATTTTACATATTATAACATGTTGCAACACAGTTCCTCCACCCTTATTGGATGGTTTAATAATTAATTTAGTATTCCACAGCAACTCGTGTAAGTCTGTCCTTTCGTGTTGTGATAGGTTATAAAAAAATGGCTGTGACATTTGCATTAGAATTTTGGTGTTTTCTAATTCTTTTGTTCTGGTCAATTCAAATGCCATGATCTCCAGATTTATACTGTGGAAAATTGGTGAGGAATGGGATTTGTTTCTCAGTCCTGCGTCACCTCTATCATTTAAACAAGGTTTGCTGAGGAAAACAAGACTTTGCAATGCAATAGATCTCGCATTTCGAGAATTTGAGCTATTGCCGTTGTTAATGACAATATCTTTTATTTATGTGTTTTAAAAACCTGCAAGCTGTGTCTAAACACATCGGGGCAGATTTATGTTAGACTTGCGCCACTTTTACGCCGCCGTTGCGTCACTTATGTGACGCAGCGGCGGCGTAAACCCTGCGCCACCTTGCGCCCCATTTACATCGTGACGCATCTATGGAGATGCGTCACGGTGTAAAGCCCTGCGCCACATTAAACCTGCGTCAGGTTTAATGTATGCAGGGTGGGCGTTCCATCGGAAAAAGCCTCGGAAAAGTGACGCAGTGAAATCTACAAGATTTCACTTAGTCACTTTTCCGACGCTGCTGCGTCAAAACCTTGCGCCTGCTTGAAGCAGGCGTAAGGCATGACGCAGCATGTTCGGTATGGGCAGCCCCTAAACATTGCTGGAGTTGCGTCGTGCTTGCGACACGACTCCAGCAATGCGCCACCCTTACGCAATCAAATGTGTCACGCATCTGTTTATCCTTGCGCCACAATGCGCTGCATTGTAAATGCGGCGCATCTGTGGTGGCGCAAGGGCAAACTTGCGTGACGCATCTTTCCTGGCGCATCCCTGCTGATTTTCAGGGATGCGCCAGGAAACATAAATCTGCCCCGTACTTTGTGCTTATAGTCCTTGCTTATGAACAGCAAGGCTTGCAGTAAAAGAGGCGCAGTTACTGCGAGCCCTGCTTCTCATTAGCAACGACTATAAATACAAAGTACATATACAATTATTTGCTTTGAAATGTGACACAATTATTATTATATTAATTCCAGATTAGGTTGTACTCTATGTGGAGCTGATGAAGGGAAATGTATAGAAGGTCTAATATAAGATGTGGTAGGTGCAGTACAGCAAGCTGCGCCTAGATGTCCCTAGTGAGCAAGGCACCAGCACTGCTTGTCTAGGTGCTGTAGCACAAGCTGCGCCTAGAGGTCCCTAGTGAGCATCATAAACTTTGAAGATATGGTAAATCCACCCTACCAATAATGCATTGCATGCAAGACAGTACCCCGAGTACATTCAAATAGCTATGTCCATGTATACAATTAGTAGCTTTGAAATGTGACAAAATTATTATTATATTGATTCCAGATTAGATTGTACTCTATGTGGAGCTGATGAATAGAAATTTATAAAAGGTCTAATATAAATGAGATGTAGGTGCAGTACAGCAAGCTACGCCTAGATGTCCCTAGTGAGCAAGGCACCAGCACTGCTTGTCTGTGTGCAGTAGCACAAGCTGCGCCTAGATGTCCCTAGTGAGCAAGGCACCCACAATGCTTGTCTAGGTGCAGTAGCACAAGCTGAGGCTTGAGGTCCCTAGTGAGCATCATAAACTTTGAAGATATAGTAAATCTACCCAACCCATAATGCATTGCATGCAAGACAGTACAACAAGTACATTCAAATAGCTATGTCAATGTATACAATTAGTAGTTTTGAAATGTGACAAAATAATTATTATATTAATTCCAGATTAGGTTTTACTCTTTGTGGAGCTGATGAAGGCGAAATTTATAGAAGGTCTAATATAAATGTGAGATGTGCTAGAGAGTAAATTAATCACTGCCAATCTAGTTTAGGACTAAGTGAGTGCCCTGTCTGAAGGCCTTTAAGAAAGTAGTGCCTTGAGGCTGTAATTAAAACCTAGGGTGTAACAACACATGTAACGGGGGAGTCCTCATGGGAGGTTACAAGAAGAGACAAGGTGGTACTAAGGAGGGACTACGAAGCCTAATGACCAATGAAAAGCCACCATTTACAAAGGACAGGGACAGAAGACATTTAAAAAGGTGGGTGGGAAGTAAGTGGAGCTTTATCCACATATCCTGAATACAGCATGTCTCGAAGAGACAGCACAGGCGCTGCCTAGGCGAGACCTAAAAAAGGCTTTTAGCCTTATTCTCTGAAAGAATTCTATCAATTCACAACTTAGATTTATCAGGACTGTGAGCACAGATCCTAGTCCTTTGTTTAGTATATTCTTGTGTTATGTCTGACCCACATCAGTTAAGGTTGACAAAAAAGTTTTTCTCTTTCTTGTCTCGGGTTGTGGTTCCCTGGACATGCTATGTGCGGCCTGAGAGCAATCCCAATTGGGCGTGGCTACTGCAGGAGTGCAGCATGGTTGGTGTCTGTGTCAAGTAAATGTCTTTCTCCAATAACTACTGACACAATTTGGTAATGGAAGGATAGTTTCTTCTGCTTTCTACCACTCTCACTTTAGAACATCCCATTCTGTGTGAGGCTATCCAGCAATTTCTTTCTTTATCAAATGCAGACATCATCTCTACATCATTCGGAAAGCCTTTTCTGTCTCGACATGCCCTTTCCTTTTCTCTCTTTACCTTTACAGAATGCTTAGCTGCCTACTGGGTGAATGATATTTTACAATGCTTCTCTTCCTATGATTTTTGTAGGACGGTAATTCCCCTGAGCCACATGCCAGGGTGAGGTGATGCATGTTACCTGACATCAGCAGGTAAGCCCTCTTGTAATTCACTGTATCAGGAGCTGGCTCTCATATCTCTTTTTATTTCATTTCCCTTGATCACTTGTACCTACGATTTATTAATGCCAAGCAAATAGTAGATACATGTGGCATGGTGAGATTCCACCACCTGGTGAATTTAATTGTCTAGCCTCTCAATTTGAAGCAATGGTAGCATTTGTAACAGTTTTTATGTCTGACATAGCTGAATCTTATTTTCTCGTGAATATGTTGTTTTTTCAGGTACCTCCAGTGAATCCACTACCTCATGACGACTTGATAGGATCGCTGGCTGGTTTTGTATATTTGATATTCCTACACACGTTATACTTTTGAGCACCTTGAGCGGCAGCACTTATGAGTAGGTCCTGAATATTGCCGCTATACTTCTGTATGAGGGTACTAAGCTGAAACATGTTGACTGCATATTCACACTCACTGCGAATATATTGTTCCCCGCAAGTGCCCTGTTTTTAATCTTAGACCAGGGGGGGCATGAATAAAGGTACATTAAGTACCCTGTACATAGTTTTATTATCACTTTCACTTGCTCTGCTGCCCTCACTAGCCTGAGCTCATCACTGTGGCATTTAGAATACCGTCCCTCTACACTAAAACATCCTTGAGCTCCTCCCTCTCAGTGAGGGGGTTGTAGCCGTACCATGACTAGACATCACAGTACAAGGAGAATCCCAATAATGAAGCATGCCACCTCTATTGGGTGAGGGTATTTGTCCTTTTAAAGGGATATCGCTTTGCAGCTAGGTCTTTATTTGTAATAGTTGTGCATACATTTTTTTCTGTTTAGACCCAAGGGTTCTTGTTTGTGATATTTGTTTCTTCCATTAGAAGTGGTGCAGTGTTTCTCAATGCTGGGTAATTTGACTTTAACATTGCGATTACCATGGCAAAACATGTGGAGGAACGAGATCCACAAACAATGTTGGCTATTTATCAACCAGGATCTGGGTGGGTTAGTTTCGGGGAGACCTTGTTAAAACTTATTATGATAGTAAATTAATATATATAGCTCAAAAACCTTTGATGAAGAATACACATGACTATTACGGATTAATGATAATTGATTTTCTTATACATTTCTATTTCAGTGTGTGATTGAAGGAGACGTCTCCCTGCCCTTCTCCCATGGAGAAATTAGTTCAAAATGTTAGGATGAATATTGTTTGGTGTGCTACCTTAAGAGTGTTGTGACTTGATGAGGGAGACAATGGCGATCGCATAGTGCCGCGGGTGCCGGCTCCTACCTGAGCTCCCGATCCCTGATGTTGGCAGCAGGAATGCTGTTCCATAAGACCTGCAGACCTGAATTGCCAGAATGTGGACTGGCCGCGTGACTATTTTTGACTACAAAACTACCTGTGTTCTGTCGGCCCAGGGGTTTTCCTTGACTCTGGCCATTCATCAAGGCTTTGGCTTTTTGAAAATCTGTGCCGGCATCAGAGGGCTAGTCAGGTGTGTGATTGGAGCGGTAATGGCATAGAAGTCCACTAAACCGGCCTGCGACAAGACGGAGAGCTCTGGCTCTTGCTCCCAGGCGGCAGCCGGCACAGTGAATTTAGCAGGGCCACCCAGCCAGGTGAAGCAAGGTCAAGGCAGAGGCAGCATCGGGACTTGCCTAGAGATTGGAACTACCAAAGCAGGAGGGGCTGTAATTACCAGTGCAAAGACTACTGAATGTGAAAACAGAACACGGATTACTCCACAAGCAGCAATAACTGTTTTTTCTCTACTGCCCCGCCTGGGAGCCCTGGGTCCTCTGGATTAAATTAACATGGTGAGATAATTCGGAATATTAACGTGAAAGATGACCCTCCAGGCTGTAGAGGTAATACCTCTCAAGAGGCTGCTCTAAGTGTAAGCTTAAAACAGATACAAAGTGACTCTGTGATTGTGACTAAGACAGAAGATCGCGTGATACCAAGGACTAGTGAAACAACTGTAGTCAGTCACTCAAGAGAAACCCCCCTCCCCACCCCCAGGAGTGTGTATCCCTGAAAAGGCAAGACATTCTGAACAAAGTTTGGCATCTGCTCTTAAAGAAATGGTGATTTCAAAAAATAAGAAGGGGACGCGGAGACTTATGTCTGTTTCTCATGAGAGGGTCAAAAAGTTCTATTCCTTTACGGATGAATCAGAACCCTCTGATTTGAGCCTGGGATACAGTGATGAGGAGCCTAGTAACTCCCTTGTGGGAGCAAGCGGGGGCAGCTTTTCTACAACACAGGGGGGGCATGGTCAAACAAAAGAAGCATATCAAACCACAGACGGCTCAAGGAAAGACGATGCTGCCTCCATCTGAAAAATCCTCTCAGCCGAAAGAAGCATTAAAATGGGAGTACTCAAACATACGCCTACTGGGTCAGAATAAGGGTCTCAGGAGCTATAATGCTTCTGGCATAAAAGGCCTTGGGAACACTGGAGAGGAATCAAACAAGGCCACATTGAAACTTATTTTGGAAACAATCAAAGAGCACCACTCAGGGTCAATATCAGAGGGTCGTAGAGCCAGAGTTACTACCAAACAGCAGCAAGGGATAGTCAAAACAGTGGCTAAGGCATGTGTCGAGATTGGGGAGAAGCTTAGTGCCATAGAAGACAGAAAACAAGAGGACAAAATAGTCAAGATGCATGATGACCAACTGGCAGACATATTATGAAAGATTGAGGATTTTGAAAATCGTCAGAGGAGAAACAATCTTTGTTTTCTTGGAATAAAGGAAGGGGCAGAAGGTAATGACATCAAGTCCTTCATTCTTGATAAGAACCTTCCCAGAACTTGTGTCTTGGAACTGGGAGACCGAAGTACAAAGGGTACATATATACCCACTCTTCTGAAGGATCAACTGATAGTAGACCTCGGGCAGTGTTGGTGTACTTCGTGAACTTCCTTCTTTGACAAAGTATCTTCGAGAAGGCTCGGCCATGTGTCCAACGGAACTTTAAAGATTTTTCATTTTTTTGTACGTCCTGACTTTGGACATGCCAAAGTTGAACGAAGATGGAGGCTGAGATTACTTATCAAGCCATTTCAGGAGGCCGGAGGCGAAGCATTTTTGTTGGCACCAGCACGACTCAAAATGATTGTCAAGGGCCAAATCAGAACCTTCACCTCAGAAATACAAGCCAAAGAGTACTTAACTAAAGTGGGTCCTCAGCGTTAGATCCCTTTTTGTAGCTTAACAGTATGATGACCTGTCTGCCTCCATTAGAAGGCAGGGGAGCCTTGGGTTAGGACAGGGGGAGGGTAGGCAGGGAAGGGGGAGGGGAGGTGGCTAGGAAGGGGAGGGGTGGGTGTCAGGGGGACGAACACTGTTTGATTTTTCATTGGGAAGGAGGGGAAGCAGGGGGTCATTGCTAAGCTTAGGAAAGAGAGTATGATATATTGTTTGATAGCGGCAGGAACAGATAAATAGTTTGCAGAAAATGTGTCTGTTTAGTAAGTCTTTTCAAAAAGGATTAGGTTGGTTAAGCAAATGGTTGGCTAGTTAGTGAAAAGTGCAACAAATAATGGCTAAGATTCGTATCGCAAGTGCAACTATAAACATTTGTGGCCTCAATGATAGTAGGAAAAAACACAGGGAAGCACAGGATTTAAGAGCCTTAAACGTGGACCTTTATTGCCTGCACGAAATACACATAGAGCGTGTAAACACGAGGGTGTTGGAGGAACTGGGTTTAAAGCTAATTGCTAATACCACCCAAGATGCTAAAACTAAAGGGCCAGCAATTCTAGGTCAGAGAGGGATAGGTGATTGTATATGTAGTAAAGTAGATAGATTTGGGCAGTGGGTTATTCTGAAATGGTGCTATGGAATAGAGTCTTTTACTCTATGTTCAGTTTACAGAATGGTACTTGATGATCGTAGTCTATTGGATTATCTTTCGGTAGAACTGCCAGTGTGGCAGGCCACCTATATTATCTGTCGGGCTCTTAATTTTAATGGTGCAAGGTGAATGCAGTCTCAAATATCTAGTAACTATGCTGGACGAAAGGCACATATGTTTAAATCTCTTAAAAATTTCAAAAGGGTCTGGCAGATTCTTGGGAGTTGAAAGCACCTGATCCAGGCTATGTGTATTATTCTGCTCCTCACCAAACTTTTGCCCGGTTGGATTACTCCTTGTTATCATTAAAATGGATAAGGGATGCTAAATTCACATTATAACACATCCAATTGGCCGCACACTGCGCGTCTTACCAGCAAGTTGCCCCAAGGAACTATGGTCCATGTAGTGGCGACGGCGAGTACGCCTGTGCCACAGTGTTGAAAGGAAGTAAGTGTAGCATTAGCCATCCCTGGACACGTGTTTCGAGGTAGTTGCCTCTCGTCAGCAGGGAGTAGGTGAGTGTAATGGGGTGCCGCGTAGACTGCCAAAGTCGTATTAACAGGTAACGTACCACTCATGGCGCGCAGGTGCTGGTCCAGGGCCCGTCGGCCCAATAGCTCAAGGGAGCCTCAGTACAACACATCCAATTGGCCGCACACTGCTCGTCTTACCAGCAAGTTGCCCCAAGGAACTATGGTCCATGTAGTGGCGACGGCGAGTACACCTGTGCCACAGTGTTGAAAGGAAGTAAGTGTAGCATTAGCCATCCCTGGACACGTGTTTCGAGGTAGTTGCCTCTCGTCAGCAGGGAGTAGGTGAGTGTAATGGGGTGCCGCGTAGACTGCCAAAGTCGTATTAATAGGTAACGTACCACTCATGGCGCACAGGTGCTGGTCCAGGGCCCGTCGGCTCAATAGCTCAAGGGAGCCTCAGTACAACACATCCAATTGGCCGCACACTGCTCGTCTTACCAGCAAGTTGCCCCAAGAAACTATGGTCCATGTAGTGGCGACCGCGGGTACGCCTGTGCCACAGTGTTGAAAGGAAGTAAGTGTAGCATTAGCCATCCCTGGACACGTGTTTCGAGGTAGTTGCCTCTCGTCAGCAGGGAGTAGGTGAGTGTAATGGGGTGCCGCATAGACTGCCAAAGTCGTATTAACAGGTAACGTACCACTCATGGCGCGCAGGTGCTGGTCCAGGGCCCGTCGGCCCAATAGCTCAAGGGAGCCTCAGTACAACACATCCAATTGGCCGCACACTGCTCGTCTTACCAGCAAGTTGCCCCAAGGAACTATGGTCCATGTAGGACTAGCAGAGTGTGGCCAATCGGACTTTTGTTTACATTCAGGCTCCCTTGAGCCGGTGGGGCTGACGAGCCCATGGCTACGCACCTGCGCGCCTTGAGCGGTACTTTACCTGAGAATATTTTTTGGCAGCCTACGCAGCAACCCTACACACATACCTACTCCCTGCTGACGAGAGGCAACTACCTCGAAACACGTGCCCAGGGATGGCTAACGCAACTTATTTTCATTTTAAACTTTTGGCATAGGCGTACCCGCCGACGCTACTTCATGGACCACAATTCTTTGGGGTAACACGCTGGTAGGACTAGCAGAGTGCGGCCAATCGGACTTTTGTTTACATTCAGGCTCCCTTGAGCCGGTGGGGCTGACGAGCCCATGGCTACGCACCTGCGCGCCTTGAGCGGTACTTTACCTGAGAATATTTTTTGGCAGCCTACGCAGCAACCCTACACACATACCTACTCCCTGCTGACGAGAGGCAACTACCTCGAAACACGTGTCCAGGGATGGCTAACGCAACACTTATTTTCATTTTAAACTTTTGGCATAGGCGTACCCGCCGACGCTACTTCATGGACCACAATTCTTTGGGGTAACACGCTGGTAGGACTAGCAGAGTGCGGCCAATCGGACTTTTGTTTACATTCAGGCTCCCTTGAGCCGGTGGGGCTGACGAGCCCATGGCTACGCACCTGCGCGCATTGAGCGGTACTTTACCTGAGAATAATTTTTGGCAGCTTACGCAGCAACCCTACACACATACCTACTCCCTGCTGACGAGAGGCAACTACCTCGAAACACGTGTCCAGGGATGGCTAACGCAACACTTATTTTCAGTTTTAAACTTTTGGCATAGGCATACCCGCCGACGCTACTTCATGGACCACAATTCTTTGGGGTAACACGCTGGTAGGACTAGCAGAGTGCGGCCAATCGGACTTTTGTTTACATTCAGGCTCCCTTGAGCCGGTGGGGCTGACGAGCCCATGGCTACGCACCTGCGCGCCTTGAGCGGTACTTTACCTGAGAATATTTTTTGGCAGCCTACGCAGCAACCCTACACACATACCTACTCCCTGCTGACGAGAGGCAACTACCTCGAAACACGTGTCCAGGGATGGCTAACGCAACACTTATTTTTATTTTAAACTTTTGGCATAGGCGTACCCGCCGACGCTACTTCATGGACCACAATTGTTTGGGGTAACACGCTGGTAGGACTAGCAGAGTGCGGCCAATCGGACTTTTGTTTACATTCAGGCTCCCTTGAGCCGGTGGGGCTGACGAGCCCATGGCTACGCACCTGCGCGCCTTGAGCGGTACTTTACCTGAGAATATTTTTTGGCAGCCTACGCAGCAACCCTACACACATACCTACTCCCTGCTGACGAGAGGCAACTACCTCGAAACACGTGTCCAGGGATGGCTAACGCAACACTTATTTTCATTTTAAACTTTTGGCATAGGCGTACCCGCCGACGCTACTTCATGGACCACAATTCTTTGGGGTAACACGCTAGTAGGACTAGCAGAGTGTGGCCAATCGGACTTTTGTTTACATTCAGGCTCCCTTGAGCCGGTGGGGCTGACGAGCCCATGGCTACGCACCTGTGCGCCTTGAGCGGTACTTTACCTGAGAATATTTTTTGGCAGCCTACGCAGCAACCCTACACACATACCTACTCCCTGCTGACGAGAGGCAACTACCTCGAAACACGTGTCCAGGGATGGCTAACGCAACACTTATTTTCATTTTAAACTTTTGGCATAGGCGTACCCGCCGACGCTACTTCATGGACCACAATTCTTTGGGGTAACACGCTGGTAGGACTAGCAGAGTGCGGCCAATCGGACTTTTGTTTACATTCAGGCTCCCTTGAGCCGGTGGGGCTGACGAGCCCATGGCTACGCACCTGCGCGCCTTGAGCGGTACTTTACCTGAGAATATTTTTTGGCAGCCTACGCAGCAACCCTACACACATACCTACTCCCTGCTGACGAGAGGCAACTACCTCGAAACACGTGTCCAGGGATGGCTAACGCAACACTTATTTTCATTTTAAACTTTTGGCATAGGCGTACCCGCCGACGCTACTTCATGGACCACAATTCTTTGGGGTAACACGCTGGTAGGACTAGCAGAGTGCGGCCAATCGGACTTTTGTTTACATTCAGGCTCCCTTGAGCCGGTGGGGCTGACGAGCCCATGGCTACGCACCTGAGCGCCTTGAGCGGTACTTTACCTGAGAATATTTTTTGGCAGCCTACGCAGCAACCCTACACACATACCTACTCCCTGCTGACGAGAGGCAACTACCTCGAAACACGTGTCCAGGGATGGCTAACGCAACACTTATTTTCATTTTAAACTTTTGGCATAGGCGTACCCGCCGACGCTACTTCATGGACCACAATTCTTTGGGGTAACACGCTGGTAGGACTAGCAGAGTGCGGCCAATCGGACTTTTGTTTATATTCAGGCTCCCTTGAGCCGGTGGGGCTGACGAGCCCATGGCTACGCACCTGCGCGCCTTGAGCGGTACTTTACCTGAGAATATTTTTTGGCAGCCTACGCAGCAACCCTACACACATACCTACTCCCTGCTGACGAGAGGCAACTACCTCGAAACACGTGTCCAGGGATGGCTAACGCAACACTTATTTTCATTTGAAACTTTTGGCATAGGCGTACCCGCCGACGCTACTTCATGGACCACAATTCTTTGGGGTAACACGCTGGTAGGACTAGCAGAGTGCGGCCAATCGGACTTTTGTTTACATTCAGGCTCCCTTGAGCCGGTGGGGCTGACGAGCCCATGGCTACGCACCTGCGCGCCTTGAGCGGTACTTTACCTGAGAATATTTTTTGGCAGCCTACGCAGCAACCCTACACACATACCTATGTGGAAGTGAGTCCTTCCCCAAGAATACGTCGTAGGCAGGAATGGATGTAGTAAGGTGGTTTATTCAGGTGAAAGCATAGATCGAGACCCCATCCAGCAGCAAGTTCAAGGCAACTGACACCAGTTCAAAACAAAGCTAGGTAGCTGACATTCCACCCAACTAACGTTCCAGAACCCACCACTGCAGGAGACATCACTAGATGTACTAAGAACGCCACATCACCTCCCCCTTTCACAAATTAAAACATTGAAATAAAATTAACTACAACCAAATACATTCTGCGTGACAAAACACATGAAATAACAGCGAAGAAGTAACATAATCAAGGTGAACAATCTTGCAATCTCAGAGGAACACGTTTTACCCGAATAGGCCTGGAACAACTTTCATTTGAACCAGACTTTGGTAACACTTCAGGTGTAGGAGGCCCAAAGGTACCATTGAGAGACGTGCTAGGGCGAACCTTTGCAACCCTACTCAGGTTCCAAATCTTATGATCACTAGTTTTTATTGCATTTTTGAATACCTTGATGACTTGAAAAGGCTTGCTGAACTTGGAGATACCTCCTGTCTTCCTAGGAGACTTGATTTTGACCCAATCACCAAGATCAACAACAGTACTCTTTACAGCTTTTCTTTCATCATACCGAACTTTCCGTTCGTCCATTTTTTTCCTCTCTCTTTCCCTCCAACCATCCATACTACCTACATTATCACTCACTAAAGATCTCTTATCACACACCCACAATGGGACAGCCTCAGTATTAGCCATCCTACCCTTAAATAAACGAAAGGGAGCCACCCCAGTGGAAGAATGAGGAGTGAATCTATACTCCCTGACTTTTTTTCTTACCGCAACCTCCCAATTTTCACCTGCAGACCTCGCTTGTTGCATAGATTCCTTCAAGACTTTGATAAATCTCTCTACAACACCGTTGCATTGCGGGTGATACAAAGCAGACCTCTTATGCCTTATCCCTCTTGATGTCAGAAACTCTTGCATCAATCTTGAGGTAAACTGTACACCATTGTCCGACAGAACTGTTTGAGGAAAACCCTCACTTTCAAAAATTTCATCTAAGAATTCAATCACCACCACCGCCTCAACTGAGTTTACCACCTTAATTATTGGCCACCGTGAAAACAGGTCCATACAAACAATTACATATCTATCATGAAAATTGAATCTCACAGGCCCTAAGATATCTAACGAGATGTCCGACCAAGGACTGACAGCTTGCTCTCTGACAATCATAGGTTGCGTTCTGCACTTGAGCAATTTGTCACAATCCGCACATTTTACACAATCACGAACAATCCTTTCCACAAAAACATCCATAGCTGGCCACCAGTATGCTTCCCTAATTCTTTCTTTGGTCTTAGCAATGCCCATATGAGACGCATGAGCACTCTCAACCAGTTTACTTCGTAGCAAAGAAGGGGAAACAAGCTTACTTCCACGTAATAGAAGTCCATCTACTAGAGCCAATTCTTCTTTCACATTCCAAAAACCCTTCAGGTCCTCATTGCAATCTTTCTTTTCACACCAACCATCTTTCACCATAGTCATGACCCTCTGCAAAATATCATCACCCAGCAGACATTGCCTCCATTCGCTCTCGGAAATTATTCCTTCAGTAATCAAACACACATTAACCTCTTCTTCAAAACACTCACCACCAAACCACTCAACATCATCAACATCATTACTACTAGCTGAACCAAGTCTCGAAAGACAATCCGCAACCACATTGTTTGCACCAGGTAAATAAGAAACCTCAAACTCAAATTCCTGAAGAGCTACCACCCACTTACGAATCCGATGAGAAACAAAGTCAATGCCCTTCTTAGTAAAAACTTCTTTCAGAGGCTTGTGGTCAGACAAAACCCTGAAATCCTTGCCCCACAAAAACTTTCTTAGCTTACGAATGGCCCAAAATACACCAAGAGCCTCTTTCTCCACAACAGAACAATGACATTCGGCACCCCTTAAAGGTCTGGAGATAAACAAGATTGTTTTTTCCTCCCCATCAACCTTCTGCAATAATACGGCCCCCAGACCATTTGAACTTGCATCAGTCATGAGATAAGAAATTTTTGTTGGATCAAAACTACTAAGAGACGGAGCATTACTAAGATCCCTTTTTAAGCCAACAAACTCTTCCTCACAACTTTGCGACCAAACAAACTCACAGCCCTTTTTCAAAAGACACCTCAAGGATTCAGTTTTACCAGCAAAGTTCCGAATGAATTTGTGATAGAATTCTGCCATCCCCAAAAATTTTACTAATTCTTCTTTGTTAGATGGTGAACGTAAGTCAAGAATAGTACTGACTAACGCATTTCTTGGTCTAATACCAGCCGCTGAAACAACATGACCAAGATATTCTATTTCTGCAACTTTGAACTTACACTTCTCAGCACGAAGCGTAAGTCCGGAATCCTGTAGAAGACCAAGTACACGCCTCAACCTCACATCATGTTGGTTAGGATCCACCCCAAAAATGAGGATATCATCTTGATACACCTTAACTCCTTTGAGACTTCCCAATATGCCTTCCATGACTCTTTGAAAGACAGAGGCTGCCGAAACGAGTCCAAAAGGCATCCTCACATATTTAAAGGTCCCAAAGGGAGTTACAAATGTAGTAAGATCTTGAGAAGAAGCATGGAGTTTAACTTGGTGATAAGCCGAGGTTAGGTCCAGGGAAGAGAAATATTTTGCTCCTTCAAGGAGGACAACATTTCAGTGATATTTGGCAAAGGATAGTGATCCACAACCACTGCCCTATTAAGCTCCCTCAAGTCAACACAAAGCCGGGCCTCCCCATTAGCCTTTCGGGCCATAACCACCAGAGAAACCCATTCACTTGCCTCAACCTCTTGAATTATGCCTTTCTTTAAAAGTTTGTCCAACTCACATTTCATACTATCCCTCACTAAAAGAGGCACATTCCTTACTTTTGCAACTTTCGGTATCACATTTTCTTTCAATAAGATACGATGTACATATTTCTTTAAACAACCCAACTCACTCCTAAAAACAGCGGGAAAAGCCTTGATCCAGTCTTGAGTAGAATGATGAACAACACTCACCGAATTTGACTCTTTCAAACAGACACAGGGTTTCTCATTGGGGTCAAGATAGATGCGAAGGTCTCTCTGATGAAACCAACTAATGAGCGAATCACCCTTCATGGAAATATAAATTTTCCCAGGAATGATTCTTCCTTTAAAATCAATGGTTCCCCAGAAATATCCTAATAAGTCTATAGTGACACCACCATACCCCTTGGGCTTAATGTCAGGTTTCATAAGGGACACCTTCCCCAACAAACTTTTGTCATAAAAAGTTTTCGGTATCAGTGTTATCTTCGCTCCAGAGTCAAAAAGCATATTAACAGGAGCGTCGTTGATAAGCACTACTTCATAAGGACCATCAGAAGATTCTCCTAGTATTTGAGAAACCACAACCTCTTCTTCATCATCATTTTCTACAAAGAGATCAACTTCACTGACTTTCTTTTGGCTTTTCCCTGACCTGCAGCATTTAGAAGTATGACCCCTCTTGTTACAAATCTTACAAATGAGGAGGATCCCCTGGAGCAGTGAGAAAAAATGGAGGTGCCGTGACATTTTGCATCGTGACAGAAAAAGAAGCGTAGAAAAGAAGACAAAATAATACAGGGAGAGAAAAGAAAGAAAACCACAAATAATTAACTAACTAAAACTGAATTCTAGAAATGATAGTATGAAAAAAAAACTGTGTATCAGTGAGATGAAACAGCAAACTGTGCACAATCGCTGTGCACATCAGCGTGTAATATGTTCTTTAAACTTCCCAAGCTGTAAGTGTACATCAAACCAATTTAAAACTATGCACGAGCCAATGAGATTGTAGTATCAAGCATAAATGAGCCACAAGACATTAACTTCCTAAGCTTGAGCTGTGTGCATCAGCGTTTTATCAACAATGACAAACTGTGCACATAATGGGTATTGAATGAGCTGTGATCTTCTTCTATTCGCGAGGAACTTCCTAAGCTTGAGCTGTGTGCATCAGCGTTTCATCAAGAAAGACAAACTGTGCACATGATGGGTATTGAATGAGCTGTAATCTTCTTCTATTCGCGAGGAACTTCCTAAGCTTGAGCTGTGTGCATCAGCGTTTTATCCACAATGACGAACTGTGCATATAATGGATATTAAATGAGCTGTTATCTTCTTCTATTCCCGAGGAGACTGCATCTGAATAAGCATACTTGAAGTGAGCATGCTTAGTGAGTAAGTGTGCGAGAAAGCCACAACGAGGGTAACAGGAAACTAGAGGAGTAGTATCACCGCAGTGAGCATGCGTAGTGAGCAGGAGTTGCCGGTGCGCTTGGGAACATCAAATCCGAGCATGCGCAAACACACACTTGTTCCGATGCTCCGCGCAGTAAAGTTGAAATTGACGAAACTCACGGGACAGCTACTCCGTACGAGAGTGTAAGAAAAACGAGACACTGAGCCGTGTCGGACGACGGTGGAGGAGGAACGGGACACCGTGCCAGTAACAAGGTAACAAGAGAAGATCCTACCGTTTCATGAAGTTCTTTTGAAGTAGGATCCTCTTAGTGTGCCCTTCACCACTCGTAGTTCAGAGTTTTTGTCATAGGAGCCGTCCCTCAATCTTCGTTTTCATTTTGCGAAGTCTTGAGCAGAAATGAAGTTTCTTTGATAAAAGGATCGCTGTTGAGGTCTCGTATGCCTTTCAAACGCGCAGGTAAATCGTCGCCAAAATGTGGAAGTGAGTCCTTCCCCAAGAATACGTCGTAGGCAGGAATGGATGTAGTAAGGTGGTTTATTCAGGTGAAAGCATAGATCGAGACCCCATCCAGCAGCAAGTTCAAGGCAACTGACACCAGTTCAAAACAAAGCTAGGTAGCTGACATTCCACCCAACTAATGTTCCAGAACCCACCACTGCAGGAGACATCACTAGATGTACTAAGAACGCCACAACCTACTCCCTGCTGACGAGAGGCAACTACCTCGAAACACGTGTCCAGGGATGGCTAACGCAACACTTATTTTCATTTTAAACTTTTGGCATAGGCTTACCCGCCGACGCTACTTCATGGACCACAATTCTTTGGGGTAACACGCTGGTAGGACTAGCAGAGTGCGGCCAATCGGACTTTTGTTTACATTCAGGCTCCCTTGAGCCGGTGGGGCTGACGAGCCCATGGCTACGCACCTGCGCGCCTTGAGCGGTACTTTACCTGAGAATATTTTTTGGCAGCCTACGCAGCAACCCTACACACATACCTACTCCCTGCTGACGAGAGGCAACTACCTCGAAACACGTTTCCAGGGATGGCTAACGCAACACTTATTTTCATTTTAAACTTTTGGCATAGGCGTACCCGCCGACGCTACTTCATGGACCACAATTCTTTGGGGTAACACGCTGGTAGGACTAGCAGAGTGCGGCCAATCAGACTTTTGTTTACATTCAGGCTCCCTTGAGCCGGTGGGGCTGACGAGCCCATGGCTACGCACCTGCGCGCCTTGAGCGGTACTTACCTGAGAATATTTTTTGGCAGCCTACGCAGCAACCCTACACACATACCTACTCCCTGCTGACGAGAGGCAACTACCTCGAAACACGTGTCCAGGGATGGCTAACGCAACACTTATTTTCATTTTAAACTTTTGGCATAGGCGTACCCGCCAACGCTACTTCATGGACCACAATTCTTTGGGGTAACACGCTGGTAGGACTAGCAGAGTGCGGCCAATCGGACTTTTGTTTACATTCAGGCTCCCTTGAGCCGGTGGGGCTGACGAGCCCATGGCTACGCACCTGCGCGCCTTGAGCGGTACTTTACCTGAGAATATTTTTTGGCAGCCTACGCAGCAACCCTACACACATACCTACTCCCTGCTGACGAGAGGCAACTACCTCGAAACACGTGTCCAGGGATGGCTAACGCAACACTTATTTTCATTTTAAACTTTTGGCATAGGCGTACCCGCCGACGCTACTTCATGGACCACAATTCTTTGGGGTAACACGCTGGTAGGACTAGCAGAGTGCGGCCAATCGGACTTTTGTTTACATTCAGGCTCCCTTGAGCCGGTGGGGCTGACGAGCCCATGGCTACGCACCTGCGCGCCTTGAGCGGTACTTTACCTGAGAATATGTTTTGGCAGCCTACGCAGCAACCCTACACACATACCTACTCCCTGCTGACGAGAGCCAACTACCTCGAAACACGTGTCCAGGGATGGCTAACGCAACACTTATTTTCATTTTAAACTTTTGGCATAGGCGTACCCGCCGACGCTACTTCATGGACCACAATTCTTTGGGGTAACACGCTGGTAGGACTAGCAGAGTGCGACCAATCGGACTTTTGTTTACATTCAGGCTCCCTTGAGCCGGTGGGGCTGACGATCCCATGGCTACGCACCTGCGCGCCTTGAGCGGTACTTTACCTGAGAATATTTTTTGGCAGCCTACGCAGCAACCCTACACACATACCTACTCCCTGCTGACGAGAGGCAACTACCTCGAAACACGTGTCCAGGGATGGCTAACGCAACACTTATTTTCATTTTAAACTTTTGACATAGGCGTACCCGCCAACGCTACTTCATGGACCACAATTCTTTGGGGTAACACGCTGGTAGGACTAGCAGAGTGCGGCCAATCGGACTTTTGTTTACATTCCGGCTCCCTTGAGCCGGTGGGGCTGACGAGCCCATGGCTACTCACCTGCGCGCCTTGAGCGGTACTTTACCTGAGAATATTTTTTGGCAGCCTACGCAGCAACCCTACACACATACCTACTCCCTGCTGACGAGAGGCAACTACCTCGAAACACGTGTCCAGGGATGGCTAACGCAACACTTATTTTCATTTTAAACTTTTGGCATAGGCGTACCCGCCGACGCTACTTCATGGACCACAATTCTTTGGGATAACACGCTGGTAGGACTAGCAGAGTGCGGCCAATCGGACTTTTGTTTACATTCAGGCTCCCTTGAGCCGGTGGGGCTGACGAGCCCATGGCTACGCACCTGTGCGCCTTGAGCGGTACTTTACCTGAGAATATTTTTTGGCAGCCTACGCAGCAACCCTACACACATACCTACTCCCTGCTGACGAGAGGCAACTACCTCGAAACATGTGTCCAGGGATGGCTAACGCAACACTTATTTTCATTTTAAACTTTTGGCATAGGCGTACCCGCCGACGCTACTTCATGGACCACAATTCTTTGGGGTAACACGCTGGTAGGACCAGCAGAGTGCGGCCAATCGGACTTTTGTTTACATTCAGGCTCCCTTGAGCCGGTGGGGCTGACGAGCCCATGGCTACGCACCTGCGCGCCTTGAGCGGTACTTTACCTGAGAATATTTTTCGGCAGCCTACGCAGCAACCCTACACACATACCTACTCCCTGCTGACGAGAGGCAACTACCTCGAAACACGTGTCCAGGGATGGCTAACGCAACACTTATTTTCATTTGAAACTTTTGGCATAGGCGTACCCGCCGACGCTACTTCATGGACCACAATTCTTTGGGGTAACACGCTGGTAGGACTAGCAGAGTGCGGCCAATCAGACTTTTGTTTAGATTCAGGCTCCCTTGAGCCGGTGGGGCTGACGATCCCATGGCTAAGCACCTGCGCGCCTTGAGCGGTACTTTACCTGAGAATATTTTTTGGCAGCCTACGCAGCAACCCTACACACATACCTACTCCCTGCTGACGAGAGGCAACTACCTCGAAACACGTGTCCAGGGATGGCTAACGCAACACTTATTTTCATTTTAAACTTTTGGCATAGGCGTACCCGCCGACGTTACTTCATGGACCACAATTCTTTGGGGTAACACGCTGGTAGGACTAGCAGAGTGCGGCCAATCGGACTTTTGTTTACATTCAGGCTCCCTTGAGCCGGTGGGGCTGACGAGCCCATGGCTACGCACCTGCGCGCCTTGAGCGGTACTTTACCTGAGAATATTCTTTGGCAGCCTACGCAGCAACCCTACACACATACCTACTCCCTGCTGACGAGAGGCAACTACCTCGAAACACGTGTCCAGGGATGGCTAACGCAACACTTATTTTCATTTTAAACTTTTGGCATAGGCGTACCCGCCGACGCTACTTCATGGACCACAATTCTTTGGGGTAACACGCTGGTAGGACTAGCAGAGTGCGACCAATCGGACTTTTGTTTACATTCAGGCTCCCTTGAGCCGGTGGGGCTGACAATCCCATGGCTACGCACCTGCGCGCCTTGAGCGGTACTTTACCTGAGAATATTTTTTGGCAGCCTACGCAGCAACCCTACACACATACCTACTCCCTGCTGACGAGAGGCAACTACCTCGAAACACGTGTCCAGGGATGGCTAACGCAACACTTATTTTCATTTTAAACTTTTGGCATAGGCGTACCCGCCGACGCTACTTCATGGACCACAATTCTTTGGGATAACACGCTGGTAGGACTAGCAGAGTGCGGCCAATCGGACTTTTGTTTACATTCAGGCTCCCTTGAGCCGGTGGGGCTGACGAGCCCATGGCTACGCACCTGTGCGCCTTGAGCGGTACTTTACCTGAGAATATTTTTTGGCAGCCTACGCAGCAACCCTACACACATACCTACTCCCTGCTGACGAGAGGCAACTACCTCGAAACACGTGTCCAGGGATGGCTAACGCAACACTTATTTTCATTTTAAACTTTTGGCATAGGCGTACCCGCCGACGCTACTTCATGGACCACAATTCTTTGGGGTAACACGCTGGTAGGACCAGCAGAGTGCGGCCAATCGGACTTTTGTTTACATTCAGGCTCCCTTGAGCCGGTGGGGCTGACGAGCCCATGGCTAAGCACCTGCGCGCCTTGAGCGGTACTTTACCTGAGAATATTTTTTGGCAGCCTACGCAGCAACCCTACACACATACCTACTCCCTGCTGACGAGAGGCAACTACCTCGAAACACGTGTCCAGGGATGGCTAACGCAACACTTATTTTCATTTGAAACTTTTGGCATAGGCGTACCCGCCGACGCTACTTCATGGACCACAATTCTTTGGGGTAACACGCTGGTAGGACTAGCAGAGTGCGGCCAATCAGACTTTTGTTTACATTCAGGCTCCCTTGAGCCGGTGGGGCTGACGATCCCATGGCTAAGCACCTGCGCGCCTTGAGCGGTACTTTACCTGAGAATATTTTTTGGCAGCCTACGCAGCAACCCTACACACATACCTACTCCCTGCTGACGAGAGGCAACTACCTCGAAACACGTGTCCAGGGATGGCTAACGCAACACTTATTTTCATTTTAAACTTTTGGCATAGGCGTACCCGCCGACGCTACTTCATGCACCACAATTCTTTGAAGTAACA
Organism: Triturus cristatus; assembly: GCF_964204655.1. Classification (NCBI taxonomy): domain Eukaryota; kingdom Metazoa; phylum Chordata; class Amphibia; order Caudata; family Salamandridae; genus Triturus; species Triturus cristatus. The sequence goes on from NC_140583.1 coordinate 363,144,411, forward strand.
CGCTGGTAGGACTAGCAGAGTGCGGCCAATCGGACTTTTGTTTACATTCAGGCTCCCTTGAGCCGGTGGGGCTGACGAGCCCATGGCTACGCACCTGCGCGCCTTGAGCGGTACTTTACCTGAGAATATTTTTTGGCAGCCTACGCAGCAACCCTACACACATACCTACTCCCTGCTGACGAGAGGCAACTACCTCGAAACACGTGTCCAGGGATGGCTAACGCAACACTTATTTTCATTTTAAACTTTTGGCATAGGCGTACCCGCCGACGCTACTTCATGGACCACAATTCTTTGGAGTAACACGCTGGTAGGACTAGCAGAGTGCGGCCAATCGGACTTTTGTTTACATTCCGGCTCCCTTGAGCCGGTGGGGCTGACGAGCCCATGGCTACGCACCTGCGCGCCTTGAGCGGTACTTTACCTGAGAATATTTTTTGGCAGCCTACGCAGCAACCCTACACACATACCTACTCTCTGCTGACGAGAGGCAACTACCTCGAAACACGTGTCCAGGGATGGCTAACGCAACACTTATTTTCATTTTAAACTTTTGGCATAGGCGTACCCGCCGACGCTACTTCATGGACCACAATTCTTTGGGGTAACACGCTGGTAGGACTAGCAGAGTGCGGCCAATCGGACTTTTGTTTAAATTCAAATTATACCCTAAAGTAATGTCAGACCATAACCCACTGGTGATGGAATTGGCTATGGATGAGATTGCTAGGAATATTGCTTTGAGAGAGCCCTGCTGGTAGACACTAACTATAAATCTCATATGAATCCTTGGATACCCGAATTTTTCGATCTAAATAGGGGGAGTACTACACTGAGAGTGGTATGGGATGCCTTTATGACACATATAAGGAGAGAAACTTTGAGGTTTAGTTTAAATTGTCAAATACGTACAGCAGAATTATATTAAAACCTTATATAGGCAGAAACTTCCCTAATTTCTTTCTTTTTTTTGTATTCTGTTTTTATTAACGAGAGAGGTTCAGGTCACCACAAAACATTAAAGATTCATTGCAATATCACAGTTCTGGTAATGAATTTGAAACATTTCATATCACGGTTCACACAACAGAGATGAGTCCAGCAATAACATTAGGGTCAAGGCGACAATGGTTCATCACGGGGGGGAAGAGGAGGAGGCTCAAAAATATTACCACGATATACATTCCATTTATCCCAGATCGCCAACCATTTTAGGGGCAGCCGCGTGCAACATAAACAGTTTTTTCCCTAAGCATAAACCAGTCCATGTCCGCTTTCCAGGCTCCCAGTGTAGGCGGCACTGTCGCTCCCCATAACCGGACAATATTCCTTTTTGCCACCATTTGTCCCAAAGTTGCTCAGAGGTTGCCCCTGCTGTTAAGGTCTGTGGGCTCCCACACATTTAAAAGGCACCACTTGGCTTCCGGCCGAATCACCACAGCCCACACTGTACTCATGCGCTCGTGCACCTTCTTCCAGTACTCCTGAATCAACTCGCACTCCCATATGATATGCATGAAGGAGCCCTCAATTCCGCACTGGCTCCTACATAACCTCTCGTTAGCCCTGCCCATGTGCACCAGTCCGGAACCAGAAATATACGTTCTGTGTAGAATTTTTAGTTGGACCAGACGCAGTCGAGATGAAATAGCGACTTCCCTGGGGGATGATACTGCCGCCTGCCATTTCTCATCGTCTAGTTCTAGCCCATCCATTTCCTATCGTTCCCTCAATGAGACGAGGGGTTCTAGTGTATTGTTTATGAGTTTTTTGTACGTGAGGGAGATACCCTTATCTGGTAGGTATCCATCCAGTAGTCTGTCTTCGAGGGGGGAGGATTCCAGTGGGAATGACCCTACGGGGAGATTAGCTTTAAGGGAGTGTCTAACTTGGATATATCTGAAATACTCTGAATCTGCTAGTTGATGTGTCTGTTGAATTGAGGCGAATGTAACCACCCCATCTGCTCCCCAGAGGTCCCCGATGCGGGACATCCAATTAAATCCCATTTGTCAAAACCTCTTGACCTCCCAAGGGAGCCCAGTTGTGCAGCGTCCCACAGTGTGGTGGCGAGTGTGAGTTTCTTAGCCCAACCTAATTTCCGGTTAATCATGTGCCAGAGCTGTACTGAGTGCATTGTGGGTCCTGTTAGAAACTTCCCTAATTTCAGAAATAAAACATGGGGGAGCTAATACTGAGATCATTCAACAGTAGGTAGCTAGGGCTAGAGCTCAAATTAATGAATTTATGGCCAAAACAACCTGCAGGAAAACTTTCTAGCTAAAAGACAAGAATGCTATGAGTTTAGCCAAAGGGTCGGTCATTTATTAGTTATCCGCACTCGATAGAAGGTAGCAGGAATACATATCTAAAGGAAATCAAGGATATGGGTGGTAAAACGGTCTCTGATCCTGAGGTTATACTGAAAGTGTTTCATGATTATTATGCAAATCTCTATAACGCTAAACCTCAAGAGGATGGGTATAGTACTGAGCAGACTTTAGCCTCAATACTTGGGGAGAGACTAACACAAGAGGAGCAAGACATTTCAGGGGCAGGGTTCATGGTAGAGGAATTAAGAGCATCTGTCAAAGATTTGCCCTCAGGAAAAGCCTGTGAAACTGATCAAATTCCCTTGAAATATTATAAAACTTTTTTTTCATTCCTTGTCTCAGATATGATGGAACTCTCTCCTCATGTGCAGAAGGGAGATACAGCTCCAGAATCCTGGATGAGGGCCAATATTGTTGTATTTAAAAAAAAGATAAGGTGACAACTGATCCAGGGTCACATCACCCCATTACACTAATTAATAGCGATATAAAGCCATATTCCAAAATGCTTGTTACCTGGATGAGTCAAATTATAGCTAAGCTGGTATCTGGGAATCAACATGGATTCCAGAGGTACCACGGACCACGTACGACGGGTGATTACGATTTTTGATGTAGCGGAGGTTGTGGGCGTACCAATGGCTGTTGCCCTGTTGGATGCTGAGAAGGCATTCGACAGGGTCAACTGGCATTTTCGGAGGCAACTTATGAGATGGATTGGCTTTCGGGTGGTCTTCATAAAAGCAATACAAGCATTATATAGATATCCAGTGGCTAAGCTGCAAATTTTGAGAAACCACTCTGGGCTTATTCATATTGAGAGGTACAAGGCCAGGGTGCCCCTGCTCTCCCTTGTTATTTGGCTGCTTCAGTTTGTTCTCATCACCATAAGAAACACCCACAGGCTGGGGGTAGTGATCTTTTCTGTTAACCTCTCATCTTTCATAAACTTTGCCTCAACCTGAGATTGTATGTGAACGGGGGTGTTAGACCTGGCACCATTGGCGTGAGTCTCCCTTCCATTTTTTCGCTGTGTCTCCTTTGTTTTTGCTGGTTATAGATGCTCTGGGCGCTGTGCCACTGCCATTCAGTGCCACAGCGCGAATGCTCCCTTTGTAAAGATGACATATGAATTGGTACATCCATGATTGGCTTATTTGGTTTACCTGTTAGTCCCTAGTAGCGTGGTCTGTGTGTGCCCAGGGCTGGTAAACCGAATGCTGCTGGTGGGCCTGCAGCACTGGTTTGTGCCACCCACAGAAGCAGCTTGTAAAGTGTGTCTCAGACCTGCCACTGCAGTGTCTGCGTGCAGTCCAGAACTGCCATCTGGGCTGTGAAGTGCACCCACTTCCCAGCCCCTAAACCTTACCTTGGCATCCTGTAAGCCCCCCTTATGATAGGGCGCATTGTATGTGTAAGGTAGGACATGCCCTGATGTATGTAGCATGTCCTAGTAGTGAATTACACCCCATTTCGTTTTTCACTACTGTAAGGCTACCTGTTCTCCAAAGGCCAGAATGGGAGGTCTGGGCTATTACATTCTATAGTCCTAACTGACCCACAGAACATGGTAGAAAAACGAATCTAGTATGCCTGAGCTCAGAATATTAAAATACATCTTTTAGTGAAGGTTATTTTTATATTCTGTGTTTGAAACTACCACTTTTAGAGTATAGGTACTTTCTTGCCTAAGCCTTCCAGTTTGCTCTGCTATGATGTGTATTGGCTGTCTGGTTTTGGAGGGACAGGGCAGGCTGAGTCAGACCTGGGTTGAATAGAGCGACCTGCCTTGGTGTGAGGGGAGGGGTAGCTCCTGCACTTGAATAGGACTGTGCCTGGCAAGGTGAATGCTGGCTCCACCTCCCACTGTGCGTCTGAGGCAGACCCCCTCTTTCTGAAAGGAAGGATGCAGCCTGATCAACAAATTGCTACAGGGCTGGGCAGAACTGGTTCTGGCTGGGTTCAGAGACTTGGGACCCCTAAGAACAAAGACTTTGGGGGTATAAATATTTGTGCACAAACCCCTACAATTTGTATTGCTCCTGGATAACAAGAAGAACCTCTGTCCGTGTGGCTACAAGAATCTGCAGGAGAAGGACTGTCCTTGTGCTTGTGTGCTGTTTCTGGGACTGGCCTGCAGCTGTTACTACTGGACTTCAAGAAGAGGAAAAGAACTTTGATTGGACTTTTATTTTTGTGCTACAGCAATCACCCAAGGGCTAGGAGAGAGCTAGCCTCCTGCTGGAGTCTCAGGCACATCAGACTCCACCTTCAGCCTCCTGTTTCCTCCCAGCGAGGATTACTATCTGCAGGTGAGGCTCCTGTGTGTTCCAGGGCCTCTAGTTCTACTGCTGAGAAGAGAGCGCTGAAAATCGTCGCTAACCTCCGTTAGCGAGCCGCTGCAGCTGGTGAGCGTGAGAAAAATCGCCGCTCCGCTGTCGCCGAGTGCTCGCTAACCCCGAAGATCGTTGCAGCACCTGTCTGCGGGCCTGAACACGCCCGCTATCCGAAGATCATCGCAGCACCTGTCTGCGGGCCTGAAAACGCCCGCTATCTGGAAATCATCGCAACAGGATCATCGCAGCGCGGACGCCGAGCGTTAGCCATTTTCCCCGCATCGAATCTGGATCGTCGCTTCCTCGCGGAGCGCCATCTTTGTCAACGCAAGCAAGATCGTACACGCAAAAGGCTCGGTGCATCATCCTCCCTTCGCGGCAAGGATTTCATCACATCACCGACTTAGCGTGAGGAAGTTTGTCGCTTTGTCCTGCCCGCAAACCAGCGCATCATCCTCCCTTGCGGTAAGGATTCTACGCATCGCTGGTTAGCGTGAGGGAATTTATCGCTATAACGCCTTAGCGACATTTTTGTTGCTTTGCTCCAGGAACCAGATACTTTGTGAGTAAAAGGGTCGCAGACACCCCTGCCTTGAAGTAAACATCATTTTGTGCCTCCTGAACTATTTTTCCTTGCAGCATTTCTAAAGTAATTATATTTTTATAGTATTGTGGATTTTTACTGTTATTGGTCTTGTGATTAAGTCTATATAAAAATACCTATTTTTCATAACTACTTGAGTGGTGTCCATTTGTAGTGTTCCTCATTATATTACTGTGTATGGTCATAAATGCTTCACACACTGCCTCTGAGATAAGCCTAGCTGCTCGTGCTACGTTACCACAGGGTTGAGCAGGGGTTGTCAAAGGGTGTAGGCTGCTTACTCTGACTTAGGAAGAAGGGTCCCTACTTGGACAGTGGCCAGCCATTGCCAACTAGAGACCCCCATTTCTAACATTGGTGGTCAGCGGTGAGGATCTGGACTTGCATTTATGATTGCATACAGTAATTATAGTGTACACTACTAGTGAGTGCAGACCATAACATAACCACGTACGTTTTTGGAGATTTTCTGATTCTATTTTTGATCGTTATTGCCAGTTATTGCTACAATGGGCAAGCCCAGATCCAATGCCTCTGAGGATCTCTCCTGGGAAGAAGAGAAATTAGACACCTACAATGCCAAGCAGCTCAAATATTTTTGCAAACGCTTCACAGTCCCTATCACAGGTCTCACTAAAAGGGAAGAGTATTACAAGGCATTGAAGGCCTGGCTAGAAGCCAGGGATGCCCCTAGGAATGAGGAAGGGCCTGTGGAGGGGGGAGAGAATGCAGGAGAGCAGCAGGAAGAAATTGTAGATTTGGTAGGGGATAAAGCAGTTTCCAGCCCGGGCACTAGTGTGTCCTCAAGGGGGCTGTCTCCAGAAGAGATGGAGGACAGGGAGAGAGATAGGCGGCATAATATGGAGATGGCTAAGCTCAAATAGGATGGTCAGAGAGACCTAGAGAATAAGAAGTTGGAAGTTGAGATAATGAAGATGAAATTTGAACATGAGAGAATTTTGAGGGAGTTGGAGATTAAGGCCAAGAGTATTGAGATCTCCCCCTCTGGTGGCAGCATACCAGTAGTGCATACTGAGAGTAGAGTGTATACACCTAAAGAGGTTATTAAGGATTTTCATAAAAGTGAGGATATTGGGCAAAGGTTTGCCGCTTATGAATTAGCTGTGGTGTCCCACCGGGTCCCTGAGAAGGATTGGGGAGCGGGGTTTTGGGGACGCTTTGTGAGTGAGGGGAGGGATACCTTGTTGGACCTACCCCCCGAAAGTAGGATGATTTATGCCCACATGAAGGAAGCTTTGATTACCCGCTATGGTTTGACCCCTGAAATGTACCGGCAGAGATTTAGAACCTGCAAGAAGATAGAGGGTACCACGTGGGTAGAATATGTGTCTTTTTTTGGCAGAGCAATGGAGCGCTGGGTAAAAGGCAGCAAAGTAGAAACTTTTGAGCAACTGTATGACTTGATTGCATGGGAGCATTTTTCTAGTAACTGTTTTCCTGAGCTACGCCAGCATCTGATAGATTGCAAGCTGACTAACCCTAGGAAGCTTGCTGAGGAGGCGGACCGCTGGGTGAGCACCCGGGTTCGCAAGGGTCCAGTGGGAGACTTCGCCAAAGGTGGGCAGGGTCCCCAGCAGAGAGGTGGGGGGGACAGGTGTAAACCAAGGGAGTTCCACCGAGGGCCCCAAGATAATTCCCAAGGGAACCAGGCAGTGGTATCCCAGCCTCCCCCAGATAAGAAGCCAGTGCCTCCAACAGGTAATCCTGTTCCAAGGAGGCCCCCGACTTGTTTTAAGTGTGGCCAGGTGGGCCACAGATACTTTGACCCCCAGTGTCCCCAAAAGGATACTCCTGCACCACCCCGTGCACCGCCCCGCCAGCTTGCTAGTGTAGCCCTGGGGGAGGAGGAGCTGGGTGCCCCAGGTGGGTGGGACCCCGTAGAGTTGACCCTTGTCTCACTAGGAGACTTTGAAATGGTTCCTAAGCCTGCACTGCCTGATAACACTAAAATATACAGGCAGTGGGTAACCATCAATGGCCATAGAGTGGAGGCTCTGAGGGTCACAGGAGCCAGTGTAACTGCTGTCAGCTCCCGGTTGGTGTCCAAAGAGCAGGTTGTGCCCCATGCATTCTACCCAGTAGTGTCTGCAGACAACACAGAGAGCCAATGTGAGGTGGCTCAGGTTCCCTTTGAGTGGGGGGGGGGGTCTCAGGAACTCTTCAGGTGGCTGTGAGGCCCACCATGCCTATGGACTGTCTGTTGGGCAATGATTTAGAGAACTCACCGTGGGCTACAGTGGAGAGGAGAGCTCACTTGCAAATGTTGGGACTGCCTGAGTGGGCATGTGCTACCACTCGGTCCATGGCAGCCAAAGAGAGTGTTGAGAAAGACCTGGAGCCTGAGAATATGGCCCAGGTCCCTGCCTTAGAGGGAGGGGGCAGGAGGCGCGGGAAACCGGCCCCCTTGGTTCCCACGGCCCAGGAGGGAGCAGACCCTGAGGGGGATGCCCTGGAGCCTACCGGGGAGCAGAGTACCGACCTGGGGGACCTGCCTGAGCTGACCCAGTGGCAGCAGGAAGGGGGGCCCACCAGGGAGGAGTTTTCTGAACAGCAGAGATCTTGCCCCTCTCTTGAGGGTATGCGGCAACAGGCTGCAGCCCAGGCAGCAGGTGATATGTCCGGTTCACATCTGATTTATTAGGAGAACAGTCTCCTGTATAGCGAGCCTAAGGTTGCTGAGCCGGGGTCAGCCCGTGTGCTGGTGGTACCCGAGTGCTTCAGAACCTTCCTACTGGGGTTGGCTCATGACATTCCATTGGCAGGACATCTGGGGCAGACCAAGACCTTTGAAAGGCTGGTCACCCACTTTTATTGGCCCCAGATGCGTAAGAGTTCAGATACGTATTGTAGGACCTGTGAGACTTGCCAGGCAAGTGGGAAGAGTGGGGGGGAGATCAAAGCCCCACTCCAACCCTTCCCAGTTGTTAGCACCCCATTCGGGCGAGTGGGCATTAACATTGTGGGGCCTCTGGACCCCAAGACAGCCATGGGCAACAGGTACATCATGGTCTTGGTGGACCATGCCACCCGGTACCCTGAAGCCATCCCGCTCAGGACAGTGACGGCCCCCATGGTGGGACGTGCACTGATGGGGATCTTCTCCCGTGTGGGGTTCCCCAGAGAGGTGGTGAGCGACAGGGGGGCCAACTTCATCTCCCAGTATATGAAGTCTCTGTGGAAGGAGTGTGGGGTGACTTACAAGTTCACCACTCCTTACCACCCCCAGGGTAACGGTCTGGTTGAGAGATTCAACCGGACCTTGAAGGGCATGATCATGGGCCTAGAGGAGCCCCTGAGGCGTAAGTGGGACGTCCTCTTGCCATGCCTGTTGTTTGCATACCGTGAACTGCCACAGAAGTCCTTAGGGTTCAGCCCCTTTGAACTGCTCTATGGCCATCTGTTCTGCTTTGGTTTTTCCTCCAGATAGAACCTGCTCCACAGAGCCTTTCTAACCCAAACCAGAACGTTACCCCCTCCCTAGGGCCTTTTTACACCTAAATAACCACATATATATATGTACCACCTAAGGACAGGGAATTCCTATTATATATCTATACCAAGACTTCACAGCCTCGCGATCTCAGCAACCACAGTCTCGCGACCTCAATCAGGCCCAGAATCTCCTACCAGTCGGCAGCCACACACAGTCTTGCGACCTCAATCAGGCCCAGCACAGTCTCGCGACCTCAATCAGGCCCAGAATCTCCTACCAGTCGGCAGCCACACACAGTCTCGCGACCTCAATCAGGCCCAGCACAGTCTCGCGACCTCAATCAGGCCCAGAATCTCCTACCAGTCGGCAGCCACATACAGTCTTGCGACCTCAATCAGGCCCAGAATCTCCTACCAGTCGGCAGCCACACACAGTCTCGCGACCTCAATCAGGCCCAGAATCTCCTACCAGTCGGCAGCCACATACAGTCTCGCGACCTCAATCAGGCCCAGAATCTCCTACCAGTCGGCAGCCACACACAGTCTCGCGACCTCAATCAGGCCCAGAATCTCCTACCAGTCGGCAGCCACATACAGTCTCGCGACCTCAATCAGGCCCAGAATCTCCTACCAGTCGGCAGCCACACACAGTCTCGCGACCTCAATAAGGCCCAGAATCTCCTACCAGTCGGCAGCCACATACAGTCTCGCGACCTCAATCAGGCCCAGAATCTCCTACCAGTCGGCAGCCACACCCAGTCTCGCGACCTCAATCAGGCCCAGAATCTCCTACCCATCCGGTAGCGACACACACAGTCTCGCGGCCTCAGTCAGACCCAGAATCTCCTACCCATCCGGTAGCGACACACACAGTCTCGCGGCCTCAGTCAGACCCAGAATCTCCTACCTACACGGCAGCCTTAGCACGAGCTCATCCTATTATTACCGTAGTACACGACAGGGGAATCGGGATTACCATATATCAGATCACACAAAGACTATTAGTTGAGCACAACCTGTTCTCTAGTTCGAGGGGCTTGTTTTCCCCCTCATCCAGTTACCACTTACCTGACCAGGATTAACCTCTGTTCATTTTGAGGCAACTCTGACTAAAAGAATAGACTATCCTCCTATACAAAAGTACACAACACATGCTAACGTACAACAAGCTAAATACTTTATTTAAATGCCACATGCACATTCGCAGAATACATTATATATATATAGACAACCTGCAAGGAAAGTGAAAGGTTAAGTTGTATACTCTAATAGTAAGGGGTTGACTTCACCTGATTATATGCAGCCTGTACTCAAAGGTCATCTAGGTTCCCTTCCCGTCTGCGCCTTGGCTTCGCCTGGAAGTCACACCTCTGCAGTCACAGATCTACTCCCTTCTCTTTTTCTCCGAGTCACTGGAACCTCTTCCTCATCAGCTAATCTCTCCTCTTTAGATTCAGGTTCGTCATCTGTCTTCCCTGGAATAAGTAGTAGCTTTACTGCTAACGGCCAGATGCCGCCTATGGTCTAGAAGCAAGTGCAAGTGTCTGCCTCAGACTTTCACTAATATAGATGTGCATTCTCTCATGGAAATTTCCAGCTCGAAACCTGCCGCCCACCAAATTCCTGTACCTCCCCGTGCCAAGGACACGTTCCCAGCCGGCCGGCCTGATGTAGCGTCTTCGGCATGAGGGAGAATACAATCCTTCGATAAGGGCCGGCCTGAACCGGTTCTCTCCAAGCGAATAACACCTCCTAACTAAAACACTGCCTATGACCTAGAAACTTCCCAAGCTGCCAGAGCAGAAGGAAAGATGGAGTCTCTCCCGTTTAAGGCCTACCAGGCCTGAATGCAGCACAGCTCCATTAGATACCCTCACTACAGAACAGATTACCCCTAATGCTAACGAATCTATCCCCTAGGGTATGTATGCAAACCCTGATCTATGGGGAAGAACACAGGATCATGTTGAAATACCCTTACTACAGATACACTACTCTAACCCTTAGACTTGAATGGAAAGAGACTGAAGTCACATTAGGCCCCCCTTAACACGGAAAGGCCGGGGAAATCGAGCGTTACATTCCACCCTTGACTTCAGTCTATTATACATTCATTAAAACAGGCTAATGAATCTATCCCCTAGGATATGTATGCAAACCCTGATCTATGGGGAAGGACACAGGATCATGTCGAAGTGAATAATATCTCTCCCGTTTGAGGCCTACCAGGCCTGAATTCAACACAGCTCTATGAAATACCCTCACTATAGGGCAAGTTATCCTCAAGGCTACCGAATCTATCCCCTAGGCTATGTGTGTAGGCCCTGAGCTATGGGTAGGAGCACGGGATTGTGTCAAAAGTGTCTAATAGACAGGCCCTATTCACTACTCCAGTCCTTAGACTTGGATGGAAAGAGACTGAAGTCATATGGATCGCTCTACAACACCAGAAGGCCGGGAAAATCAAGCACTACACCATCCGGTAAGAGGACCTCTGAGTTTGGTCAAGGAAGGCTGGGAGCAATCTCCCAGGAAACCTCCCCAGGATGTGTTTAGCTACATCCTGTCCTTCAGGAACCAAACTCGGCGTTTCAGAAACATTGCTGAGGCAAATCTGGAAGCCAGCCAGGAGGAGATGAAACGTTGGCAAGACCAGAATGCCACTTTGGTCGAGTTTCAACCTGGTCAAAAGGTTTGGGTACTGGCCCCAGTGGAGCCCTGTGCGCTCCAAGATAAGTGGACCAGTCCATTTGAGGTGGTGGAGCGAAAAAGTCAAGTTAACTATTTGGTGGACTTTAAATCTCCCAGGAACCCCCTGCGGGTCCTGCATGTGAATCGCCTAAAGCCCCACTTTGCGAGGTCTGAAGTGGGCATGCTTCTTGCCACAGATGCAGGGATGGAGGAGGAGAGTGAGCCTCTTCCTGACCTCCTGTGTGCAGGAGAGAAGGATGGGTCAGTGGAGGGTGTGGTCCTCTCCACCACACTGACCCCAGAACAGCAGAGAGATTGCCACCAGCTGTAGGGGCAATTCCCAGATTTATTTTCCCTGGTACCTGGTGTCACTGACTGGTGCGTCCATGAGGTAGACACCGGGGACAGTCCTCCTGTCAAGCACAAGGCTTACAGGGTGACCGACAGGGTAAGGGCCTGCATTAAGGAGGAGGGCTCCAAAATGTTTGCCCTGGGGGTGATTGAGTCCTCTAGCAGCCCTTGGTCCAGCCCCATGGTCTTGGTACCAAAGGCTGCAGCGCCTGGTGACACTCCAGAACTTAGGTTCTGTGTGGACTACCGAGTCTCAATTCGGTCACGAGGACTGACGCGCACCCCATCCCCAGAGCTGATGAGCTCATAGATCGGTTGGGGGCTGCCCGGTACCTCAGCACGTTTGATCTAACGTCTGGGTACTGGCAGATCGCCTTAACTGATGGGGCAAAGGAGAGGTCCGCATTCTCCACCCCAGATGGGCACTACCAGTTCCGTGTGATGCCCTTTGGGATGAAGAATGCCCCTGCCACCTTTCAGAGGTTGGTCAACCAGGTGTTGGCTGGGCTGGAGGATTTCAGTGCCGCCTACCTGGACGACATTGCCGTATTTAGTTCCTCATGGGAGGACCACTTACGCCACCTCTGGGAAGTGTTGATGGCGCTGCGCAGAGCAGGCCTCACAATCAAGGCCAGTAAGTGCCAGATTGGGCAGGGTTCGGTGGTGTACTTAGGACACCAGGTAGGGAGTGGCCAGGTGGCCCCTCTACAGCCCAAGATTGAGACCATCCTGACTTGGGAGCCCCCAAGGACCCAGACCCAGGTGAGGGCCTTCTTAGGACTCACGGGTTATTACAGGAGGTTTGTCAAGGGGTATGGCAGCATTGTTGCTCCCTTGACTGAGCTGACTTCCAAGAAGCAGCCCAAGATTGTGAACTGGACTGACACCTGTCAGAAAGCTTTTGATGCTCTCAAGACTGTCATGTGTACACCACCCGTACTCCAGGCGCCCAACTTTGCTAAGGAATTTATTGTCCAGACAGACGCTTCAGAGCATGGGGTGGGGGCTGTTCTGTCACAGATGAATGAGGAGGGACTAGACCAACCTGTAGCCTTCATTAGTAGGAGGTTACTTCCACGGGAACAGAGGTGGAGTGCGATCGAGCGAGAGGCATTTGCTGTGGTCTGGGCGCTGAAGAAGCTGAGACCATACCTGTTTGGGACTCACTTCCGGGTTCAGACCGACCACAGGCCCCTCAGGTGGTTAATGCAGATGAGGGGTGAGAATCCCAAGTTGTTAAGGTGGTCCATTTCCCTACAGGGTATGGACTTTACGGTGGAACACCGCCCTGGTACAGAACACGCCAATGCTGATGGTCTGTCCATATTTTTCCGCCTTAGTGATGAGAACCTCCCAGGGGATGGGTAGTTCTCCCCACATTTCAGCTGGAGGGGACGTGTGTTAGACCTGGCACCATTGGCGTGAGTCTCCCTTCCATTTTTTCGCTGTCTCCTCTGTTTTTGCTGGTTATAGATGCTCTGGGCGCTGTGCCACTGCCATTCAGTGCCACAGCGCGAATGCTCCCTTTGTAAAGATGACATATGAATTGGTACATCCATGATTGGCTTATTTGGTTTACCTGTTAGTCCCTAGTAGCGTGGCCTGTGTGTGCCCAGGGCTGGTAAACCGAATGCTGCTGGTGGGCCTGCAGCACTGGTTTGTGCCACCCACAGAAGCAGCTTGTAAAGTGTGTCTCAGACCTGCCACTGCAGTGTCTGCGTGCAGTCCAGAACTGCCATCTTGGCTGTGAAGTGCACCCACTTCCCAGCCCCTAAACCTTCCCTTGGCATCCTGTAAGCCCCCCTTATGATAGGGCGCATTGTATGTGTAAGGTAGGACATGCCCTGATGTATGTAGCATGTCCTAGTAGTGAATTACACCCCATTTCGTTTTTCACTACTGTAAGGCTACCTGTTCTCCATAGGCCAGAATGGGAGGTCTGGGCTATTACATTCTATAGTCCTAACTGACCCACAGAACATGGTAGAAAAACGAATCTAGTATGCCTGAGCTCAGAATATTAAAATACATCTTTTAGTGAAGGTTATTTTTATATTCTGTGTTTGAAACTACCACTTTTAGAGTATAGGTACTTTCTTGCCTAAGCCTTCCAGTTTGCTCTGCTATGATGTGTATTGGCTGTCTGGTTTTGGAGGGACAGGACAGGCTGAGTCAGACCTGGGTTGAATAGAGCTACCTGCCTTGGTGTGAGGGGAGGGGTAGCTCCTGCACTTGAATAGGACTGTGCCTGGCAAGGTGAATGCTGGCTCCACCTCCCACTGTGCGTCTGAGGCAGACCCCCTCTTTCTGAAAGGAAGGATGCAGCCTGATCAACAAAGTGCTCCAGGGCTGGGCAGAACTGGTTCTGGCTGGGTTCAGAGACTTGGGACCCCTAAGAACAAAGACTTTGGGGGTATAAATATTTGTGCACAAACCCCTACAATTTGTATTGCTCCTGGATAACAAGAAGAACCTCTGTCCGTGTGGCTACAAGAATCTGCAGGAGAAGGACTGTCCTTGTGCTTGTGTGCTGTTTCTGGGACTGGCCTGCAGCTGTTACTACTGGACTTCAAGAAGAGGAAAAGAACTTTGATTGGACTTTTATTTTTGTGCTACAGCAATCACCCAAGGGCTAGGAGAGAGCTAGCCTCCTGATGGAGTCTCAGGCACATCAGACTCCACCTTCAGCCTCCTGTTTCCTCCCAGCGAGGATTACTATCTGCAGGTGAGGCTCCTGTGTGTTCCAGGGCCTCTAGTTCTACTGCTGAGAAGAGAGCGCTGAAAATCGTCGCTAACCTCCGTTAGTGAGCCGCTGCAGCTGGTGAGCGTGAGAAAAATCGCCGCTCCCCTGTCGCCGAGTGCTCTCTAACCCCGAAGATCGTCGCAGCACCTGTCTGCGGGCCTGAAAACGCCCGCTATCTGGAAATCATCGCAACAGGATCATCGCAGCGCGGACGCCGAGCGTTCGCCATTTTCCCCGCATCGAATCCGGATCGTCGCTTCCTCGCGGAGCGCCATCTTTGTCAATGCAGCAAGATCGCACACGCAACAGGCTCGGTGCATCATCCTCCCTTCGCGGCAAGGATTTCATCGCATCACCGACTTAGAGTGAGGAAGTTTGTCGCTTTGTCCTGCCCGCAAACCAGCGCAACATCCTCCCTTGCGGTAAGGATTCAACGCATCGCTGGTTAGCGTGAGGGAATTTATCGCTACAACGCCTTAGCGACATTTTTGTTGCTTTGCTCCAGGAACCAGATACTTTGTGAGTAAAAGGGTCGCAGAGACCCCTGCCTTGAACTAAACATCATTTTGTGCCTCCTGAACTATTTTTCCTTGCAGCATTTCTAAAGTAATTATATTTTTATAGTATTGTGGATTTTTACTGTTATTGGTCTTGTGATTAAGTCTATATAAAAATACCTATTTTTCATAACTACTTGAGTGGTGTCCATTTGTAGTGTTCCTCATTATATTACTGTGTATGGTCATAAATGCTTCACACACTGCCTCTGAGATAAGCCTAGCTGCTCGTGCTACGTTACCACAGGGTTGAGCAGGGGTTGTCAAAGGGTGTAGGCTGCTTACTCTGACTTAGGAAGAAGGGTCCCTACTTGGACAGTGGCCAGCCATTGCCAACTAGAGACCCCCATTTCTAACAGGGGGCTTCTTCAATACTGAACGGCCACTCTCTATAAGCAGATGTATTGGGTTTGTTTAGAAACACCCTAGGCCAGAGAATAGATGTTGACCTTCATGCATGAAGTCATTGAGTGTTTGTAGCCCACTGTATGCATATATTCTTGTGTTGGTCAGAGCTTGTTTCAGAAGCATATTTTCTTTTACGTCTGTTACTTTGTCTGATGCTCCAAAGTTGATTAGGGCAACTACAATTAGCCATTGTTTTACAATTTTGCATTTAGGGTAGTACAGCTTTGGCGAGGGTGGTGCTCATAGTTGTGATTAGTTGTATGTTCTGTGTTGATGGTGCAATTCTTATTGGTCATGCTGGTGCACCACTGGCCATGTGATTTGGGAGTGTGTTGTGGCATATGCATCAATGGTCCAGATGACCATATGTGAAATATTCTGTGCCACTTGCTGTACGGTTCACTGTTGTGGGTACAATTTCTACATTGTCCTCTTTGCCTTTTGGAGTTCCTGGTTGTCATATACTCCTCCAAGTTCATTGACCTTACTGATGCTGTGCATGTGACAACGGGGTCTTCTTGTGTTTCTTGCTTGATAGTGCAATGGTGCATTTTATCTTAGAGGCTAGGACATGCAATAATGTATGCAACCTTCACAATATTAAAATTGGCTTCAAGGTTCAACTATGGTTCACATTGAATGACTAGGCTTCATTACTGAATACTTAAACCCTTTAATTACTTGCACCCTCACCTCTTTGTAAGGGAAGCCAGCTCTTTCAGGGGTGCATAGAAGTTTTCCAAAATTCTTCCTGTCTCTTTTGGGCCGGCAAGAGCTAGAAATGTTTGTAGTTGAAGTTGATTTATGAATTGAAAATGTGCTTTAATTGCAGTGTGAGAGGGTGAACTCCAGGGTTCCAACGCACCCGGAACTACAACGACCAGAATCCCTCATGCATAGGAAACTGAACAGTAAGGGCAGATTCAGGCAAGACTCGACCCGGGGAAAAGACACACCCACCTTTCCTGTTTCCCCACAGCAAGGCAAGAGGACGGAGAGGGGAGGAGTTGACCCCGGAAACGCTACGTCTCCAACAGTGAAAGAGAGGCAAACCCAGGAGGAGTGGTCGTTGACCAGCGGAAGGGAAAAGCAGTGCGAGGAGACGAGTCTGGAAGTGAAGCAGGACGCGGAGCAGAACGCCGGGCGAGAGGACGGAGACCGGAGCAGAGAAGAGGAGGAGGAGACAGACGACCACTGGGCGGAAGAGTGGTGGCGTCCACCGGAGGAGGCTGAAGAGCAGCCGCAACTTAGGAGAGTTGCAGCGGAGCCGGTGAGTGAAGCTGGTTCTGGGGAAAGCGTGTTGGTATCGTCGAAGGAGGCAGGCGGAGGGGGGGAAAAAGGGTGATTGAGCACAGGTGCCACAGAGCTTTTGCAGGGAGACGCTGAGCGACCCCTGACCGCCATTACGTGCATTGTATTTTTTTTTCTCCCCACACAAAGCCCTGAAAGCCACTACCTTTCCACTGTTCTTGGCTTCTTTCC
Organism: Triturus cristatus; assembly: GCF_964204655.1. NCBI lineage: Eukaryota > Metazoa > Chordata > Amphibia > Caudata > Salamandridae > Triturus > Triturus cristatus. Next base: position 363,161,369 of record NC_140583.1, read on the forward strand.
CCCCCTTGTTTATCATACCTATGGTCCCAAGTTCACGAACTACTAAAGATCCCTAGACACTACCGGGTGTAGGTGACTGGTTATTTCCTTTGCCCAAGTATCACTGATGGCCTCCATTTTTCTCCCTCTTGGCGAGCCTCCGGGTGAAGCTAGCACAACGGACGAGCCAGAACAACAACCCCAGTACCTCGGCCCTGAAGAGGAAGGAGCTGATCAGGCATCTCCATGTTTCCAAACCGGGAGAGAGAAGACCGACCCAGAGGAAGAGCAACCCAACCCTGTCGTAAAGCCTAAAACTGTGACAACTGACAATAAAGTATCTACCGTCAGACAATATATTCAGCCTCCGCGTCTGTATATCCGCCCGGCACTTCCACATGCAGCTATAGCTTTATCATAGTTTTCATCGTGGCTGGTGTCAGGAATATTCTTTAGATTTTTACGCCTGAGCAGTGCAAAGGGTGTGATCTTTTTTCCCCTCCATCTGTTGCTGTGGCTAGGAAACATGTGTCCAGGCATCCAGTGCACCATTACCTGAATTGTGGGTCACGTAGAGTGATGTGTACATGCTGTGGGAGGCTGGCTTAGCATATGGTGCTCACTTATGTAAGTGTAGCACCCTGCACCAATCCAGACAACTCTTTTGGTGATTTTAGTGGTCTTAGACAACCTTAGAAAGCTCTCTAAGTGGTAGCTGTGGAGAGCAGCCTTCAGGCTTAGTCCAGAAGGAGTGTAAAGCAGCTTGTTTTACCAGTACTAATCATGTAGTGTAGGTTTAGTGAAAAGAATCACACAGTGTAGCTATAAAAATATGTATTTATTATAAACACTCACTAACACATTGCAATATCTCCTACCCGGAGATATAATCACAATACACACAATACTTTAGTAATAGAACACGTAAGTAGCACCAATACACAGTGGTCTCCAGGGGGCCAGACCAAACCATATACTACTAAAGTGGAAGGCGAACCACGACCTAAGTTGAGACTGGCTCCAGAATATGCAGAAGAGCAGGGGACCCAAGGAACCACCCAAAGTAAGTACCCAGGAACCTCACGGAGGCCGTGTGAAGTGTGGGAATATGACCGCATGCTCAATACAAATCAATGGGTAAGTCATGGTTGCAGCTTTTAAGAAGAAGGACCCTAACCAGAGGACCCTGAAGAAACCTTGTGAAAAATGAAAGGTTGGAGAGTCACCCCATCCGTGGATAAACTGGGAACCAGGATACTTACACCAGGGAAGCCGGGTGCATAGGTGCGAAGTGACATCGGAAACCACAGTAAATCACAATGGACGACTTCAGTGAAGATGCCACTGGGGAAGAAGGTGAAAGAGTCCGTTGGAACCCAAAGGTGGATTTAAGATGAAAAGTACCTGCAAGCAGAGGGGACAAAGTCTGTGCCACTCAGGTGTGACCAGGAGGCACGGAAGACAAATGCCCACCGATGTCGGAGAGTCAGGAGAGTTGATGGTGCCCTTAAATTGCAACTGTACGGACAAGGCGATGCTGTGGAAGACCAGGAGCTGTTCACGAGTTGTCCCACGTTGGATGTCAAGAGCCAGGGGGCTCGGTGTCTGTCAGGAGCACCAACAAGCTTTGGCAACTGCAACAAAGGTAGCATGCGAAAAAGGTGCGGTATTGGGACCAGCAAGAGCCCAATAACTCACCACAAGCAGGTAAGTCAGAGCAGGCCCCAAGCAAGCAGGGCAGCCCACTGGAGCCAAAGAAGACCCTCAAGAGGACCCACAGGCCAAAGGCACAGGAGTCGATAGAGTACCTCGAGCAGCTCACCAAAGGATGAAGGTCCACGGTGCAGAGAATGCGATGCAGGCAAAGATCTTGGTTGCAGAAGATGCTTGAGGCTGGAGCTTCTTGGAGCCCGAAGATCTCTGGTGAAGAAAGCCTTTGCAATGGCAAATCAATGCGGTGCACAGGGGTACTCCTCCAGTGGTTCCGACGAGGGATACTGGCTTCAAGCTTGCTGTGAGGACAGCACAGGCTTGAGGGAGATGCAGAACCACCACCAGTGCTTCTGAACCTTTCGGAGTCCGTCGGCGCTCAGCAACAGCAGACCAGTCAGCTTTGTTGTGGTGTCTTCACTTCAAGGTAGACTCCTTCGCGTGTCTTGGTTGTCTACATTCCTGTACATGAGCTTGTATGGAGCACAGGCACAGATGACACAGAAGACTGGAAGGACGACAAGACCAGGAGCAGCAGGAGTCTTCCCAGTTGCAGTCTCGATTCCCAAAGCGAAGTCCAGCAAACTCCAAAGTGCCCAGACGGTTGAAGATTAAGTGGTTTTAGATCTGAATCATGTCCCATGACGATTCTAAGGAGCACCCACAGGTAAGCCCATAAGTACCTTATGGAAAGGGTTGGGACGATTCAGGGGCCCCTCCCACAGGAGGGACTGGACAGTGGGGAGGATACTCCCATTTCCTTTGTTCAGTTCCACAACAGAGCAGGAGGTAAGGGCTCCCTGACTGGTTCCAACTGGAGTATGCAATGAGGGCAACAAATGTGCCCTTCAAAGCAGTCTAGTGGCGCTGGCAAGTGTTCCCACACTGGCCCAATACGCTAAGTCCTGTCTGGAAGGTGGTCGGTCACACCTCCCTGTGACAGTAAACCTATTGTCCTGCCTTTCCCTGCTCAAGCTTGGCTCAGCAGCAGGAGGGCAGAATTGTATCTCTGGTCGGCAGCAGCCATAGTTTGCTGTCTGGGTCTAGAAGGCTGATACCGGGAGCACTGAGGGCCTTCTGGAGGAGCTTTATAGTGCATGGAATCATACCTCAAGCACCGTATGTGGTATTGGAGGTATGATTTCAACATGTATGGTGTAATTTCAACGTGTTTGATACTAAACACATTAGGGTTCTTACAGCCAGTTCAGAGTAAGCCATTGCATAATGACGCATGGCCACTCTATGTATCCTAATGGCCGATGCACTTACAATCAGGGAGGTTGGACTCCGTGGATTGTAGGCGTGTCCTCCTCATGCAGGGGCACACACACACTTATAACCGAGCACTCTGCCTTCAGGATTGAAAGGCCTGCCTTAGGGATGACTTATAGGTTTTAAGTGCAGTGACCTCAGATATAAGGAAACTTTTATCTGTCATAAGTAGTGCTAGCACCGGCTTACACAGGCTGCAATGGCAGGCCTGTAGTCACAATTTGAGTGGCCTTGCATGGGTGGCATAATACATGCTTCAGCCCATGGGGTACCCAAGGTGTACCTATGCCCTGGATACCTTAGTACCATATACTAAGGACTTACAAGGGTACATCAGTAGCCAATCTGGGGTGTACCTAAGTACTCACCATGTCCAATTTAAGGAAGAAGCACAGAGATTGGGATCCTGATTACCAGGTTCCCAGTCAGACTAGTCAGAAAAACATAATGACACCAGCAAAAAGTGGGGGTGACCATGAATGCAGATCCTACTTTCCCACACATACCCAAAGTCCTTCTCTTCTCCCGTTGTGCGACTGTGTGGAGATGTGTGCAGTACATCTAGGATGCTCAGTGTTGGAGTCAGAAATTAGTATAAGGGCAATGCTTAACATACTCAAGGTGTTGAGCCTCAGACTTTTGGGTATTACATACTCATCTGAAACACAACCATCTGAGCTTTCAATGTCTGCCCTTATCAGTTTCCCCTCAGCTGAACCATAACCATATCTTGAACATATTTTTAAATAGTACCACAAGTCCCTACCCCCTCCTTTACATATGTGTTACCACCAAGACCCACATCACAAATTAACACCATCTCCCCGACCTAATCACCACTCTAGCACCTGGACACCCAGTGCATAAACTTTCTCAGATCTTCTCTCAGTTACATGCTCTGCAGTCAAACACTGCCTTGAGATCTCAGAAATAATCAAAGACTTGAACCTTGACATCATGGTCCTCAGTAAAACCTGGCTCAGTGACACCTTAAGCAATGTTTTTTCCACTCCTACTACCCACTCTCTAATCCATTTTGCACTGCAACCAAGAAGTCAAGCAAGGCAGGGGGTGTTGAAAAGGTAATCCTCTCAGAAGAAGAAAGATGCTGAGGCTTGAAGTAGGGTGTCTTAGGTTTATTTCCAGTAGTAGGTATAAACAACACATCCACCCAACTGTCAGTAAGATAATGATCTCACTGCTCACTAACATTCCACAGCTGGCTTAGTCCTGACATTCCAGAACACTAAGCATCATCAGAGTGAAGAACATAGACAAAATGTAATTACAGGAAAAGAAAGCCATTACAACATATCTCCCTCCTTTACCCCTAAACAAAACACAAACAATAAACACATTAACATCATGTGGCATTAATTACATGACATAGTCCTTTAAATGGGAGGGAAGACAAGTATTCCTCCTGGGCCTTATATTAACCTCCGGAGCTCCTTCCCCTTCCATGGCAGAGTGAGGAAAGCTTGATGTTACATCAGTATTGCATACAGCAACACGACCTAGATTCCAAACCCTGTGATCACTAGTTCTTATAGCATTCTTGAACACTTTGACAACTTTTAACGGTTTGGTGAATTTAGATCCAGACACAGCAAAGCCTGGTCTCTTGATCCGAACCCAATCACCCACCTTAACCTTTGTTGACTTAACAGCATGACGAACATCATAGTTTTCTTTACTCTTAGAACATTTCAAATCTTCCTGTTCTTGCCATGATGTAGAATCAACCTCACGAGATCTGCTAGTAAGAAATGTATTTACCCATGGTGGATCTAAAAAAGTAACAGGGTCCCTTCCACGAAACAAAAGAAAAGGAGACTTCCCTGTAGTGGTATGTGGGGTAAACCGATACACAGACACTCTTTTCAAAACCTCCTCCTGCCAATTAAGACCATTGGACTTTGCTAAAGACACCGTTTCCTTCAAAACCCTGTTGAACCTTTCTACTGTTCCATTGGATTCTGGGTGATACAAAGAACATTTCTTGTGAACAATGCCACAATCACCAAGAAAACTCTCCATCTCACTCGAAACAAGTTGCACACCATTGTCTGTAAGCAAAGTCTCAGGAATCCCTTCCTTGGCAATAATATCTTTTAGACATCGAATAACCGTAGCAGAATTAATATTCTTCACAAAAATTACTTCTGGCCACCTTGAAAACAAATCCATGACTACTATAACAAACGTGTCAGAACCATCCCCATGAATAGGCCCTAAAATATCAAGAGCAATATCCTTCCAGGGGCCACACGGACGAACTCTTTTTTCCATGGGCTGTGTCCTGGTTTTCAAAACCTTTTCACTGACAGCACATTGGACACATTCCCTGACTAAATGTTCAATCTGTGTGTCTAAACCTGGCCACCAATAGCTAGAACGCACCCTCTCCTTAGTTTTAGAAATTCCTAAGTGTGCCTCATGTGCCAAATCCAAGACCTCTTTCCTTAAAGACACAGGGGGTACTAATTTGTGACCTCTCAACAACAAACCCTCACAACTTGAAAGTTGATCTTTAACCAACCAAAAATCTCTCACGGAGTCACTGCCTTGATCTTTATGGTTCCATCCCTCACAGATTAATTTGGAGACTTCTTGAATAGTGTTGTCACACTTACAAGCATCCAACCACCTCTCACGAGAAATAACCTTATAATCCACTCCACAGACAAAGTCCTGTGGAAGACTAAAAGATGGATCTGAATCCTGATCCAATTTGTCTTGTTGTTCGTCAGGAACTAACCTTGAAAGAGTATCCGCAACAACATTTTCTGACCCCGGAACATGTTTAACAATGAAGTTGAACCCCTGTAATCCAACCACCCGTTTTGAAATTCTGGGAGATATCGAGTCAATCCCTTTTTTAGTTAGTACTTCACAAAGGGGCTTGTGATCAGTTCTTACAACAAATGAGGTGCCCCACAAAAACTTTTTTAATTTCTTAATAGCCCAGTGTACCGCAAGGGCTTCACGTTCAATTACAGAATAGCGACATTCAGCCCCTTTCAAACACCTAGATATAAACATGATGGTATTTTCGGGCAGGACACCCCCTTGATACAGGACTGCACCAATACCTTTCAGACTTGCATCAGTAGATATAATAGAGCTCTTACTGGGGTCAAAATTCTTTAAATTTGGAGCATTCTGTAATTTCATTTTTATGTCATTAAATTCCTTGTCACACAAACTATTCCAACTAAACTTCTCTCCTTTCTTTAACAAATTTCTCATATTGAACGTGACCTCAGCAAAATTCCTTATGAATTTATTATAGTATTCGGCCATACCTAAAAATCCCATGAGTTCTTCCTTGGAAGAAGGAACCACAAGATCTCTAATGGTATTTACAAGGTCAGCTTTTGGAACTACACCTTCCGCACTAATAGTGTGTCCCAAATAGTCGATTTTGTTGAGACCAAACTTACACTTTTCCTTCTTTACAGTCAAATTGTGAGAGGTAAGCTTGTCCAGCACTTGCCTAACCCTTCTTTCATGTTCAGCAACCGTAGATCCATATACCAAAATGTCGTCTTGGTACACACAAATTCCAGGGATGTTAATTAAGACCTTCTCCATGACCCGTTGAAAAACTGAGGCAGCAGAAACCAGGCCAAATGGAAGTCTAATAAATCTAAATGTCCCAAACGGAGTAATAAAGGCAGTTAGATCTCTGGAGGACTCATCAAGTAAGATTTGATGGTACGCCGATGTTAGGTCAATTGTACTAAATATCTTTGCCCCACCTACCATGCTCAACAGCTCAGATATGTTAGGTAAGGGATATTTATCTACCTGAACACATTTATTGAGTTGTCTGAGGTCCACACAGAGCCTCAAAGAGTTGTCAGGTTTCCTTGCGGCCACCACCGGAGCAAGCCAAGATGTACCCTCCACCTCCTCAATTATGCCCTGGGACTTCAGTTTATTTAACTCCTTAAGCATGTCTTCCTTGACAGTGAACTGAACATTTCTGACTTTACAGGAAACAGGAGCTGAGCCAGGAAAAAGTTTAATCTTATGACAGTAACCCTTAAGGCAACCTAGTTTGTCACCAAAAACCAGTGGATATTGGCTTATCAAAAGAGTTTGTAGTGAAGAACCATCCACCACCGACTCAACACTCCTTTTTTCTCTCAGAATGATAGGAGGATTGCTGTTCGGGTCTAACATGACACCAAGATCTTTTTGGTGCCACCAGCTGATGATGCTATCACCTTTCTTTGAAACATAAACTTTCCCACTAGCAAAACGTTCCCCGTATTCAATTAGACCATTAAAGTAACCCCTTAACTCAATGGGATCACCTCCATATGCAGTTGGACGAATGTCTGGCTTCAATAGTTTAACTTTCTTGCACAAATTATCCTCAAAGAATCTGCTAGAAATGATAGTAATCTTGGCTCCTGAGTCAAACAAAACCTTGGTTCTGTGACCCTCCACCAAGATGAAATCAAGAGGCCCCTCAGCCCCAACCTGGACCACAATTTGTCCACACTCAAAATCATGTTGATCTGATGTGCTGCCATCAGAGACTTCACTAACTTTTTTCTTTAAATTTTTGAACCTGCAGGCACTTACAAAGTGACCCTTCTTCTTACAATGAGAACATGTAACATTTAGTGCAGGACATGACTTATCATTTGCCCAATGTGAAGTGCTATTGCATCTGTAACACTTCCCACCCCTGTTAGGATTCTCACTAGATTTATTTGCACTCATATCTTTAACACGTGTCTTTACGTGAGAGTCACCCTTGTCTGCTTCTTTCCTAGACGCCGAACTTGTATTAATCACCGACACTTCTTTGTTAAGATCCTTCTTTATCACCTTTACACATTGTAAAGAGTGTTCTATTCTCTTAGCGACTACTAGAACTTCATCCAAAGAAGGTTCATCTTTCATCCAGAGTTCATCACGTACTTTCTCAGATACACAACCAAGCATAAACTGGTCTCGTATTCTTTCATCCATTAGTGCGTCAAACTTACAACTGGAAGCTAAGCGTCTAAGTTCCGTTATATAATTCTCTATATTTTCCTCATCCTTTTGCATACGTTTGCCAAAATGATATCTTTCCAAGATGGTGCTAACTTTTGGCAAGTAGTGAGCATCAAGTTTATAAATGCATTGCTCATACTCATTGAGACCCGAACTGGAACTGCTAGGGACATCAGGTAAATGGTCAAAGACATCTTGTCCCTCAGATCCAAGACAATGCATCAATAAAGCTGTCTTCCTCTCCACACTTAAAGAGGTACCACAGACACGAGCATAGCGCTCGAAGACCTTCTTCTACTTGGACCATTTAATGGGAGGGTCACCTGGGGATTGTAGAAAAAAATGGGGCTGCAGTGACGTTTTGCATGTTAAGGAGGAAATATAGATGTGCAAAAAATACCGCACAACCTACTTAACAACTTGTGTTGATTGAAAAGAATTCGCAAACCAGGCAATTACCCTTAAGTACTTTGGCAAGAACCACTAGCTTAAACAAAACTTGTTATGCTGTGTAAAACTGGTCCAATAACCAAGTGTCTGGTAGCAAAGAGCTGTGCGTGTCAGCGCTGTTAGGTTAAGGATGATTGGCACACTAAATGTTAAGAAGAAGGCTGAGAGTAACGCCGTTAGGCTGAGCGTGTCAGCACTGTTAAAAAAAAAGATGATTGACACGCCAAAAGTCAAGAAGATTAGCTGTGCGTGTCAGCGCTGTTCGGTGTTAAGCTGTGCGTGTCAGCGCTGTTAGGATCAAGACGATTGACACACCAGAGTAACGCCGTTAGGCTGAGCGTGTCAGCGCTGTTAAAAATAAAGATGATTGACACGCCAAAAGTCAAGAAGATTAGCTGTGCGTGTCAGCGCTGTTCGGCGTTAAGCTGTGCGTGTCAGCGCTGTTAGGATCAGGACGATTGACACACCAGCAATTGAAAATGAAGACTTTAAATGTCGGCGTTAGGCTGTGCGTGTCAGCGCTATTAAATAAAGGCAATTGACACGCTAGAGGTTGCAAAGAAAGTGCTGTGCGTGTCAGCGCAAAATGAATATGAACACTGAAAGGAGCTTCCACGTTTGCCCACGTTATGTGTGTTCAGTAATAAAGTTATCAAGGACAGCGTAGACTCTCTCTTAAAAAAAACTCCTCAACTGTTTATGACGATGTTTGCTTAGCAACCCATTGTTGTAGCATCCACCATGTTTTCCAGCGAATCAGATTTCGTCAAAGTACGTAGCAGCCAATCAGGATACAGCTTTTTAACCACCAATCCAGGAGAAGTACTGAAAATAGTGTAACGCGTTTCATGCCTCATTCCAGCCACCATGCATTCCAAACAGTGACAAGGGATATCCAGAACTTCAAGGCGTCATGGCTACTGCAGACAGGAGAACGCGCAGCTGATAACGACCGGAGCGCGTGTTGAAGCGCGAGGGCTAACGTGAGTAATTTGATTTTTCCCAAATTGTTACAGTTAATGGGGAAAAGTGCGTGATTTGAGCACTCTTAGTTCAAACTACCACAGCTACCTCGTTATTTCTGGAAATCAGGGTCATTAGATGCTAATAGAAATATTAGGAAGAGTTTTAGAGAAGTTGCGCAAATGCCGAGCAAAGGCAGGAATATTAAAAAATGTCTCTAAGCGAAATTTATTAAGTAAGGAACGTTCTTACTTGATATAAAAGGTCTTCTTTGAAGAGAAGAGATGAAATTTTTTAGGTTTCGCCAGAGATGAGATGAAAGTTGGAGTTGAGTTGAGATCCCAGTCGTCGCCAGTGTTGAAAAGGTAATCCTCTCAGAAGAAGAAAGATGCTGAGGCTTGAAGTAGGGTGTCTTAGGTTTATTTCCAGTAGTAGGTATAAACAACTCATCCACCCAACTGTCAGTAAGATAATGATCTCACTGCTCACTAACATTCCACAGCTGGCTTAGTCCTGACATTCCAGAACACTAAGCATCATCAGAGTGAAGAACATAGACAAAATGTAATTACAGGAAAAGAAAGCCATTACAACATAGGGGGCTAGCAGTCAGCTAGCAGTCATCCACAGAAACTTTCCAAAGACTTAAACATCTCCCTTCTCGAAAGCTTTTACAATAAAGCTGAGGAGAATCTTCCCTTTAAGGCACTGCAGCCATAGTCCTCTTTCTACCCAATCTCAGAGGCAGATCTATTATTGACTATATCGAAAGTGAAACCCTCAAACTATCCCTGTGACGTCATTCCCAGCTCCATCAGTAAATTCCTCACCAAGCAGCTACTCCCTATGTGGGCCACCCTAGTCAACTCCTACCTCGAACAGGGTTCATCCCTAGACCATCTAAAAGTGAATCAAATAGCTCCTCTTTTAAAAAAACTATTATTATATCCTGTTGATTATAACAATTTTCATATTTAACCTTCCGTTTGGGGGTAAGGTGTTTGAAAGTTGAGTAGCCTCTCAATTGCCACCTCACATTCATGCAAACAACCTCCTTGACACTCTCCAATCAGGTTTCTGTCAGGGCCACAGCACAGAGACTGCAATTCTGAAGATTCTGGATGACACTCTACACATCCTTGACACTTGAAATTCTGGTCATCTTTTTAACCTCATCCTCTATGCCACATTTGACACAGTCAACCACAAGGCTCTGATAGACCCCCTAAAGCAGAGGTCTTCAAACTGGGGGGCAGGCCCCCCTAGGGGGGCCTCAAGTGATCCCACGGCAGGGCTCCAGGCTCTGGCCAAAAGAAGCCTTATGCTGATAACAGTGCTTTGTTTTCAGCTGAGAGAAATAAGTGGCCGTAAGATGCTCTATAATGGGCCATCTCTAACATCTTTCATCATTTATATCCTGGCTGGAAGAAGGTGTCAAAGGGGAAGGGACTCTAAATGTTCTTCAAAACTCCTACCTTAATTTCAAATAATCACACTATGAATAATTTACACGTTATTAAGGCCTGCATGACCAGAATAGTATGTTTGGCAATCATGTATTTGATTGCATTTTTAAAACGATGACAGAACTTAACTGCAATGTTTAAATAAATCTTGCCATATTTAAACATTGGCAGTTTAATAGCATAATTGTGAACATTTTTGAGGGGGGGCCTGGTGATTTATTTTTTCCACTAGGGGTACGTGTGATTAAAAAGTTTGAAGACCACTGCCCTAAAGCATCAAATGGGATTTGAACGTGTCATCCTTAACTGGTTTACCTCCTACCTAACAAACCACTCTCAAATAGTGAAAAGCGGGAACTCTGTTTTCAATCAATCAGAGGCTTGTAAAGCATGACTACTTACCCACAAAGGTCTCAAGGCGCAGGGGTGTGGAGGGAGCTGCAGGTCCGTCAAGGCGATGTGGTTCAGTCGAAGAGTTAGGTCTTTAGGTCCTTCCTGAATTGAGGCAGTGACAGTGATTGCTTGAGGTGGAGAGGCAGGGTGTTCCAGGTCTTTGCTTCGCGGTAGGTGAAGGATCTTCAACCAGCTGTGGTCTTGTAGATACTTGGGCTGGTAGCCAGGGCCAGTTGGGCGGAGCCGAGGACTCTGGTGGGTATGTGGAATGCAAAGTGGTTACTGAGGTACGCAGATCCAGCGTTGTGTAGGGTTCTGTAGGCATGTGTGAAGAGCTTTAAGGAGATTCTTTTGTTGACTGGGAGCCAGTGGAGGTCACTTAGGTGGCTGGCGATGTGGTTGCGGCAGGGGATGTTAAGGATGACACTGGCGGGGGCATTCTTTGATGTTCAGCAATTTCTTGAGGAGTTTCTGGGTGATGCCGGCATAGAGTGTTTTGTCATAGTCGATTCTGCTGCTGACTAGTGCGTGGGTGACCGTCTTTCTGGACTCGGTGGGATCCATTTGAAGATTTTTCAGAGCAGGTGTAGCGTGTGGAACAAGGATGATGAGACGACGTTGATCTGGCGGCTCATGGTGAGTGAGGAGTCCAGGATGATGCTGAGGTTCCGCGTGTGATCTGTGGGTGTGGGGGAGGATCCAAGTGCTGCAGGCCACCAGGAGTCATCCCAGGTGGAGTGGGTGGAGCCCATGATGAGGACTTTGGTCTTCTCTGAGTTGAGCTTGAGGCAGTTATTCTTCATCCAGGTAGAGACAGCCTTCAAAAAAGTTGTTCTTGGCGACTGTTTGTTTGTTGGTGAGGGAGATAATCAGCTGGGTGTCACTGGCATAGGAGATGAAGTTAAGTCCATGGTTTCCGGAGATGGCTATGAGCGGGGCCAAGTAGATGATGAAAAGCGTAGGGCTCAAGGAGGAGCCCTGAGGCACTCCTCAGCTGATATCTATGGGCTCTAATAGGAACTGAGGTAGTCTGACTCTCTGTATTTGGATGGTGAGGAAGGAACGGATCCATTCCAAGGCTTGTCATGGATGCTTATGTTGTGGAGTCTTGTGCATAGAGTGCGGTGAGAGACAGTATAGAAGGCAGTCGAGAAGTCCAGGAGTATGAGGACTGCAGTATTGCCTAGCTCGAGGAGGGTATGGATGTCATCTGTGGTGGTGAGGAGGGCGGTCTCTGTGCTGTGGTTGTTTTGGAAGCTGGATTGGGAGAGGTCCAGGATGTGGTTCGCTTAAATGAGAGTTGGGCGTTGATGGCCTTCTCGATGACCTTGGCTGGGAAAGGGAGAAGCGAGATAGGTTTGAAGTTCTTGAGGTCGGCAGAGAGTTTCTTCAGCAAGGGGTTTTTCTCTGCATGTTTCCAGTCTTCCGGGAAGGTGACAGAGTGAATGGAGCAGCTGATGGTGCAGTAGAGTTCGGGGTCGATGGTGGTGCCTGCTCTGTTGAAGATGTGATGTGGGCAGGGTTCCGAGGGTGCTCCGAAGTGGATGCTCTTCATGATCTTGAGGGTGTCGTCCTCTGTGAGGGGGGGTCTAGCTGAGTATTATTGTTTGTGGTTCGGCATGATAGGGCTCAGTGGTTACGGGTGGGGTGGAAGGGTCTTGGGTTTCGAGACTGTCAAAGCTGTCGTATGTCTCCCTGATCTTGCAGTGAAAGTAAGTGCTGAGGTTGTTGCAGAGGTCCTTGAAGGGGGGATGTCGGCTGTCTCTGTGCTGGGTCTGGTAAATTATTTGACTATGGTGAGAAGTTCCTTGTTGTTGAGTTAATTGGCATTGATACTTTCTTGTAGAACCGCTTTCTTCATTGTTCTGATAAGGTGGTGGTGTGCAGTGACAGTGGTCTTGAAGGCTGAGTGATCTTCTACAGTCTTGCTGCTCTTTCATCGTTCTGGAGCTGTCTACAGGTTTGTCTGGACTCATGAAGGGTGGGAGAGAACCAGCTAGCTTTCTTGGAGTGTTGCTTGCTTGGGTTTTTCTTCAGGGGAGCCAAAGAGTTGGCGCAGTCGAAGATCCATCGGTGGAGGTTGCATGCTGCGGTGTTGGTGTCTGTGCATGTCGTGGAGGGGTTCACTGAGGGCACTGGTGAGCTGGTCTTCGGTGACCTTGTTCCATCTTTCACGAGGGTAGTGGTGGGCATGGTGGTGTACGGTGGGATTGGTGAAGGTGAAGTGGACGCAGTGGTGGTCAGTCCACTGGAGCTCAGTGGTGTGGCTGAAGGTGATCTTGTCGAGGGCGGAGAACATGTGGTTAAGCATGTGTCCTGCTGAGTGGGTTGGGGAGATGACCAGTTGTTTGAGTCTGACGGTGGAGAGGTTCTCCAGCAGGGACTAGGTGTTTTGTCATTGGAGTTGTCCAGGTGAAAATCGCCGAGGAGTATATAGTCCGTGGAAGCGATATTGTGGTGTGTGATGAAGTTAATGATGGAATTGCTGAAGGGTGGACGCGGTCCGGGGGGGTCTGTAGATGAGAGTGCCGCAGATGGTGGCGGTTGGGTTGGTCTGCACCTTTAAGTGGAGGTGTTCCATGTTGGCTTAGAGATCGTCTGTGTGGGTAGTGAGGCGAACGCTGCTTTTGTGTACGATGGAGATGCCTCCCCCCGGTTTATTGACGCAATCCTTGTGGATGATCTTGTAGCTCTCTGGGATGGTGGTGGCGATGTCCAGGGAGGAGGAGGGGTTCATCCAGGTTGCCATGATGAAGGCGATGTTGGGGTCGACGGAGTCGAGCAGGTCCCTGTTTTGAAGCCAGTTAGCAGTACCTCAAGGCTCGTTCCTTGCTCCAACCCTTTTAAATCTCCATCTCAAACCCACGTGTATGATCTTAGGAACTTTGAGATCCTCTTCTACTTGTAAACTGGCAATGCTCAAATCTACCTCAAGTTCACACCCTGGATGAAATCAATCCAACATCCTAGAAAGAATTCAATCATGGATGTCTAATCACCACTTCACTCTTATCCAAGCTAGAATATAATTTCTTTTTACTTCTTTGAAGAAACAAATTCTTCTGTTCAATACTTGATGAAATTTGGAATGCCAAGTCACTTGAATGCCAAGTCGCTTGGATTCACCCTCAACTGCAATCTCAAACTCCAGAGTGATATTGCTGCCATGGCCAAGAGCACCCCATTCCAACTAAGGCTGCTATGGGGAATCAGGCATAAAATTAGTTGTACAGATGTTGGTTATTTCCATACTTGACTATGGGACTATGGGATCACCTAGGTCCGCTCAAAGCAGGCTGCTTTGTAAGCGGTCACAAGAAATTTGACCACATCACCCCTATACTGCTAACCCTCAAGTGGCTTCCTGTAGAGCTGAGAGCCCAATGTAAAATCACCTGACCAGTCATAAAACACTGACCTCTTTTTTGGTCTCCTGCCTAACAGAGAAACTAAAATTGTTGGGCGCTAACTGGGAATCAAGAAATACAGTCCTTTCTCCTGGAACCTCCCATAATTCAAATGAAAGCAATTCATTAACCAATCATTCTCGAGAATCATTACAAGAATTTTGAACTCCCTTCCTCCGACTCGCCGCTTGGCCACATGCCATGCTACTTAAAAAAAATATCTCAAAGCCCTTTTCTTCAAAAGACACTTGAGTTAAATTCCTCCTGCCCCCACCCGCTTTCTAGTGTATGCTTTAATTTGTCTGATGTCGGATCTCAAATATACCCCTGCACTGACTGTTGGGGAGCTTAACTTATGCACAACTTATCTCTCACTTAATCGTGACTTACTACTTTCCACACTCTATTGTATTCTAGATGTGTACGGTCGGTAACAGTTCTCTTGCAAAGCGCTCTGATGCCCCTGGGCTAGGTCCGCTCTTGATAAAATCATAAAAATAAAAATAATAAATAAATACACAGATTTTTTTATTTTATTTATTTGCTGCAGTTTTATATAGCACAGACTGTACCTAAAGGTGTCAGAGTGCCTTACAATTGAACCAAGTTACAGAAGGAAAATTACCCACTTACAATTTACAAATACAATCAGGATAATTAAAAAATATAAGAGGTGGCAAAATTAGGTTAATACAGGTATAGAATACATATTTGCAACTTTGAGCTCAAGTGCATGCCAAGCGGCCTTGAGGGTCATGAAAAGGGTTGAACTATTCCTGGAAGTTTCTTTGGAAGGGAAGATTTTTAAGATCTGGTTTGAAAGTCTGGATAGAGGCAGTGGTTCGGAGGATTGGAGGAAACGAGTTTCAAATTCTAGCCACATTGCCTGAGAAGGATTGAGCCATTAATCTTTCCCTTTTGAAAGTAGGGAGCTCGAGCAGTAAGTTTTCAGTATTGCATGAAGGTCTAGAGCCACCTGAGCTTTTAAGTTTATTCGCCAGAGTACGAGGGTTGGAAGTGTGCAAGGCTTTGTGGGTGATACAGGCAGTCTTGTAAATTGACTTTTCTTCGATGGGAAGCCAGCAAAGAGAAAACAGTATTGGTGTGATGTGATCATTTCTTTTAGACCCATATACGAAACGTGCCACTGAATGGAAGACGGATTTAAGAGGGGAAAGGTGGGTTTGGGAAGGCCAGCAAGGAGAGAGTTGCAGTAGTCCAATCTGGAGAGAACCAGTAATTGGACTAAGGTTTTTAGGTCTTGCTCAGGAAAAAAATGCTCAACCCCCCCAGGGAAGGCAAAGTTGGTAACGTGCATTCTTGGCGATGGTATTGATATCGGAATGTAGGTTGAGCCTTATGTCTATTAGGACACCCAGGGATTTAGCGCTGTCGACAACAATAGGTTTGTTGTTAAGTATGTTCAGATTGTCCATCCATGATTGAACAGGAGGAGGAGGAAATGAGGTAGAGAGTAAAAGGAAATCAGTTTTGGAAGGATTCAGAATAAGTTGATGAGTTGACATCCAATTTTGGATAGAGTTGCGAGTGGTGTTGAGGATTGAGATGTCGTGTGCAAAGACACCTTAAGGTAGATTTGGGTGTCATCTGCATAGAGGCGATAATGGATCCCTGATTTTTTTAGGAGACTTCCCATCGGTTACATGTAAAGATTGAACAGAGTGGGTGTGAGGATAGAGCCTTGATGGACGCTTTGTCCTACAGCCATTGAAGTAGAGCAACAGTTTGCTATTTTGATCGTTCAAGATCTACCCGAGATGAATGAATCAACCCATTTGAGCACAGCGCCTTCAAAACCTATTCTTTGATTTAAAGTGTTCAGAACTTAGAGTTTTGTGATTTTAGGGCAAGGCTCAGAGGCCAATATTATGCATATAACCTTTATTGCTCTCAAACACAGCAGCAACAAACACTAGAATCAGAACACTATAAAATATTCTAGAACATTGAACTTGCATATAATCTTAGAACTGGCAGCCATCTTCCTCTTTTGTTGCTGTTCAAGCACAGATAGGTTCCATTTATATCTAACTATATCAGAATGTGGTATGCTTGGATTTGAGTTTTAAATGTATGGTTATGCAGGTTTTAATTATGGCTGTCATATAGAACGAGTTAAGTAAACTGATGTTAATTAAAATATATTTATTAAAAGTGGATTTCGAAATAAGAGTATTTTGAGGGTTAAATTTATGTTAGTGGTGTACATGAAATTTAATTTGAGTGAAGCGATTTATTAGTTTTTATGAACGAAAGAAAGTTGAGTTTTGAAGTTAATTGAAGTAGTGGTCTACTGTGTCTATGGCAGTTTGATTTGAAGCGCGTGGTGTGCGCGAAGGTCCAGGCTAAGCGCGAGACGGTTTAGTGCTGCGTGTGCTGGAGCGAGCTTCAGATATTGGAAGCTGCGCTCAAGCGCATTTGATTTTTCTCCTCGTGCATGAGTGGATTTGAAGAGAAATTTGGTGTAACAAGGCCGCCGTACATACGCTCCGTACGGGTGCCATTTTGAGTGTCTGGGATATCCCAAAGTGAAATTAACAGAAATGTAGCGGACATGATTTGGGCATAGGTGCGGAGAGTCTGTCAGAACGCGAGTCGGTTTCTGACAGACTTTGGCGGGAGTTCAGGAGGAGGTCAATTTACAGGCGCAGTGAGCATTTTATTAGTATAGGAAGATTGAGAGATGGATTAGAATTATGAAGTTAGTACAGGGTAAATTGGAAGTGATTTAAGGTGGTTTTGAGTCAGGAAAAGGGTATGTATTTTAGAAGAAGATTAATTAGAGAGTGGTAAATTTAAGATTCTCTAGAAGAGATAAACAGTAAAGAGTAAGGAAGTAAAATGGAGGAAGCTGAGGCAGGTTTTGAGGAGAGGATGAAAGAGTATATGAAAAAAATGTTTGGGAAGATTACTGCATCCATTGATAAAAAATTGAGAGTAGTGTGGAGAAGAGATTAAAGAAAAAAGACTCTAATAAGAGATCTGGAGAGGGTGAGAATTTCTGGACAACAGAGGAAGTGGAGGTTGTCACAGGGGGATCAAATGAAAGCGTAAAAAGATGCAGAAAAGAAAACATGTGGAGATAAAAAGGATAGTTACAGAGCTTGAACGGAAGGTGCAGAAGGAATATGCTAAAAAGGCAAAGGAATGCGCTATAAAGGCATGTAAGCGGAAGCACAGTGTGGTGGCTTGTGACTCTTCCTCTACTAGTGGTGATATGGAGTTGACGTGCACAACAAGCTTTGAGGATTCTGATGTGGAGGAAGTTCCACTCAAAAAAAGGAAGGTGGATGGAAAGGAAATTAAGATGGAGATTGGTGATTTTATGGATCCTCAAGGTGAGGAGATGTTCGATCCTCAATTGATTCAGCATCCTCTGTTCTACAGTGGACTCCGCAGGAGCATGTGGCAAAGTATGTGAGGTTTTGGATAAGAAGGGAAATCCCTAAAGACGTAAGAACAAGATTAAGATCAAAGTGTCCAAGGCCAAGTATGGACTGTAAAGTGGCGTACATGCCAGAATTAGATCCAAAAATGCTGGCTTTCCTAAATAAAACAGGAAAAGATCCTAGAAGGGGTCTTGATAAAGGGCTTAAAGGTTGCCAAGATAGACTCCAGGACATGTTAGGGCCTTTAACAAAAAACTTTGATTTATGTGAAGAGGCACACTCTAGTCATACTGGAGTGGACGTTGTTGAGCTACGTCAGTGGATTCAGAGGGTGATTTGCCTTCTGGGGAATTCGAATGCAGCGTTATGTGTAGAAAGGAGGAAGAGCATACTATTTAAGATTGACCCTAAACTAGCGGAGTTAGCTAGTAAAAAAAATGGGTGAGCAAAGTGAGGGTTTGCTTTTCGGAGATGATTTCGTGAAGGATATGGCAAGGTATGTGGGTACCTTTAACTCACTTCAGAAGGCTCAGAATGATATCCGTAGGGTTTTTGGAATGGCCGGGAGAATGTGTGGTCGATTCCCCGGCAGAGGACAGGGGATTACCAGAGGTTCCTTTGGTAGAGGTTTTAGGCCCTATGGAGCAAGCTATGGCACGAGCTATGGTTCCCCGCAGACGGAACAGGGTAGTTTCTACCCACAGAGACAGAGGGCAAGGACAAGAGGCTTGCGGTCAGAAAGAAGAACAAGGGGTGCTTCAGGTAAGTTGTTTACTTGACCCTATTTCTATCCATGTAAAATTGGGCGGCAGACTAGTCCAGTTTGTTACGAGATGGAGAGAAATAACTCAAGATCCATGAGTCTTGGAAACAGTGACAGGTTATCGAATAGATTTTGTTCAAAAACCAGTACAAGAGAGGTGTCCCAATATTTTACGGTTTTCAAAGGAAATGGAGGATCTGGTGATGAAAGAAGTAAACGTTTTAGAAGCAAAAGGGGCGATGGAGAGAGCAATGGTGGTTCCAGGTTGTTTTGTAAGCAATTTGTTTTTAGTGGAAAAGAAGGAAAAGGGAATGAGGCCAGTAATAAATCTAAGAGAGCTAAACAATTAGGTTTGTTACAACCATTTAAAAATGGAAGGAATACATATGTTGCTGGACTTAATGAGGAAAGGGGATTGGTTAACCCGATTAGATCTGAAATATGCTTATCTGACAATTCCGATGTGCGAGGAGCAAAGGGATTTCCTTCAGTTTAGATGGAAAGGTGTGTTATGGAGGTTCAAAAGTCTCCTATTCAGGCTGACGTCAGCTCCATGGTGTTTTACAAAGGTTTTGAGGCCATTAGTGGCGTGGCTGAGGTCCAGCGGAATTCGTTTAATTGTTTATCTGGACGATATTTTATTAATGGCAGAGGAAAAGAGTTTGGCAATGGAGCAGACAGAGTTTGTTCTGAAGGTTATAGAGGATCTGGGTTTTGTGGTGAACAGGGAGATGTCTTGTGTGGAACCCCAGCAAATGATACAGTTTTTAGGCTTTCAGATACAGACATTGGAATGTGTATTGAGGTTGCTGATGGAGAAGGTGAAGAAATTACGGAAGGAGATGAAAAGTGTGAAGAATGCAGAGTGGATTACTTTGCGATAGCTGGCACGGCTGTTGGGTCTATCATCTGCGTCGATACAAGCAATCTTTCCCGCTCCCCTTCATTACAGAGCATTGCAGAGGTTGAAAGCAGTTCATTTGAAACAGGGGGCGAAATATTCTCAGAAAGCAAGGATGAATACGGAAACGAAGGAAGAGCTGGATTGGTGGTTGATGAGTCTGGAAGCATGGAATTGAAGGGCAATTTTTGGAGAGCTTCCAGAGATAGAAATAGAGTCGGATGCGAGTTTACGCATTTGGGGAGCAAGGTGTGGCCCAGTGTCGACAGGGGGACAATGGTCCAGGGAGGAAAAACAGTTACATATAAATTGTCTAGAGCTTTTGGCAGGGTCATTTGCGATAAAGAGTTTCAGGAAGGATCAGGTGAAATGTTGTGTTCTGTTGAAAATGGACAACTTGTCGGCGGTACGTTTTGTGAACAAGATGAGGGGTCCTCGGTCAAAGGGACTAGCGGATTTAGCTAAGGAATTTTGGAAGTTTTGTCTAGAGAAGGAAATTATGGTTCAAGCACAGTATATCCCAGGGTTGAGCAACGTAGAAGTGGATTGGTATTCAAGGTATTTCAAGGATGTGAGCAACTGGAGGTTGAACGGAGGGGTTTTTCAGAGGTTGTATCGAAGATGGGGTCCAATGCAAGTGGATTCGTTTGCGGACAGGCTGAATAAACAGCTGAAGGAATTTTACAGCTGGAGCCCGGAGGCAAAGGGGATAGATGCTTTTCTTCAGGAGTGGAATGTGGGGAGGCAATATGCATTCCCACCATTTTCAATGAGCCCAGTTGTGGTTTCTGAATTTGATGAGTTTGTTGATGGAGGATCCAGTCATGATGCCGAATTACAGGGACAATAATTTTGGATGTGCAGGGGAACGCTCACAAGATGGTAGGTTGAGGTCAGTAGAGGCTGGTGGCTTGGTTGATTTCAGAAGAGTATGGCAACTGCCTGGCAACCGCTCAGGAAGGCAGCACCGCTCAATCCGTCGGTACCGCTAGACCAGGAGAGCCTGCTGCCAGAGGTGAGATCCTGTACCCAGCCTTTGCGGGTACATGCAGGTTCGGATAGAGGCTTATGATATTGCATTGGCCCTATATCCTTTTTTGGTTTAGTTTCTTCACTTTATTTACTTGCAGTAGCGTTTCTTTGTAAGGTCCTGACGAAAGCCCGATCCACCTTGGGTCTTCGTGGGCTGAAACATGTTGACCACCTAAAACCCACACCATAGCGGTTCTAAATCCATACCGCAGGTGTACTGCTTTTTAATCCTGACAGTAGGCACCTTATGATTAAAGTTGGCTTTGGTGCCTCCTAGCCAGTTTTAGTTTATCACTCTTTCTCACATGTTCACCATTTTCATTTTTTGCGCTGCACCCTTGCTCACACATCCTTGCTCATCATATGTGGACTTAGTTAGTCCTAAATATTAGAAATGAAACATCCCTGAGCTCCTCCCTCTCAGAGAGGGGGTTGTAGCCCCCAAAGGAACTAGGTTTTTCCTTTGGGAGGAGAGTCCCTATGATGAAGCATGTCACCATTGGTGAGTGAGGGATTACGTCCTTAAAGGGATCTGCCCTTATGCATATTTTGTCCATTAGTTTCTTTCCAGTTAGGTTTACTATCACATAGGTTTAAGTAGTAAACTTCGAGGTAGTTCGTAGACCCTAGGATTCTTGTGTTTGTTAGTACTTCATTTAAAAACAGCCAGCCAACGCGTTTCGCCCAAACATGGGCTTCTTCAGGGCAAGAAAATATAAGCGCATAGCGTATCTTCTGGCAAGTAGATCAAAGGACCAATAAGAGCTAAATCTAATGCGCAATGACGTAGCTCAAGGTGGAACAAAGGTCGACAGGTATAGAGGTTGGTAATCAGCATCCTCGGGCCAGCACGTTACACGTGCTGGCCCCAGGACGCTGATTAGACGGTAAATCTATGCATCGAGTTTGAAAAAAAAACTATTTAAACTCACGTCTTGGTCCTTTTAAAATTGCTAATAACTCTGTCACAATTCATGCGAACCTGCTTCTCAGTGAATGCGCGATGTTCACCAATCCTCCTTGTGAATGTGAAGATTTGCCAAACACTCTTCGGGGTGCCCCCGACTGCCGAATGCTCTTAGATAAGCTCACAATCTAATAACACTACCGTTAATGTTCGCAACGTTCATGCATAGCTGGCTTCAAAATTCCACACTGCCGGTTTACTACCTTTCCAAGACTGTAGATTATTTTTTTTAAATCCATTCTGGTAGAACATTTAATTGCTGCTTGTTGCTGACAAACTCACATTGCCAGTTTCCTCCGTGTGAAATGCACTTCACAACCCGATCCATAACGTGCCTCCCTACAAGTTTCAGATGGATGTCAGACATAAATACATAAAGCTTAATAGCACGAAGGCCTGATGTTTGGCAGGTTTCATTTCCCATAAGCCTAATGTCACTTCATATGGATTGTCAGATGAAAATCCCACGTTAACAACGTTCATTTTATACGGATTGTAGACAAGTTTCAAGCCACATAATATCCAACGCCAAACACATACCTCTGTGGACTGTCTGTTGGAAAAGACACCGGTGGGGCATCCAAGGCGTTGTACAGGCTTAATTTTCAGGCTTCTTTTTGGACTCTGGCCATCTTCTTTTAGTTCCTCATGTAATTTCTTGGCTCTTCATGCGTGGTTCTTTTAAAAATCGTCGCCATTTTTGTAAATGATGAAAGTGCTGTCGTGGTATGTAGACCAGTAGTCAGGGATATAGTTAAGTAGATTTATTGGTTCAGGTAAGTTGGTACAGGGTGCCCCACCGGGAGCAGCATCCTGCTGCTCAGCCCCTTTCAATTTAACTGATCACTCATTCAAAGCATGCACACACTCCCAACATTCCATGACATCATACTCATGCAGGCTGAGCAACCAGGACTAATAAACATAGGATACAACAGTAACCTTCTACTACGGTTCTCTAGTGATCAGACTGCAGGATTATCTTTAGAACCTTGCCCTGCATGTGCTAAAACCTTAGAGACAGAAGAGCACATTCTTTTTTTTCTGTACAAAATACAAAAAGATCCGTAAAGATGGATATGAACGACCTGCTTAAACATTGGAGTTAGGCAACATCAGGTTGCCTACAGATCCTGAAAACTGATACCAAAGGACCAATAGTTTACGCGGTCAGCCTTTTCCTATTCTCGTTCTGGATCACACGGGAAAAGCTTCTGCATACCGATGGTGACGATTCTTAATTCTAAAAATTAAAACCCTATGATTCAAATTGATTTGCCACCTTAAATGAATTGTACGCTATAAGCAAAAACCTTTTTATTATTGTTACCCTAGTGTCATGCTCTTCAATTGTATGTTGTTTTATATGCCATTAGTTGATAAATGCTTTTAGAATTTTTAACTATGCACTTTTTTTTATGGTTTTTAGATATGTCTGATGATCTTTTCTTAATTGTTCAAATACTTTTAAAAACCAGTAGCATTCGTACTTGCATTTGTATACTTTGATGGTTTTAAAACAAACCGAATAAAGTTATTCGAACAGTTATTCGAACCTTACTGGGCTGTATAACTGGTCGTTGTTGTTAGACTTGGAGTCACTAGAACCGATCATACAAACTGTACATGCTGGGGACTCTGAAGTTCTTTCCAGGGACAGTGTTTTGGCCTTGAAAGAATTGGGCAGCTAGGAAGCCTCTGAGACACCTCCCTCAGCTAGCGCAGTTGTTTCAAATAAACCATAGTCAGGCACTTGCACACACTGCATTTTTCTTCTATACATTTTATTGAAAAACATTTTTAACAACAATAATTAACGGAGTTCTTGTAATGTATCATGAATACTTTGATAAATCTAATCAATTGTGTAGCCGCCTTATTTCTTCGTGTGGGTTATGTTTTGTTTTCGGTTTATTTTTGAAGAAATTGGGCTTGTTTTATGCTTTGGACCTCGCAACACTGCTCTGGCAGCAGCCACCACAGTCAGCGCTGTGCTGCCTGCTTTCTAGCTGCCGGGGGACCAGGTGCTGTCCAGACCCTCCGCGTCACCTTTCCCCGCGCACCGATCCCGCCACGATCGGTGGGAAACACCTCCCTGTCCGGGAGGAAGGCCGGAGTTGCCTTGCCGTGATGTCCCCGCGGGCAGCCAGGGCACCTTTCCAGCTTTCGAGGTGTGCGGCGGTGGAGGAGGCCTAGTCCCCCCTGCAGCGGCAGCTCTCCACCCCTCCTTCCTTTTCCAGCAGCAGCAATGATGGCCCAGGAGCCCGAGCAGCACCAGATGCCCACCATGGGGCCAGGGGCAGCGCTGCCAGCCCTGGTGCCTGGGCTTCCTGAGACCGAGGCTAGTGCTCTACAACACAAGATCAGGAACTCCATTTGGTAAGAACCGCCTGTTTACTGCAGACTTCACCCATTCATTGCATATGGGGAGGAGGAGCGGGGTTCAGCGGTTGTCATTATTTTACTATCCACAGAAACGGCTCTGGCTACACATGCTAAATATTCTAGGTTTCCTTTTCAATCAAAATCTGAAAGATATGAAAAGCATCCTGAAGATTAATTTTAGTAAATTTTTTAGGGCATCTCTTTACATTCACGAACGCTTGCTAGCTTTATTGTGGACATAACCCCGTTTTTTGGTTGATTTATATGCTAAAGGGTAATCTGTAGTGCGAACTCATGTTGTATGTTACAAAGTTTAAGTTTGAACATATACAGCAAGAAAAATAACGCCTTTGGTGAAAGACCACCATCTCAAGAAACAATCTGGGTGAGGAATGTGTGCTAGAAACGTATTATATGTTGTACCCATCTGCAATGTAGGGGCGTGTTGTATACCACTACACACTACACTACTTTGTGTGATGTTGAGGTCACAATATGAAAACATACATCTGTGGATGAAAGCCACCCTATGCAGAAATGTGATCTCTCTCTCTCTCTCTCATATTTATTTATTTTAAACGTGGTGCTGTTAAGGGCAGATATTTGGGGATTGGAGGGGGGGGGGGCGGCGGCTAGACCCAGCCCCTCTTTGCTCGTCACCTCCCCAGGTCACCGGTATATTGTTCTAGCATTGCATCATTTTGACAGCAAGGTATTGGGTATAAGAGCTGCCTCACCTCGCAGTATTTACATGTATTGTTTATGTAGCGCCTAACTGCGTGGGCGGTCAAGCGCTTAGTTTTAAAGTACTGTCATTATTATCATGAACCCTGGCATGTGTTTACAGGCGTGCCTACTTCTTGCAGGCGTGGTCTCGTAGCGACGGATGTGGGTAAAATCGTGCCCCAAAAGTGCCAAATTCTGTGGTGAAAATGGGCAGCTCACACATGTTCGTGAGGGGAGTGAAGGAAGATGAGGGCGGGTGATAGGGAAGGCGTAGGGATGGTCGCCAATGATAAACACGTTGATGCCGTCTGCCGTGATCGAGCATCGAGTGTACAGTGGAAAAAATATAATGCCAAGCAGAGGGAAGCTGCATCTGCGAGGGCCAGCAGGGGGACGTTATTTCTTCTCCCTGGTTGCTTGAAGGCGGCGACTGTAGGTGTAGTGTATTGGAGATCTTGTGGAGGAAAATACTATCATCCGCGTAGAGAGAGGGCGAAAACCCGCACTGTCTGTCAGTCTGCAGGATTAGGTGCTGCTGCATCTCTGGGTGTTGTCTTTTTTTCTACCTCTGATATGCTTTGTTTATGTTAAAGCCGATTTTACTGTACCAGGCTTGCCAATTTGCATTTTCTACCGAATAATCCGACGAGAACGTCTTTGAAGGGTGACAGTAACTGGTTTATTCCAATTCATCGCCTGAATTCACCGGGGTTTTAGCGCTATAAAACAACAACACGCATGCCTATTTTTGGAACGAGCTATCTTCCAATGACCGTTGAAAAACACCCATGAATGCCGTTTGTGTAATGAACAAGCATGGTCCTGGGGATATTTGGCTTCAGCAATGTGTTTCCATTTAGCTGCCCCCCTTTCTGACTGCCATTTAGGTCTGTGTGCACTGGGGGTGTGTGAGCCCATTTTAGAGCAATAACAAAGGTGGTGTGATGTGCAGAAATGTGCTGAATGGTTGATGCTCTTGTGCGTTTGCGGCTCAGTCACCAGGTTGGAGTCTGGTGGGAGGGGGGGACCTGTGATTGATGGACAACATCATCCCACCCCTTCATATATTTATTACACATCTCGAAACACTGACTGCAGCAATCTTTCTCAGGGAGATCGAGAAAAATGGATTAAATGTCGCCACTTGTAGAGCAGAGCTTTTCTATTTTTGAATCCGTATAGCGTTTTCTCCTCTTTTGTTCATTTTGAGAAATCAGGTGGAGAGGCTGTTTACATGACATTCGGATTTGATGTCATGTCAGAGTTCTAGACAAAATGGCTACTTCCCGATTAGGCTTATGGAAATGTGAGAATTGAGTTTTTTAACGTAGAGTATTTTACTGAGATTTTCACCCATCCATAGTAGAGTTGCTGGCCAAGTGATACAATTAAGTGATAAACACGTGGATTACAGTTTATTATCTACATTGATAGTGCTTGTTTAACGTCCATCCCACCATTCCGGACATTCATGTACCAGACAACTTTTAACACTTCGCTTTTTGCTCTATATTGTCCTCAGTTTCTTTCAGATGCAGCATTTTCAGTGGACTTTTTGGCCATGTGTAAAAGCGTGCAACGCCATTGTGCTGACTACGTAAATAGATTTTTTGTGTCATTTTAGTTCTCGTACTAGCCAAGAGCATTTTACTTTTAATAAAAATGTATATACTATTCATACCTATTTACACACAGGGACTTTATGTCCATCGGTTTGCTGCAGTGTCATTCACATTTTCCTTCCGCCCACCACAGCATGGGGCATAGGGTCAAGTCACTTCAGCCATTGGCTTACCTGGCTGCGAGTGTCTGCATTCTGCTCTGGCACAATGTGCAAATCAACGCCAATACAAATCACCTTCACTGCAAGGGACTACTGCTGCAGTGTCTGTTTTATATTAAAATATATAGGTATTTTTTTTTATTTTGGCCTGTGCATATTTTACTAAGTCGAGAGCTTGGCAGCTCTCGACTCATGTCGTGTGTCTCAATATAAAAATAAATCGCAAACCAAATAAGCATTGGAAAAACCAAAAGGATTGTCATCCAACATGATACATTTAGCTTTGCCAGTGCTTGTTATATTTTTCTGGTGGCGCTCCCTTTTTCAGGTGGAAGCCTGATTAAAAAAGTGAAATGGTAAGATTTCAATGTCTCTTAAAATAGTTCAGTTTGTTAAGTGTACACTGCAGAGGTATGGAGTGTCCTGGTCATAACTTTGAATACAATACATATTTTCTGAATGACAAAGATGTTAGTTTCCAACCTGCATTGTATTTATATTACAAACAGAAACAGAGAGCTGAGTAAAATACATAGTAAGTGTAAAACGGGCATCAAAAGCACAACGTATTCCCAGTTTTCCGAAGACAAGGAGCACAATGCAGATGAATATCCACATGGTATGGGAAGACAGATCCTTGACTGGACCATGTTTGGGCAATGGTTTATGCAGCCTGGTCTCCATAATACGTTTTTGGTATAGTTGTACTTGCCTGGCTTTTGAAAGCGACAACAAGAAGGTACAGTTAGCTAGATCTTCTTATTGTCTGTTGTATGGAAACAAAGTACTATATCACAAATTCCAATGGGGGCAGAAAAAGGAACCAAATACGGTTCCTGCAGTGATTACTCTCAGAGGTCTCGTTAGGGGTCCTCGGTCCATAATTCGCTAATTCACATGTGTGGATGCAAACTGGGCTTCATCATTCATGGTAGCTAGTAGAGGAATACTTTGCACCCATTCTTAAATAAGACTTTAGCTCCCTTGTCGTGAATGGTCAACTATTTTGTTTTATTTGTTTAATACAATTTTATTGATGCTGTTAAATTTTATAGAGATCGTTCTGAAAAATTCACTGTCAAAAATCGGTATTTTTCAACAGGATCAAAAATGAAATAAAACTTAACCAGCTTATCCTAGATCACATCAGTCTTTCAAATAATTATTTATAATTCTATTGACGATTTTATTTAGGAATCGGCACTTGTATAACAACTGAAGTGGATGGAGGAGAAATAAGTGAGAGGAGGAAATTCCAGAAGCCCAATAAAATGTTCACACCGTAGGGCAATTTAAGATTCTCTATTTTATTATTATTTGATGCTGTTAACTTATAAAATTTGACATGGTCAAGTTCCAGAGGGTTTCAGACATTGCCTTCCTGCTCTTGCACACATTTGGTAGTTGTATATCAATAAATCGGGGGCTTTTAAAGCACGCTACTCACCCGTGAGGGTCTCAAGGTGCTGGGGGGGGGGGGGGGGGGAGGGAGGAGGGGGGAGGGAGGAGGCAGCTACGGGTCAGCCGAAAAGGCAGGTTTTGAGGCTTTTCCTGAAGGTGTGCAGGGTAGGGGAGTGTCTGATGTTGACTGGGGGTTGTTCCAGTCCTTGGCCGCGATGTAGGAAAAGGCTCTTCCACCTGCTCTGGCTCTGCGGATGTGCTGGCTCTCTGCTAGGGCGAGGTAAGCGGAGCGGAGGTTTCTTTTGGGTACGTGGAAAGATACTCTTTTGTTGAGGTATTTGGGTCCGATGTTGTGGAGGGATTTGTTGGTGTGGGTGAGTAGCTTGAAGGTTAGTGTCTTTTCGACAGGAAGCTAGTGGAGGTCTCGCAGGTGCTGGGTCATGTGCTCATGTTGTGGGGTGCCGATGACGAGTCTGCCTGCAGTGTTCTGGCTGGTCTGGAGTTTGTGTAGCAGGTATTTGTTAATTCCAGCGTAGAGGGCATTACCGTAGTCCAATCTGCTGGTTATGAGTGCGTGGGTGATGGTCTTTCTGGGGGGATCCACTTGAAAGTACTGTGGAGGGAGTTGAAGCAGATATAGGCAACAGCGTTGATCTGGCGAGTCATGGTGAGGGAGGAGTCTAGAATGGTTCCCAGGTTTAGGGCGTGGTCTGTGGTGGGGGGTGTATTTCCGAGGGCGGAGGGCCACCAGGTGTTGTCCCATGCAGTGGGGCATGGTCCGAGGACGAGGACCTCTGTCTTCTCTGAGTTGAGGTTTAGGCAGTTGTTGCTCATCCAGGCTGCAACGTCTTTCATTCCTTCCTGAAAGCTGAGTTTGGTGTCTTTGGGGTTTTTCGTAAGGGAGAGGATGAACTGGGTGTCGGTGTAGGATATTATACTGAGCATGGGGCTGAGCAGTTGATCTCTGTGGATTCGGAGAAGAAGGGTGGGAGTCTGATCCTTTGGGTTCTGCTGGCGAGAAAGGAGCGGCTCCAGTCGACGCGGTCCCCCGTATGCCCAGATTGTGGAGTCTGTCTGCAAGAGTGCGGTGGGAGGCGGTGTCGAAGGCTGCTGAGAGGTCTAACAGAATGAGGGCTGTGGTGTGGCCCTGGTCGAGTAGGGAGCGGATGTGGTCGGTGGCGGCAAGGAGGGCAGTCTCTGTGCTGTAGTTACTGCGGAATCCGGACTAGGAGGAGTTGAGGATGGCGTTATCTTCGATGAAGGTGGTCAGCTGGGCGTTGATGAATTTCTTGGTGATCTTGGCTCTGAAGGGAAGGAGAGTGATGGGCCGGTAGTTTTTCAGGTCCGTTGGGTCAGTCGAGGGTTTCTTGAGGAGGGGCTTGACCTCTGCCTGCTTCCAAACGTTGGGGATGGTGCCGGATTCGAAGGAGGCGTTGATGGTGCAGTGTAGTTCGGGTGCTATGACGGCGGCAGCAGCTTTGTGGAAGATGTGTGGTGGGCAGGGGTCTGTGGTGGATACTGATTGGGTGCCCATCATGGTTGTGGTGGTGTCTTCGGTGGTGACGTGTGTCCAGGTGGTGATGGCGGGCTGGCTGTAGTTGCCAGAGGGGAGGGTGGTTTCTGGAGTCTGTTAGCTGAAGTTCTTGTAAAGGGCCTTGATTTTCAAGTGGAAGCAGGAGCGAAGCTTGTCGCAGAGGTCCTGAGACGGCGGAGCGTGGATGAGGGTGGAGTTAAGGTGCTCCTCTGGCCTTGCTCCAATTCCTTCATGGCGGGCGCGGGGCAGGCTTGTGTGAATTGGTGGTGTTGAAGGAGAAATGTACGCAGTGGTGGTCTGTCCAGAGGGGCTGCAAGGTGTGGCTGAAGTGGATGTTGGTCCCTCCTGAGAAAATGGGGTTGAGGATGTGTCCGGCCTTGTGGGTGGGGGTGGTGACGAGTTGCTTCAATCCGAGGTTGGCGAGGTTATCCAGGAGGGCGGTGGAGTCGCTGCAGTTGTCGAGGTCGAAGTTCAGATCTCCGATGAGTATGAGTATTTTGTCCATGGAGGCGATGGTGTGGGGTGCGATGAGGTTGTCAATGGTGGTGGTGAAAGAAGCACGAGGTCCAGGGTGCCTGTAAGCGAGGGTGCAGCCTAGTGGTTCTGGGGCTGGTCTGGTGGTCATTGTAGGTGAGGGAGTTGCTCGTGCTGGAGGTGGAGAGTCAGAGGGAGCTCTTGTGTACGATGGCGAGTCCTCCTCCTGGGCGGTGGGGGTGGGGGGTCCTTCCTCTGGATCTTATATCCATCGGGAATGGCGGTGAATATGTCGGGGGCGGAGGCTGCGTTTGTCTAGGTTTCCGTGAAGAAGGTGACATCTGGCGAGAGTATGTCGAGGAGGTCCCAGATCTCTACCGTGTCTGTGTAGGGAGTGCACGTTGAGGAAAATGCACTTCAGGGCTTCGATGGTGCGTGGGTCCGACGTGGATGCGGTGGGGGTCCTGTGGGTGGTAAAGGATTGTCGGCAGTGTCGGCAGGAGAACTGGCTGTGGGTGGTGTTCGGTGTTGACCACTGGCAGTTGTTGTTCCTTCCGGGGTCAAGTGCGAGGAGGGCAGTGGAGTTGTAGCAGTGGGAGGTCGGAGATCCAGGGTTCCTGGCGCTGGTTGCGGGCATGTCGCGGACGGGCGCAGACTGGGTTGCCTTTGGTGTGGCTGCGGAACGGCCACCATTAAATAGGGAAGTGGGGAGAGAAGTGCAGCTGGGTGACGGGAGCTGGAACCAGCAGAGGGGATGGGCCGTGGGGGTAGTAGCAGCGGGAAAAGGGCACTGAGAGCAACGGGCACAGGAAAACAAGGAACAGGCCAAAATCGGCCAGGTGCAGACAATATAAAATTAATACACAGGCCCTTTAACAAGACAGTGAAGAGGATACACGGGCACAATAACGAAACAATGAAGAGGATAGAAGGAAGACAGAAAACAGGCACAGAAAACAGCACAAACACAGAGACAGACAACAGCAGATCATCAGAAGAGCAAGGCTCTCCGACTGGACCACCAGGGATGAGGCGCAGGTAGGAGCCTGCGGGTAGAGGAGGGCCTCAAACACCTACCTGCGCAGGAGCAGCAGCCGCAGCACAACAGCAGAGCTGCTGGGGGAGAGAGCAGGTCTCTGACCAGGAGGTCCGACGTCTAGCTCCTAAGCTAGAGGTATAGCGCTAACCAAGATGAAATGCACGAGAGTGCCGTATAGTGTAAAAGCGGTAGAAAGTAATTGGAGGTTTTAGGGTTCTTAGTGTTGATTTGGACTGGTACCGTGTTGTAGTGTTCTTTAAAGAAGTGTATCTTCGGGTCTTTCCTAAATTGGATCACTTTGAAGCAGTCCTAGTGTTTATGGGGAATGTTGATCCAGAGCCCTGAAACATAGATTGAGGATGGCCATTTCTCTGTTAAACTTTTTAGCACTTTACCTCCAGTCGAATGCTATCCTATTATAGCAGATAACAAACTTGTTAGTCAGATTGGCAGTGGTGCCAGTTTGGATAGATTTGCAGTTTATGCAGCTAGTTTTGAAGTTAGCGTGGACCACCAAAGGGGGCTTAGTTGGCATGATAATTTTTCTTGAGTGTTTGTGAGGTGTGCAGTGGAGTATAGAATGTCCTTATGAGGGGCTAATGTGTGGTCTAGAGACAGGGGAATGGCATCATTGAGACGCAAGAGCATGTGTGCTTTCAAACTAGTTCTGAAGTCTTTTTTTTGTTGCACTTTCTTTAATAGTGAAAGCTGGTATAAGGCCATCTTGGTTTTCTTGGTGATGTGTTCCTTGAGGGTGAGGTTGGAGTCCAGGCTGAATCTGAGTGACGTGGAGGTAGATCTGTGACTATCCTGCTGCAGAGGCAGGTTAAAACTAGTGTTTTGCTGAACAGCAGGTATTCTCTTCTGGTGAGGTAACCTTTCAGTTTGATGCTACATGTCCTGATATTGATGAACCAGGCTTCGAAAACTCATAAAAAGTTTACTAGACCTGAAGGTCTAGTAATTTGAATAATCTACTCAACCTAACTGTGATGTACTTGACCCGTAAACTGGTCTTGAAATTGTGTGAACCTAAGCAAATATTTTATTTTACAAAGCCAACTTTTTCTTCATTATCACATTTGAGAGCACCTTCAAATAAGCAAGTGTAGCATTTCTGCTGTACAAAAAAAACCTCTTTTGTTTGATGGAATAGACTAAATGTTTGCTCCATGTATAATAAGAATCTAGCCCACATATAGGGTATACATTCACTAGTAAATGCATTGCTAGCAGGGTAGGAGTGTTTCTCAGTTTATATTTAAAAACTCACTTTTGTGGCCTACTGTCTTGAGCGGTCGACCTTGAAGCTGGCGAGCCAGTTTTTTATTTTTTTATGATTAATTCTTTTTGTTATTAAACAAAACTGACATCCATACAGATCACTTCCTATGCGGGAGTCAATACACAAATCAAACATTATACATGTATAGACAAATCGAATACACAGTGACAAATACAAGCTGTTTAGGGGGACATGAGCTGGTCATCCACATTTAAAGGTGCTGCTGGGGTGCAAATGTCTCCCCTGTACGTGTTCCTGGGGAGCCAGTTTTGAGTCTACGCAGGGATGCTCAACATCCTGTGATTTTGGGTACATCCCTTAATCTCCTGGTGCCTAACAAAATGAATGTGTCCGTATCTAATGCAACTGGTGCTCTAATACCTTCGGGTGGAGTACACGCTATATAACCAACCCTCCGCCCCCAAAAGTTGCACCATATATAGAGAATGTAGGGATTGCAATTTCCTGATTGCGATTCTTTTCTAATCGTAATTAGGAAATCACAAGTCCTAATGTCCAAAAATCTGGAAACTGGAAATAGCGATTCCTAATGGGCTTGCAATAGACCTACCTCATGAATATTAATGAGGTAGGTTGCAGTTTGTGACCCATTTGGAATTGCAAAGATGATGGCATGCTGGGGTCAGCACACAATCATGTCTGCGATTGCTTTTTAATAAAGCAATCTTTTTTTTTTTTTTTTTTAATGTAACCCGTTTTCCTAAAAGAATACAGGATGTGTTGAAAAAGGAAAAAATGGAACGTTTCAAGTTACATTTTTAAGAGTAGGCAGTTGTCTAAGGGACCACTGCCTGCTCTTACAAAATATTTGTAAATGGGGAGGTGTCCCATATGGACCGCTTCCGGTTTGCTAATTGTTACCACCACCCTTGAGAAGTCGGTAAAAAATTAATATTTTGGGACCGTAATTTGGTAACAAATATTTAAAAATACCAATTCAAATTGGTATTAGGAAGGAACGCCCTAAACATACCCCTTCCAAACACCGATTTGCAAACCCAAATTACGATTCGATAACAGGTTATCGAACCACAGTTTGGCTATTGTACCTTTTTAAAAAAAATCTTTTTTGCAGTTGCAAATGACCTGATTATGTAAATAAGCTGTTTGCGACCTCAAAAAAGGTTTTGTTAATGTCTTCCTATATTACTAAAGCATGATGTGGTAGAAGACTGTCATTTACAGACAGTAAATTTCCCATGGAAATGGGCTAAAACTATATAGTGTATAAAAAACCTGTGAAAATAGGATTCCAGCAGACATATTCAGCATTTTCACATCACCAAATAAAGAATTCTGATTTGTGTTCATCCTATTAAATTATGTTTTTCATCACACACAATTATAAAAATTGAGCTTCTTAACTACAGAAATGTATTTTGAAATGTTTGTACAGTTCTATTTTTAGCTATTTAAATGTTGTGTTAGAAAAAAAACCAGACATTCTAAAGCCTTTCATTTCACACTATTTGCACAGCATGTCAGGCAGTTAGTTCACTTTTCTAAATACTGGCACTCTGCAGTCATAGAAAGAAAAGTCTTTGTAAGAAGATGTAAACTGAACTCTGACCTCTGTCTCCAAACACAAAGCAAATGTGACAAGATAAAAACAAGATTTTAAGGCTTCTTTATTACCCCTTCACTTTATAAGTGAACAGAACACCTGTTTCTTATCAGCCCACCAGAACTGGCGAGTAGGCCCTAAATATAGTTTGCTGTGATAAAATCTGATTCGCCATAGTGAGCGGGCGGGTAGATGTTTTGAGGCTGGATGACATTCAGGCAGCGTTTGAGGTGTAATGCTGGGGAGACCTTGAAGTAGAGTGGTGTATCATTGGCATATTGTTGGATTTGGATGCTGTTGTTGGTGATCCATTTGAGGTTACTGTTCAAGTCTATATGGAGTGGGATGGTCAAAGTTAGCTGAGATATTCATTAATATCAGTAGACAGGAGTCCGCTTTATGTACCATCAGAGTGGTGCCATCTATGATTTGTACTAGAGACAGCTTGGTACTCCAGTGTGATTTAAAACTGTTATGGTAGTTGGACAGGAGATGGTTGGCATTGATGTGATCTTGAGTTTTGCGCAGACTGCTCTTTCAATGGTGTTAATGATGAAAGGTATCTTCACATGTTTTGCCTTCTGTTTTCACGCATGTTTTGTCTTTGAAATACATCATAGCCCAAGTTTTCTGGTACATCATAAATTGTGGTGTCGTGCTTGCAGTGTTCCCTTGCTTTGTGACGATTCACCAAGTCATTATTAATATTTCTGGTGTTTTCGCACTTACTGGTGATGTTGCTCAAAACGTTGACCCGAAAAGTACTATTCTTGGCACGTTTGAAAAGCATGGTTTTCAAAGCACCTTCTACTCTGTGACGGAGCCAACCACAGCGAGAATCTAATAATCTGTAAACGTTGTTTCTAGAGCCAACAATATTTTTTTTTACTACAACATACTGTCTGTTAGATACCGGTTGCCAGTTTAAAGACCTATCTCTGTAGTTCTAATTTCTGTGTTGTACTGATTCCGCTTATCATATTTCCTGACATGTTAACCAACATATTTCTTCTCTAGCTGTGTGTATCTAGTCACACCAGCTTCTGTGATTTGAAATTCTTCTTTGAAAAAATTAAAATACCTAAAGTGCTGCATCACTTTTTATTTGTTCTAGTGTTTCAACCAATCAATAGATTTATGCATTTTATTTACTTGTTTTTATATAATGACTCGTGCCTTGTCTTGATATTCGTGTTCTAAAATGGTTATCTGCCACTTGGGTGTGTCAATGGAACTTTCTTTTGATAATGGGAAAGGTTTCAAACAATTTACCTTATTCTTCCTTTCTATTTTCAGCTTATCTGTCAGCGCTATTTGATTTATAGCGTAGTATTTTAGTGGGTGGCCTTGCTTTAGCAGACAACAGGATCCATCTCCTATGACTTGTTCTACTCTGTCTTCCCTTAGTGATCTAGCGGGGGCATCCCTACTTTGTTAGAAGTACCCTCGCCTTTAGGGCTAGTTGGTGGCATGATTTATCAATGGATCATCATCCAGGGTACCGTGTGTACCTTAGTGGGCCCAGCAATAAAAAATAACAACGCCCTTTGTGTGTTTTCTTGGGATGTGATCTGGGATTAAAATTGCCTTTAGGAATTCAGTGTATTCGTATCCTTTATACCTTTCTGGATCCTTTTGGTAAGATTAAAACTGCTAGTTCGATGTATATAGAGTTACATCAACAAAGTTTTACATTTTTTATCCAGTTATTTAATGCCTGAAGGTCAAATAGCTATCTTTAGGACTATTACAAATAATAGTTCCTTTGTACTGCTTCTTAATTTAACTTTTTATTTCTGTGAATCTTCCAATATTTTGTGCTGGTTCTCCTTCATACTTGCATGTCATGTTTACAAACCAACTGCTTATTCTCGTCTGCTGGTAAATTTATCTAAATTTATACTCAATCCCCATAGAGCCAGAATCTGCATGGATGCGGATAGGTCCTGGGGAGGTGTGCACTCATGACGAATGTGTGACTACTGGGCACGTCCACCTCCAAGGCATCTCTGATATCCCCTCCCTCTTTTCCCCAGAAGACCCCTGAAAACCATTATTTTAAGCTAATAAATGTCCATCTGCCAGCCTCCCCTTGGTGAGTGAAGTGAGAGAAAAGTTCGTTTCTGTTGTATACACAGTAAGTTCTTCATTAAAAAGTAAAATACTTTCATTTATAGTTAATTTCTTAAAAACATCTACATTGATGTGCCCAGGCGACGCAAAATAAACAGCAAGTGCTGGCATTAGCGAATGCCAAAATGGCCATCAGTGTGTCATTGTGCCTACGTACGCATGGGCTACCATCTTGGAATGGGTTGTCCATTAATTAAAAGCCGTTCCTAAATTGACTCCGATGCATGTGCATGCGACGTGATCACAGACAGCCATTTTGTGATTTATTTTTTATTTACTGTTCCAACATAGTGTTCCAAAATAATGTTCCAAAATTAGAGATTTATAACAGTAAAAAAAAAAAAGTCGGAGAGAGGGAGAGAGAGAGAGAGAGAGAGAGAGGGAGAGAGGGAGATGGAGAGGTTGACCGATAGTACTGTGCAGATGTCAGGCCCTTGTAAGAAAAAAAGTGTGGTGTGTGTATGTGTGTGTGTGTGTGTGTGTATGTATGTGCGCGGTGTACGTATACATATATACAGGACTGGGAATCAACTGATGAGGGTAGTAAATAAAGTGACCTGGAAGAATGGGTGCTGGATGAAGGAAAATTGTTACTCACGCCCTCAAGGGGTTTTTGGGTTGCCCTTGTTTGTTTATATTAGGATATAGAAAACAAGCATTGACAAAGCCAATAGGTCATGCTTATGCGAGAGCTGTTGGCTTTGTCAAAGTCTTTTAGCCATGTTGTACAACAGTGCACCTATTGTGCAGGCAGCATGGCTAAAAGTTTAGGAAAAAAGCATTATGACATGGGCAGCACTGGCTGCGTCATAGCCCTTTTTTTAGGGCTTCTGGGGGTGAGGAAGGGACAAGCAACAGTGGTGGAGGGGCATCGAGGAGAGAGGAGGACAGAGGTACAGGGCAAGAAATGATGGGTGACGGGGAAGCAAAAACGAGGAACCCTCCTGCATGCTGTCCTGTCCTTGTGTGTATGTCTTATGTAGATACCAATTAACTCGACGAGTAGGTTTACTGTCACATTTGGTTATTTTCAGCTCCAGGCACCAGCTGATTGAAACATTCTTTGGATTTAAAGCAGGCTGAGACCATATATTTTCCGGTGGGTATGCCAGGTCGAGAATGGAGGCCGGCTTAAGTTCTGTTTTTACTGATTAGAGTAGTAATTCAAACCCCTTTTTTTGATTTCTTTTTTAGATTACATTGGTCCTGATGAGAACCTCATAATGCTAGAGGTTTGAAACGCGTAGACCAGTCGACCAGTCGGTCCTTTACACACTCCATATATAAAAAGTCCTGCCCTTGAAGTTTTCTTTGGGTTCAAAAGTGTCTATTAAGAAATTAACTGTCTTAAAAAGCCTAACACGGATAAACTATCTGTGTTCAATAAGGAGTAGTTGTGTTAGGACCTTTCAGTTTAGTGAAGTATGAGTCAGTTGTTTTGTGTATGAATGGATTGGCCAAGTATGGTAGAAGATTGAATGTTTAATGTGTCTAGGGTGCGGTTAATGTCTTTGATTGTTATTCATATTGTGTATATATATATGTTTGCACCAGGAATGTCTGTCTTTATCACACAATTAAATAATGTTTAAAACAAACAAATAAAAAACTTTTTGAAGAATAGGCAATTCCTAAAGCCCTATCTTTTGTGTTTCAATTCATGAAAGTTTTTTCAAAACAGTTGGTTATCCTAATCAAATCCAGATAGGACTATGTGTTTTGTTCTTTAGTATTTCGGGCTCAGTCCTGCTGGTTTTTTGAGCCAAAGCCCTGTGTTGGTTTATAGCTTGTTGTGCGGGCGCAGGCTCGCGAGGCTGTTCTTGCGGTAGAAGTAAGTCTTTCACCACGTAATTGTGACAACGGGTGTTGTTTAGAGACAAGTGCGTTGTGTGTTGATTATATGTTTGTTTATTGTTGTTTCATTGATTGTTTTATGTACAAACACATGTGTCACTTCACCTTACGAGTAAGTTAGACGATGGCAGAAAAAGATGCCTTCGCTTACAGTGAGGAACATATTCAGAACTTGATCCGGGCACCCCCCGTTTTCGCCTCAGCCACCTTGAGTGCCACTGCAAAAACTCAGAACGAATCTGACAAACTTATTCGATTACGTAAAAAACAAATCAGGACAGACCTACACGGTCATTTTCTATTACAACATCTCAAAGAAGGAACAATTCCAACAGGGTTACAAATACGAAATATTCCAGTCGTGTTTATTGACGACCCGATATATAAGAAAGGCTACAGCTGCATTGAGACTAAATGTAGTCGGGACTTAATGGTGTTGACTGTGGAAACAGCTCATAGGTTGTCACTGCTACAGCTACAAGAAATAGCCGACTTGGAAACTGAAGTTCGTAACAACCAAAGCCTTACCGACGCCAAAACATTACTTGAAAAAGTAGAAAAGGAGATATCTGAGTTTAAAGACTACACGGTCATCCAAAAAAGCAACAAGTTCGAAGCGGACAAAAAGAACTTCTCTTTGGAATCCACATACCCGTACCTAAACAAAGATTTTTATAGTAACAACGATTCGAGAAATTATTTACAAAACTATAGAGGACGTTCAAGAAAGAAATTCATCACTTTCTCTGACACAACATCTTCATCCTCGGGGGGTGAGTCGGAGGACAATACAACGACAAACATAAATCCAAGGTTAAAACAACAAAACCAAGACCAACAAATCAATCAAGGGTCGCATTTTTTAGCCCGAGGCCAGCGGCAGGGCAGAGGCCGCTTACGTTATTCACAGCCATGGGAAATGAGAACCCGACGTCAATACTACAGGAGTTAGCTCCGTCACCTGTGTTCAATTTGTCAGAAAAAATCTTGACAGGAGCGGAATTGTCTGTCCTATCAAAAGGACTTGGATTCGTTCCATCCCGGCAAACGGACTTTGTAAAACTGAAGTTGGAAATAATCGAATTCTGCCGGAAACTGCGGCTTAAAATATTTTTTCAGGACACCCCAGAAACCTCCTCAATAGAGACAACAGGCTTGAAGAGAAAATCCGTATTCTGTCCATGTGGCCCAAAAATCCCTAAAGAGATTAACACTTTTGAAAAGACCATTCTTTCAGGGATACAAACGATGGAAAAAAAGAAGAACTTCATCAAATACAATCTGGCCAAACAAGAAAAAGACGCCTTGCTGGCACTTAAAAATGACAGGTCGGTGGTAGTCAAACAAGCTGACAAAGGAGGTGCAGTGGTTATTTGGGACCTTAATAAATACAAAAAAGAAGCGCTACGTCAACTAGAGGACGTTAGTTGCTACCGTAAAATAGCAAGGGACCCAACCAAGGAGCTACAAATCCAACTTTTTCAAATCATCGAGGAAGGTCATACACAAGGATTCG
This sequence comes from Triturus cristatus, assembly GCF_964204655.1. NCBI lineage: Eukaryota > Metazoa > Chordata > Amphibia > Caudata > Salamandridae > Triturus > Triturus cristatus. Next base: position 363,200,819 of record NC_140583.1, read on the forward strand.
TTGGCCCAAAGGAGAGAATTTTTTTACAAAACAAGAATCCTAGGATACCAGTCTTTTATGTTATACCAAAACTACATAAAAGCGAAACGGACCCCCCTGGTAGACCAATCGTCTCAGGGTGTGAGTCGCTCATTGAACCAGTTGCACAATATATTGATTTCTTTCTGAAACCTTTCATTAACGACATTCCAGCCCACTTGAAAGACACCACAGCTTTCTTGAACCGAATAACAACAGTACAATTTGATAATAAAAATCAACTAATGGTTACTCTAGACGTGGTGTCACTTTACACTCAGATTCCCCAAGACCAAGCACTAGAGACTCTAACATGGTTCCTTGAGAACAGAGAACGACCAGTCCAGGTACCGTCGGATTTCATTCTGAAGCTTGCAAAATTTGCATTATCGAAAAATTATTTTTCGTTTGACTCAGATTTTTTCTTTCAAATCAAAGGCGTGGCGATGGGGTGTCCTTTCGCCCCAGAGCTAGCGGTGCTTTTTATGGGACTATACGAAAAGAATTTCATTTACGACAATAATCCTTATTCGGCTAATATCTCCAACTATATGAGATATATAGACGATATCTTCCTAATTTGGACTGGATCCCAACAACAATTGGACGAATTCGTAGGATGGCTCAATGAGCGCACGAGAGACATCAAATTTAACTGCACGGCTTCAGACAAAACAATAACATTTTTAGATGTACAAGTAGAAAACATATCAGGACAACTAGAGACCACACTCTTCAGGAAGCCTACCGATCGGAATAAGGCATTGCATTACACCAGCAATCATCCCCGGAGCTTAAAACAGAATTTACCGTATGGACAGTTCCTGCGGATTCGCAGAAATTGTTCACGGAAAGAGGAATATTTTTCACACGCCAACAAACTTAAAGACCGACTTCTTGAAAGAGGATATCCACGAAGACTACTCAAACATTCCCTAAAAAGAGCTTGGTGGACACCAAGGGAAACTTTATTGGTGAGCAAAAAGAGGAATACGGCCAACAGACCTGTTTGTGTCACCACATTCTGCCCCAATTCACATCAAATTCGCAAACTAGTCCTGTCGAATTGGCATCTGATCGACGGTCTACATAATGACTTTTCTACACCACCCCTATTTGCATTCAAAAAAGAAAAAAGTATAGCCAACTTCATTGTAAGAGCAGCTTTGCCCAAACAACAGTCCCCTACATTGAGAGGGCTACTAGCCCTGCCTCCAATCGTCGGGCATCACAGATGCGGGTCCTGCATCTGTTGTGATCAAACTGTGGAAGGTGATACGTTCACCTTCAGTAACATCTATTGGAAACATGAGGCCTTCACCAACTGTAGAACGAAAAATGTGATTTATGCAGTCACATGCCCATGTCCCAAATTGTACATAGGTAAGACCACACAGGAAGTACGACAACGCATCACTCAACACAAATCAAGGATCCGACGTAAAGTTGAAAACGCACCATTGGTGAGTCATTGGACCATACTGAAACACCGCGAGGAAGACCTAAAGTGGACAGTTTTGTCCAAAATTGAGCTAGATCCGCGAGGGGGGGACTTAGACAGTCGCCTGAGCCAAAAGGAGTCATTCCTAATTATGAAATTTAATACCACGACCAACGGCCTTAACGAAATAGCTGAGATATATAGACCACTCACGACGTGAGTGTGATCTGTATACTTGTGACATTTCGTCCAACCGGGTCACCAAATTCCTTTAAAGTTATTCGTCCTCTTGGGTATTCCCTTCAATATAAGTTCTTTTTTACAAAAAAGCAGTCCACCAAGTTGGTTCCATATTGGTTTATTCAGAATTTCTTATACCTCTCGTGACGAGCACAGCATATAACCTTGAACCAAGTTTTCGTCCAAAAACTCTATGTTAAACTTCATTTCCCATGGTCACCATGGAAAGAACTACAAATCCCACGATTCCTGGGCATGCGCTTCACCTTTCTTCAAAAGATCGAAAATTCACTTCCTGGTTACGGATTCAACCCCCGGTTCCTGTTTATGGCTTCGTTGGACGGTGGGAACGACGTAAAGACATCGTTACCAGGTAGGAGACGAACCACCGGTTCCCCGTGAAGGGGAAGCTTTTAATCACGTCTCAGCGCTATAGAACATGAGCCAAGCGCAACTGACACCGACTTCGCTTGTCGTTACAGCCTCTTTTGGTAGAAGCATTCACAGCCCGACCACGATGAAAAAATCAAAGGGAACATATGCCCGCCATACTCGTTGACCAGCTAAAATCGCAGGGTGAGCAACCCTCCTGCATGCTGTCCTGTCCTTGTGTGTATGTCTTATGTAGATACCAATTAACTCGACGAGTAGGTTTACTGTCACATTTGGTTATTTTCAGCTCCAGGCACCAGCTGATTGAAACATTCTTTGGATTTAAAGCAGGCTGAGACCATATATTTTCCGGTGGGTATGCCAGGTCGAGAATGGAGGCCGGCTTAAGTTCTGTTTTTACTGATTAGAGTAGTAATTCAAACCCCTTTTTTTGATTTCTTTTTTAGATTACATTGGTCCTGACGAGAACCTCATAATGCTAGAGGTTTGAAACGCGTAGACCAGTCGACCAGTCGGTCCTTTACACACTCCATATATAAAAAGTCCTGCCCTTGAAGTTTTCTTTGGGTTCAAAAGTGTCTATTAAGAAATTAACTGTCTTAAAAAGCCTAACACGGATAAACTATCTGTGTTCAACAAGGAGTAGTTGTGTTAGGACCTTTCAGTTTAGTGAAGTATGAGTCAGTTGTTTTGTGTATGAATGGATTGGCCAAGTATGGTAGAAGATTGAATGTTTAATGTGTCTAGGGTGCGGTTAATGTCTTTGATTGTTATTCATATTGTGTATATATATATGTTTGCACCAGGAATGTCTGTCTTTATCACACAATTAAATAATGTTTAAAACAAACAAATAAAAAACTTTTTGAAGAATAGGCAATTCCTAAAGCCCTATCTTTTGTGTTTCAATTCATGAAAGTTTTTTCAAAACAGTTGGTTATCCTAATCAAATCCAGATAGGACTATGTGTTTTGTTCTTTAGGGTAAGTGGCAGGGCAGGAGGAATAGGCAAAGCAATAAAGTGTGAGTGGACGAGGCAATCATTGATGATTAAGCAACAATATGGGGAGGTGGACGGGGCAAGTAACAATGACAAGGTAACAACGCAAAAGGTGGAGAGGGATGGGACAACAACAACGTGGTGCAGGATGAGGGGAGGACGGGCGACAACCTAAAAACACATGGACTCTTAGTGAGTTCTGCCAGTGGACGCAATAAGTACATGGGGCCAGAAAGCGCGAGCAGGGAAGGACTCTCACAAAGAAAGGAAACCGTACTAGGGCTATGCTCCAGGAGAAGAGAAAAGCACACAAAGAGCAAGTAAATCTGGACCACGCTAACCAAACAGGAGGCATCAAATAAGAATGACTTGAAGCCAACCAGTGGTAAGTGTTGTGGGTTAGGAGCACCAAATAAAGATCTCACATCAAGTAGTTTTTTGTAGACGACGTTAATTCCAATACAGGACCCACGACCACTTCCCTGCATAATAGCCCATCAAGTGACTGCCAAAGCTTACATTATAGAACATTCCTTTAAGAAATGTTACATTCTACTAATTTCTAAAGCCTAAGCAATGTTAATGGTATAACACACAAAAGAAATACAAGTACCTTACATACTACATTATCCCCCCTTTATCAAACAAATGAAAACAAAAACCTTTATAAACCAATACTTTAATAAGTGACATAATCCTTAAATCTAACAGAAGCAGACAACTCTTCGAACACGATTAGATCCACCTATTTCTCCAGCTCCAGAAGCAGACGGAACTGCAGCTTAAATTTCAACTCCAGCTGCAGATGAACAATCTCTACCGCCAAGCAAATCTAACCGGCATTTCATCACATTTTCTGTATGCTGTCTCTCTGAATGGCAACCACCCTTCTTTATCATACTCTCACACATCCTTGGTAAGGAACTTTTCACCAATGATTCTAGCTTGTTCTTTACTCACCTTGATCACAGCATTCTTGTTCCCTCTCCGCTTCTCTTCAAGCAACACACCCAATTCAAACACCTTCACAACGCGGGTTCTGCCAGTCTAGATTCACCTTTTCACAACTTTTTAAAAAATTTTTTTTAACCAAAACCCAATCACCAGGAATCAAACATTTCTCTTTCACACCTTTCGCTCGCAGATTTGCTCTATATCCACATTCCCACAACGTTGTCCTAATCTGTCTTCCAACCATGCAAGCTTTGACAAATCAAAAAGGTTTTCTACCTCTCAGTAAAACAATAGGAGCAACGTCAGTGGTACTAGATGGAATAGTATTGTAACTCCACACTTTCTGCAGTAAATATTTAGCTCCATTCAAATTATTAGAAACTGCAATCCTTCTTTAAGCATGCGGTTCGCCTTTCAACTAAATCATTGAAGGAAGGGCTATTTAGAGAAACTCTTAACATGCTTGACGTCCCATGAGTTAAGAAAATCGGAATTTGTTTACGAAATGAAATGAGCTCCATTATTGGAAACCAGTTTAGAACCCTCCAGATGAAATATATGTTCAAGAAATTTAATAGCATTTAAGGAATTAACTGTTGTCACTAACGCTAAATACAACCATTTTGAAAAATAGTCCATAGCAACAATGTGGTATCTATTTCAGTTGCCTAACATATTGTATGGACCAGCGTAATCAAGTCCTATTTTTTTCCCAGGCTCCTCTCGGCCAGTCAGCTGGACACAGTGGAAAGTTTCCAGTGATTATCTGAGCATAAACATTCCCTCCAGCTCTCAACATATTTCTTAACCTGCACATCAATGCCTGGCCACCAGTAACACTGCTTAATCTTCTTAAATGTGGCAAATATTCCTAAGTGTCCAATGTGCACCAAATACATTATTTTATCCTTTAAACCAAGTAGTGGGACAAAAACGTCTTGTCTAACAACGTCATTGACAAGAGATAGTTCAGAAGAAACTTGTGAAAAGACCCTCAATTCCAAACTTATACTTCTATCATGGCCATTCCTTCACTAGATGTTTCTTAACTAGTTTCAATACATCAACTTTGCTGCAACATAAATTCCACTCCGTTTCAGCAATACGAAACTGAGCAGTAGCATTCTTAACAGTCATGACACCTTCATCCTCCTTAAACATAATTCATCATCCTTCACAGTCCGGTGAGACAAACAGTTCGCCTTGATATTTTTGCCACCAGAAGTATATAACATTTCAAATTTGAATTCCTGGAGTCTTGGCAGTAACCTAATCAAATGAACACACAAGGGACGCCCTCTCAATTGTGTTGTATTTCTTCTCAGCTACACTCTGTATCCTAAAGGCAAATGCAATGTTTTTTTTTCCTTGTACAAACTGGATAAGTACAGCACCCAAACACTTGGCGCTGGCATCAGCTATGATAAAACGTTTTGCTCCTTGTGTGAAAGGCCTAATGGCAAATGCGTTAACAATTAAATCCTTGATACCATCAAAAGCCAATTGAGCTTCATTTGACCACACATTTCACATTCTTTTTTAATAAACTCCTTAAAGTTTGTGCTGTCCATGTATAGCCCAAATCAAGCGAGATATTCAATAAGACCTAAGAATGTTAGGAGAGTATCTTTGTCCTCAGGAATAGGTGCTGCACTAATGGCTTTTCAACGGCTACGGTTTTATTCCATCAGGTGACAAGTTATTCGTCAGAAAATCAACATTGCTTTCCATGAACTTACATTTTACTTGATTAACTGTCATACCGTATTTCTCTAGCCTCTTCATGACAATGTCCAAAAGTTCCAAATGATGAGGAACATCATCAGAATGTATAAGTGTGTTGTCTTGAAATGTCTGAATATGGTCAATGCTCACAGCGGATGCAAGCACAAACTGTAAACATTTGTACATGCACGCACTGAATTCTTACTAAGTGGTATCTGGTGGTAGGCAGACCGTAGAGATATGGTTCAAAATACTTTACTAGAACCGAATTTTGCAAGCATATCCTGAATTTTCGGGAGCGGGTGACAGTTAACTAAAATATTTCCGTTCAAAACAATCAAATCCGCACATGAACGGATCTCGCTAGTTTTCTTCTATGCAATTACAGTAGCGGAAACCCAATCAATGACTCAACAAGAGTAATAATTCCTTGGGTGCACATGTTATCTAATAACTCCTTCAATTCTACACGCACAGACAATGGTCCAGGTCTGACTTTTTAGACTACAGGAGATAAATTAGTCTTCAGTATTTGTAGAATGTTCGAAACCTTTAATAACACTTACTTTCTCACTTAATACATGGGAATATTTTCTTAAGTGTGTCGAGTGTCTTCTCTTCTAATCTGTCATAGAGTATACTGGTTCACTGAAATCTGGTTTGAGGATGATCCCTAAATTTGCTTGATCCTGCCACCCCAAAATATCACGTCCGTCTTGGCTATGTAAATGTTCATAAAAATGCTTTCACCTTTGAACACAATAACCTCATTAAAATATCCCTTCATACCTTACATACTGCAGTGAGCGGGCTCTGTTGCCCCTACAAGTTAATAAAATACCTTGGAAGCACAGTTCATGCGCTATCTGTCAAAAAAGTGTGTAATGTAAAAAAAACAAAAAAACATGTTGGACAGGGGAGCAACAGGGGGAAAAGTAGAAAGAGCAATTGGGCAAGTTTGTCAGAAGAGCAAACGGATAGGGGTGTCAGACCAAGGAAAGAGGCGCATTTCATGGAGTACTGACAAGGGAAGAAAAACGTTCCTGCAAGTCAGCAGTGGATGGATACAACTCAGCCAATCCGAATACTGACATTTTCCTGGGCCCGACAAATATAAGAATAATGAGGAAAGATATCAAATCAAAAGCAGAGACCTGACTTAGACAAATTGTATGCAAAGGACAGACTCAAATCACACCCTAGATATATGTAATGTATTGGAAACAATATATTACCTATAGCTTAAGCTATCTGTGAGACCTTAAATCTCTAGCTTTATCTTTTGTGTTGTGGTAAGATTTTATTTTTCAAACTTTACAAATGCACAGAATAGGAATAGTATAGGCACTAGAAGTGCAAACGTCTCTCTCATACAAAACAGGTACAATACAACAGCAGCAGTGCAAGTTTCCTGCATCCAGAGCATCGGCAGTAGCAATGCAAGCGTGTCTGAAACAGAATAGGTATAGTACTGAGCAACAGCACAGGGATAGATGCAGTGGCGGCTCGCATAGGGTGTGCTGTGGGGCGTCGAGGGGCAGGGTGGGGGCTAGTAAACTCAGACATACGATGGAACAGAGGTTAGCTTTCCTCCGTTCCGTCGTATGTCCGAGTTTAATACCCCCCCTCTCTGCCCCACCTCCGCCCCGTCCAGCAGCACGCCCCATGCGAGCCCCAACTGGACAGATTTGCACAGCAAACACCAATGTCGTCTTACTTTGGATCGATTGGAAACAAAGCTGTAATGGGGAAAACCTAGATGGGTCATGCTTCAAAAAGATTGAGTCATAAGTGGCCATGATACAACCATTAGTGTAATAAAAATAGGAAAGTGTCCTTCCAGCACAATGGTAGGGACCCGGCCGCAATATAGAAGACTAAGCGGTGCCAGTGGTTGGTGTGTATGATGTCAGCGATGCAGCAGGACAGACTTATTTTCTCGACTATGAAGAATCAATGGTTGGGGTGGAAGAAAACTAAAAGGAGCTCTTCTTCTTTTTTTTTTGGTTTTTTTTTTTGTTTTTTAACTGTTTGTCACCAAATGCCTCCTTATTTAGTTGTCTAAAACATGTTTTCCTTCAAGCAGTAGGCAGAGAAAATATACTTGTGTTTAGTTCTCATTAAATCCCCACTTAAGCTAGCCACTAGCATGCCACCCAAGCCTGATTTAATGCTGCTTTACACATATTACTCATTTATAAGTCTTGAAAAGTTAAATTTAGCGTAGGTAGGATTGAAGAATGGATGGAATGCCAGCTGTGATTTATTATTGGTCACCATAGCGGCAGTGGTCCGTTTCCTATCTTGGAACAATCATTTATATTAATGCAGTGAGAATTTCAAGCAATCTCTTCTGAGCCATCTCTTTTAAAACATTATTGAGTTGTAGATAATTAGAAAATGTATAAACAAAGTATAGAATTGGCTTAGGGTATTTATATAGCAGTTGGAGGTGATGTATTTGGAGGTGTAAGTTCCCTTTCAGGGTGGAAGTGATGTAAGATGAAGATTGTATGTGTTGTTGTTTCGAGAGCATAGGTGGTAGGTTTAGTATAGCTAGGGTAGATGGTTTTGTCGGGGTCCAAGTGTGTAGTGGTGTATGTGGTGGGTTGGTGGAATAAACCAAATGAAAAATTATATGCAGGCGACAGCCATGCAAAGGTATGGAAGTTCTTCATTGTCACCTGGGCAGGCAATGGGGACAAGCATCATGTGTCGCTGGTGTTTAGGTAGCAATGTAGATGTTGGTGTAATTGTGTAGTAGTTGTGTGAGTATGGCGGGCTGAAGGATTTTTTAATGTATTTTATAAAAAAAAGCTTGTCCACAAAAGTAACATACAGTTTATTACACAAATATCGGTTTACAAAGATGTTGCTTCATAGTATAGTAGCAATATTTCATTGGCGGCCCGGAACTACGGATCCCGCCCAAACACTCAATGCTCAGCAGGAAATGTCAGATCCAGGGTTCCATCCCCGGGGGTCCAACAAATCAACATTATATTATTCCGCTTGTTTGTCCCAGTGTAAACCCACTCTTGAAAATTTAGATTCTTGTAAATTCAGGACTCTCACCCTGTTTGTGTACTCTTACATTATATCCTGGGTGCGTTCATCCCTGCATTTCAACCAGTATCAGACAGGGAGACTATATTACATGTCCCACCTGGCCCCCAGTTTTTATTTTATTTTTATTTTTTACCTCCGCCTCCACAAGATCATGGGTAGGACTGGTATCTGCTAACTGAACAAAGAGTGCCTTCACCATGTCAGCACATCTCTCTGGATCCTTATTCACTTTTCATCGCACCACAATTGTTTCATGGGTGACTCTTTAGCTGTGGCCCATTACAGACGGTACTTCCTTGGGCAGCAAGCTAGGGCTTATCCAGTGTATGTCAATACACCTCTTAGTCAACAACGTTGTACCTAGTCTGAAAAAACTTCGCCTTCATGCACTTTCTCCTCACGTTTTTGGTATTTTTAATTTTGCAATATCTATCTGAAATGGTGTGCTCCCTGAGTATTGAACCCATAATATCAGTGGAACCAAGTATTGAGGACAACATTTTTAGAAAAAAAGTCGACCGGGTAGTAAATCTAGTCTATTTATACCAAACTCCAAATATATGTACGTACATGGTACATAAATCTTCAAGGTATGCAGATGTGGAGTTGGAATCGTCCATTTACACTTCCCGTTCTGCACTTACCTGTTGCTTTTGATAATTGGTCCCTCAATATTCTTGTGCCACGATATTGTTGGTGTCGATATTCAGTAGTAGTAGTATATCCATCCAAGATGGATAGATAAATAAAAATTAAAAAAACTTGAATTGGCGCATAATCACTTTTTTCTTTTCTTTTACAGCACAAGTCCCAGCAGTAAGTTGCTCCATATAATATTTTTTTTTAAAAAGACTTCCGGGGTGGGTGAGGGTCAATGGAACAGGGAATGGTGGGCGAATAAAGCAAAAATAAAACTGAGTGGTGTGAAGGGAGGAAAAACCGCGCACAAGAGAGCAAGATTGATGGCGGGGGAGAAGATCATTAAGGAGAGAGGAGTGCAGGGGCGAGGGAGAGCATGAGAGAGAGAACAGCACCCAAGGGAGATACCAGCACACAGCTTGGGGGAGGGGAATACGCACACAAGGGAGAGAGCTGGAAAACTCGTGGACTCTCATGCACTGCTTCACCAAAAATAAATAAGTAGTTCCTTTTGATTGTCATTGTACTGCTCACATTTAGGGATGGTAAAGAGGCTATGCTGCAGGAGAGCATGAAACACAAGAAGAGTAAGGCAACTCCACAAAATGAGAAGCAAAAAAACGAGTGACAACAAAACCAAAGTTCTTGGTAAGCCCACAATAGATTTTTCATAACCAAACAATTTGCCCTGTATGGTAGGAGAGTTCTTCAAACCTGGACTGGAGCACCTAGTGATTTATCAAAATGGGAAACCAGGCGACTGTTGCTCGGAGGCTCTCACCAGATTTCCCACCTCTGTTGGAAACATTGCCCTCCACATCACCATCATTCCAGAAGTCATGGCTCCGAGGCCCCCAGGAATCTGCTCTCTGGTGGATCTATAATGAAAAAAATAGCCCAATCACCTCGTCTCATCCTCCCCTGCCCATGGCTCTGAGACCCCAAGGAGTTAGAATACTTCCTGCTCTGCACATGAGCTCTGTTGCCAGTCGATTTTGAGATTAGCTCCCTGCATCGCTTTACTTTTCTCTCCTGACTCCCCTTGAAATAAATCAAAGACAGCCTGAAAACCGAAGGAAAAATATGTCTCTTCGATGTTGTGTTTATTTCCAAGCACTTCCCTCCCCTGACCTTGGGATGAAAGGACGCAGTGATGTTTCTGAGGTAATGGAACTTCCTGCCAATGTAGTCACATCCCTAAGGGTGTGCATCCCATAGTTAGAAGATATCTGGGCTAGGGTGTAGGCGCTCTAGTCGGGTTTTAAGTGGTCATAGAGGTTGTGATGTACTATTTATGTGGTGGTGCGGGATTGGATGTAAGGTGTAGATGGAGTTGTGTACACTGGAGGCACAGGAAGTTTACCATAGTGTAGGTGCACATTTGTGTATCGCAGCATATTGTTAGTGGTGGACGAGAAAACTGGTACAAGTATGCTTAAAGGAAAACTTGCCACATTTTTAAAACTTTTAGGAGGTTGTACGATGTTACTACTGGCGGATTCATCAGTCACGCCTTTACCATGCACACAGCAGGCCTTTACAGTGTGTTGCATTACATTGTGGGTCTTTACCTCATATTTTTGTGGTATTCTCTCTCTATATTTTTAGGGTTTAAATCTATTTGATTGAGTTTGTAGTAACACGGTACACGGCAATCCGTCTGCATCCACTGGCCGACTGTGTTTTAGCATTAATAGGCAGTGTGCATCAATCAAATCAAGAAGCTTTATTCGATTGTAACATTGTGCAATCATAAAAGCAATACATAAATCGTTAAAATCAAAGTGACAGTATAAAACAATATAGCTCCATAAGTATCGATCATATATATAAATAAAGACATAGATATAATCGGGAATACAAAAATTGACATCCACAGTTAATTCAAACACTAAGCTCTTCCTATAGGCGACCGTCTTTTTCAAAAACATCCCAACTTTCCATATCATATCAGCATTATCCAAGGTTTGCAATGCAATATACGCAGGTCGACAAGTCCTAAATCCCATCATTTTTAACATTGGTCGAATCCCCACTTTCCTAATTTCAGAGTACAAACCACAAAAAAAAAATAACATGGATGGTGAATTGACATGAGCCATCATCACAAGGACAAACTGTCGACTCCAATTGTTCATATTAGGAAAGCTGGTGAGTCTATGAAATATACCAAGTTGGAATCTTGTTACTAAAAACCCATCAAACCCTGCTGGATCTATGGCTAAGTAAGGCTGTATTTTAAAAACACTTCAAATCATTTGATTATCTAATACCGAGGGTTTAGAAATTTCAGTCGTCAGCCTTATCCTTTCCAGAATGCAATGCCTTCTTTTTTTAGTTCCTTCCTACTTACTGAGTGCAAGGCTTCAGGGTCAGTAAAATATTCAGGATGGCCCAGATTATGCATAAAATTAGAAACATAATAAATCCAAGGAATCCTTAAAACTTTTTCCAATTTTAAAATATCCTTTAAAAGATCCCTATTTAATGTGGATTCCTCTTTAGTCCATACACTGTGCCACAATAAGACTGTCTCAAGTTTAATCATGTCAGTCAGATATGTTAATCCCAATTCTGCATGACAGATGTAGACAGATGTTGTTCTTGGTACAGACAGTAAATATCTTAAAAATGTATTTTCCACTACTTGTAGGGAGTTAGTATTTGTAATACCCCAGATTCCAGACCCATAAATTGCAGTGGAAATGCATTTGCCTGGTAAATTTGTAAAAGTGCAAGTGGTGGTCGCAACCCTAATCTTTCGAAAACTGGGTGAGTGCGGATATAGTGTTAATAAAACTAAGTATTTTACATCTTATTGCCTGTGTCCACATGTCCTCTTGGTGGAACATAACACCCAGATATGAAAAAGTTTTTGTTATGTCAATCTTTTGATCCTCAATAAACACTTCCCGACATTTTTTTCTCCCCACCCCACAGCTCATAACGTAGGTCTTAGACGTGTTCACGTTTAGAACTAAATCCCGCATAAAATCATTAAAACCATTCAAGACTCTCTGTAAACCGACTTGGGTTCTGGACATTAAAACCGCATTGTCGTCGTATAAAAGAGCAGGGATAGGGCAGCCATTAATTTTAGGGAAGTCCACCTTTTGCTCAAGTAATGCGCCTTCCAAATCATTTATGTATAAGTTAAAAAGAAATGGTGGAAGGCCACATCTTTGTCGGACTCCCCTGCGGATTGGGATTGGAGAAATGGTCCCACCCTTAACCTCAAAGCGGACTCTGGTTTGGGCATCAGAGTAAAACCGCCTTAAAAAGTAAATAATTTGATGATCCACACCTATCCTTTCTAGAATTTCTCACAATTTAATATGTTGTACCGAGTCTAAAGCTGCTGTCAAATCTACAAAGGCTAAAAACAAATTATCCTTTTTCACACGAACATATTTTCCCACCAATAAAGTAAGATTAAGAGACTGCTCAATAGTGCCCACTCCTTCGCGAAAGCCATACTGCAAATCGGATAAAATCTTATTATCAGATACCCAGGCTTTTAGTCTTACTAAAATTACTCAGCCCAAGATTTTTGTCATTGAGTCGAGCAAAGAAATGGGCCTGTAGCATCTAGGATCTTGACGGTTTCCTTTTTTAAAAATAGGAACTATGATTGACTCCGTCCAAGTTGCTGGGAATGGAGCGTGGCAACTAGCATTTGCTACTTGCGTAAGGATCGGGCCCCAAAGAGATAAATTTGACTTAAAGAGATCACTGGGGACACCATCGGGTCCAGGCGCCTTTCCTCCACGGATGTTGGAGATTGCCGTCACCACCTCGTCTAGGGTGAATTTGAGGTCAGTAGTATGTGATTTATTCCTTAATAAGGATTCGCAGTCAGGTCGATCTGTTCCCCTGAAGACCTCTGTGAAATGCTCAATCCACTGTTCCTCTGAGATAGCAATCTCAATAGAAGGACCCCCGTCTGGTTTCAGAAAAGGTGCTTTTACCGCCTTCCAGAAGGCACTACTATCCCTACTTAAGGCAGCCGAATGTAGGGCCTCCCAGGCTTCTCTTTTCAAACTATCTCTTCTCGCCTTAATTGCTAGATTATACGTTCTCCTTGCCACCCTAATGGCCTCACAATCTCTCGGAATAGCGTGAAGAGTCTTTTTTAAGTTTGTGTGTGCTTTGGTGCATTGTGAGTCAAACCAACCCGTTAATTTAGCCTTCCTGGCCTTATGAACAGAAAGGATTTTCCTCTCGGTGCTTGATATTGATTCAAAAGCCTCTAAAATGCTACCTGGGCCAGCTAAATTGCTAGTACAAATATCAAATTCATCTTTGCAAGTAGTCACCACAATTGTTTGGACACAATCGGGATCAATCATAGCTCATTTCAATGCAAAACCATTTTTTCTAACCAGTGCAAGTGACTCCAAAGGCATTGGAGCAATATTATCTCTATTTCAACTTTTTAAATATCCTTTAAATGTTGCACACAGTGGGAAATGGTCACTCAGTGAAATATCTCCGATGTGAAATGAGCTAACCTGAGCAGCATAAAAATTTGACAGCAATAAAAACTCAATTGTGGAGTATAAACCCTGCCCATTAAAAGTATACCCCATAGATACTGGTTCCAGGCACATTTCATTTACAAAACCTAAGTCCAGGTTGCTTTGCAACTCCTTTAACCGTTCCCCAACTTTTGAGTGTTTAAAATGTGTGCCACTGGGCCTTTCCTCCACATTGAATCCACACACATTTGGATCATCAGTGGGACATAAACCACAGTTAAAATCTCCTGCGAGTAGGATCCGAGTGTCCGAGACACTCTTATGCTAGAGGGATTGAACATCAGTTATTAACTCATTAAAAACAGCTTCTACATCAAGCGTGGGAATATTGTTATACAAATTAATCAAAATTATTGACCTCTTGCTATCTATCTTAATATTAATAATTTGAAAAAAGGCATTGTGTAGCCTAGATTCTATTTGACCAAAATTCAGCGTATTTGCAATATAAGTACAGAGGCCTCCCTTTAGTCTACCTCCTTTAATATCTCGTGCCTCAGTGTAAGGTTCTATACCCATTGATATGTAGTGGGTCTCTAGCCCATGTCTCTTGAAGGCAGAGAATATCCTCCTGACTTTGAATGAAATCGCACCAAATTGGGTTTAACAATTTGTGGTGTAATCCTGCTATATTCCAAGAGACAAGTTTACAGAGGATTTCCTCTCCTATATTGTCCTGGATATGCATTGGTAATTTTAATTAAGCAAGGTTATTATCAAGGTGCATTACGGGTTGCATAACTTTAGCGGTTGTGACTCCTTCTAATAAATTTACTTGAGTGGCACAGGGCAGTGATGAATGATTGTAATCTCTATCTGATGGCCCTTGCAGGGGAGCTCCTTGGGTGGGAGTGATATCGCAGTTAAGACAACTTTCTACAATAAAGGAATTACCAGCGTCATCATAGATAGATGGTTCATGTATGCTACATTTGGATCATTGGGCTAGGGTAGGCAAGTATTCTTTATACGATGCACTAGGAGCTTGATCGAATGGTCAATCAATGGCGTCTAGGGACTCAAATACTTCAAAACGATTGCTGGTTGGCACAATATATCGAGAAGAACTACTATTAGAGAAGAGAGGCTGTTGGAGATGAAGCTGTTCAATGGTCAAGGGGTTATAGAAAAACCCCAGGGGGAAAATATTAATACCATTTACGTTAATCTCCCCAGTTCCTGCTCTATTGAGAATGTGCCGTACTAGATTTGGCGATCTAAATGATAAAACAATACGCTCTCCCTGCAATCGTTTGTTTGACTTTCCAACCCATGAGACTCGTCTTGCCATTTTGAATTCACTGAAAAGAGCATTATTTAGCCCTGTTCTGGTATTAAGAAAATGACAAGCTTTATTGCGTAGAGTTGACCAGTGTTCAAGATCATTACCAAGCACAGGAGGGACATTTGCTAAGACCACTGTATATATGGGGTCGCTTCAGGTGGGAGATTTAAGACCATATTGGGTGAGGCTTCGTATGTCCTACACTGCTTTCGTGCAACAGAACCTAGGTCTACAGCCATTATTATCACCAACAGCAGAGCTAGCTAATTGGGATGGAGCTACTAACCTTTCAAGTACAATTAATCTTTCTTCAATACTGCACAACTTCTGTATCACGGGGGCAAGAAGGTCAGTAATCAGTGACCCCAAACATTTACAAATATCGTCCTCACTTGACCGAGCAATATTAGAAGTCCCATCGTTATTGCCGTTATTCGCCATGGCATTACTGGGGAATGATGACATAGAAGAGCAAGCTTTGTTATTCGTTACCGTAGAGGTTATTCTGGGTACAGTTTTATGAGTTGCTTGTTGATTTTGTTTCTGTGACACACATCTTTTCTTTCTTGTTCCCTGATCTAGTCCCTGATCTAGTCCCTTCTTGCCTCCCTGGTTTTTCGTTGCTTTCTGGCCTCTAGTACGAACTCCAGTACACTGTGTCTCCGGCTCATGCTCAATAAACAGACTCATATCCTGGGCCGACAGATTAGAGTTCTTATTGCAGATGGATCCCGGTGAATCAGCAGTGGCATCAGTCAATCGGGAGACGATGGAAGTTTCCGGGCCACTACTCTGGGCATTGACTGTACTATTATCAGGCTGATGTGCAAAAAGAGATTGCGGGTCCAGGGATAGCCTCCGTTCAGTTAGTGCAATTTAATGCATCAGGGCATACTCAGTGCGCACAAGAAACGCGTCTAGGGTACCTGCCACCCCTGAGCCCGCACCCGCTTTGCGGCTATTGATTTGGACGTGCGCAGTCACAGCGCAGACCGGCTCAGCAGCCTCGTTCCTTCACTATTTTGCGCGCGTAAGGGAAAGAGACACTCCCTCAACCAATGCCAAAAAACAAAGTAACTGTTCCCACTTTAAGTAACACAATGGTTTTTTTTTTTTTTTTGAAACCGTTTATTACAAAGTTCAAAGAATATACAAAGATGGGCCTACAACCTTCAGGCCGGCCGCTAGCAAACAAGAGGAGCATAAGATACACACAGTAGAACGCAGGCAGCGGTAAAGGGAAACATACAGGAGTTAGCCGCGTTGATGGCCACACCATACGGACCCCACATGACGGTTTCTTTTAAACATAAATAACAACAAACAAAATCCAACCACAAGGCAACGCACGCTCGAAAACAGCAGCATGTGCTCCCCTAGAAGGGGGACCCTACCAAACCATAGGAGTATCAAGGGGGGGGAGAAGGTCAGAACAGGGACTGGGTGGACTCAGTGTCCGGTACCGGAGAGCTAAACCGGCTAAGGGGATGGGGCAGGCGACGGATCGGGCAATAACGGCGGGGCGCAGATTCCACCACGGTAGGCGTTCCAGGGGCCCCACACTTTCACCCATGTCCCAGGCTTATCTCTAGCTACATACACCACCTTTTCCCTAAACATGCACCAGTCCATATTTTCCTTCCAGGCCGAAACAGTCGGGGGCCTCTGGGAACCCCACAGTTGAGCGATATCGCGCTTGGCCACCATATATCCCAGAGTCACCCACCACGTCTGTGGCGCCGAATAGTCGGTTGGTTCCCACACGTTCAACAGGCATCTCCTCGCTTCGGGCAGCAGCGGCACACGCGTAACCACCCGCAGGACCTCATGCACACCACGCCAGAATCGCTCCACCTCTGGGCATTCCCACAAAATATGAAGAAAGGTCCCCAAAGAACCACACCCACGCTTACACAATCCGTCCACAGCATAGCCCATACGCAATAGCCTTGGCCCCGTTATGTAGACCCTATGGAGTATCTTGAGCTGGACGAAGCGAAGGCGGGCCGGTATGGCCACCTCTTTCGGGGAGGCCACCGCAGAGACCCAGTCCTCGTCGTCCAGCTCCAATCCATCGGCAACCCAAGCCTCGCGAAGGTCAAGCAGCAGTCCCACGCGGTCATTGATCAGTTTTTTATAGATTAACGAGATCGTGCTTTCCGGTACATGTCCATCCAGCACTCTATCTTCCAGAGGGGAGTACTCCGGGATGGAGGCAACGTCCGGGAAGGCGGAGCATAGTGCATGACGGATCTGCATATACCGAAAGTACTCCCTGTCTTGCAACTGGAATTCCGTCTGCAACATCCCGAACGTTTTGAATCCCCCCCTCGTCCAGAGATCCCCCACCCTGCTAATGCCTATCATGTCCCACTTCTCGAAGCCCTTCGAGGTCCACAGGGAGCCCAACTGCTCAGATGCGTACAGTGGTGACGCCCGGGTCAAACGATCCTTCCACCCCATCGCTACATTAGCCGCGTGCCACACTCGTACCATGACACGCGTGGGGCCCGTAAGACGTGCGTCGAGCGAGCTGGAGTAGAGCGCTCGATTATAGTCACCACCCGGCAGTAGCATCTTATCCATTTCAAAGGCCGGGTTTAGGGCGGGCCCGTATAGGCCGTGATTAATCGCAGCCAGCTGGGAGGCCCAATAATACCGTTTAATATCCGGGAGGGCAATCCCCCCGTCATACCACGGGAGCGTCAGCTTGGCCAGGGCGATACGCGGTCTCCTGTCCCAGAACAGGCGGCGTTGCAAGCTCTCCACCTCGCGGAAGTAGCGCACCGGGACGAGGTCCATTGTATTCTGCAGAGCGTACAGGAAACGCGGCAGCGACATCATCTTAAACAATGCCGCCCGGCCGAGCGGCGAGAGCGGCAAACGCCGCCAACGCGCGACATCCTCCTTCAGGCGCTGGAGGGGGGGCAGCAGGTTTCGACCATACCGGGCCTCCGCGTCTAGGGTGATGAAGATACCCCGGTACCTAAATCCCTGCGGGGCGATCTGGATAGGACAGCCCCGCGGAAGGATAGGAGCCTCCCCAGAGAGAACATACACGCACGATTTATCCCAGTTGATGACAAGGCCGGAGTTACGACCAAATGAGTGCAATACATCAACCAGTACTATCAGTGATTTACGTGGGGAAGCCAGGTACAGGAGAATATCGTCCGCATATAGAGACACGCGGTCCTCATACTCGGGGGTCCAGCGGAGACCACGAATAGAAGGTTCCCACCGCAGCCACTCGGCCAGGGGCTCCAGGGCAAGCGCAAAAAGAAGCGGCGATAACGGGCAGCCCTGCCGCGTGCCCCTGCCCAACTCAAACGGAGCCGACACTCTACCGTTCACAAACACCTGTGCCAGTGGGCCAGAGTACAACAATTTAACCCAGCTGATAAACCCTGGGCCAAACCCAAATTTCGCGAGCGTCGCCCAAATATATGGCCATTCAAGTGTGTAAAACGCCATAGTGGCGTCCAAGGATGCCAAGATGGCCGGCTCCCGTATGAACGGGACACGTGCGAGCACCCCATGCAAACGCCGCAGGTTAAGCGCTGTGTTACGGTGGGGAATAAAGCCGGACTGGTCCTGGTGGACCAAGTCACACACCACGCCGACCAGCCGGTTGGCCAGAACCTTGGCGAGAATTTTGGGCTCTGCATTCAATAACGAAATGGGTCGGTAGGATGTAACCCGGTCCCGTGGCCTCCCCTCCTTGTGGATAACCACGATGGTAGCCAGACGCTGGTCTAGCGGGAGGGAACCCACCGAGTGGGCCGCAAGGAACATAGCACGGAGATGCGGCGCCAGCGTATCCGGCCGTAGCTTATACAACTCGACGGGAAGACCATTAGGACCCATGGCCTTGCCGGAAGCGACCGAGCATATGGCGAGGGCAATTTCTTCGGAGGTTGGAGCGGCGTCCAACAACACTCTGTCCTCCTCAGAAAGGGAAGGCAGCACGATATCTCGGAGCAGGGCATGGGAATCCTCTTCAGAGCGGGAAGACACTGGGGAATATACCCCACGGAAATAGTCCGCGAAGCAGGAGACAATTTCCTCCGGTTCAGTGACACACACACCATTCGGTTTCTCAATCAACGGGACAACACGACTCGCTCTCTCTTTTTTATCCAGCCACGCAATCAATTTACCAGCCTTATCACCCACATCATACAGTCTCCCCTGTTGCTCTCTACTGAGGCCCCTGGCCGCCTCCGTGACGAGGGCCTTATAGGCCGCTTGCTTGAGTTGGAGAACATGTAATTTATCCTCCGTCACCCCACGTTCTAGATCCCCCTCCAACTCGGTTATCTCAGCTTCCACACGGGTCACCTCCTCCCGCTCGTGCCTCCGGGAGTGGGAAATAAGGGACAGGGCTTCTCCTCGGAGTACTGTCTTGAACGCCTCCCACAGTGAGACCGCCGATGACACAGACCCCACATTCTCGTCAAAGTAGCGCTTAAGGGATTTAATCAGCTCTGCGCGAATGGTGGGGTCACGCAGGTACCAGGGATTGATCGGGGCCACTCTACCCTCTCCCCTCGGCAAAACATCAAAGTGCAACAAGAGCGGGGAGTGGTCCGAAATACCCCGTGCCAAATGGCGCACTTCTCCCACCCTCCCTACATAAGCCGCTGGGACCAGGACATAATCTAGCCGTGAGAGACTACCATGGGCCCCTGAATGGAAGGTGTACTGTAGCTGCGTGGGATGTTTTAGTCGCCAACAATCCACAAGCCCCAGGGTATCCAAGAGGCCAGATAACCACTCTTGGGCCCGGGGGAGATCCCTAGGGGGGTGACGATCCACAGTTCCGGAAACTACAGCATTAAAATCCCCCCCCCACCACTAGAATCCCCTCCGGAAGGCCAAGGAGGAGGTGCCCCAGGTCCGCAAAGGTGGTCGTCTGCAGCCCCGGTGGGACATATACTGACACAAAAACGACCACTCTGCCCTCCAGTCTGCCCACCAAAAACGTGTAACGTCCCCTATCGTCATGGCGCACCTCATCAATCTCCAACGGGAGCGAGTTTTTAACCATAATGCCCACACCCCTTGAACCGGACGTGAAGCCCGCATGGGCCACAAGGCGGTAGCCCCGTCGATTCATAGCGCAAAAGGAGTTGCCAAGGAGGTGCGTCTCCTGCAGAAAAACTATATCGGGCGAAGTTCGCTTCAAGAACTGCAGGACCACACCTCGTTTTATCCTGTCCCCCAGTCCATTAACATTCCAGGACAACAAACTCAGTCCCCTACCCCCCATCGTAAACAGAAGTCATCACTCGTCCCCCAGAGAGCACTGTAGGAATAACACAAAGATACGTTTGCCTTGTGGTGTAA
Source organism: Triturus cristatus (assembly GCF_964204655.1). Taxonomy (NCBI): domain Eukaryota; kingdom Metazoa; phylum Chordata; class Amphibia; order Caudata; family Salamandridae; genus Triturus; species Triturus cristatus. The sequence goes on from NC_140583.1 coordinate 363,221,470, forward strand.
ACGAACAACACCCCACCCCAACCCACCCATTCCAACAAAACTCCCCCCACCCTGCACCCCTGCATGAGCCCGGACAGCCCCCCCAACTTGCAGTGTGCCTGTCGCCCCTATAAAAAGAAACTAGCTAGACCCCCAGAGGAGGAAAGAGTACCCCTTCTAGACCCAACACAACCTCCATGGGAGGGGAATGTACAAAGACAGACGCTTGATTGAAAGTAGCATCGTATTCGTCCAGAGTGAGGCCCAATATTGACCCCTCAGTCCCGATCCAGGGGGCCGCCTCCTCCCGCCGCCCCCCCCCCCCGCCATCTCGATCACGATCCCCAGACAGAGTGTCCAGCCAGTCCCCGGCCGCTTCGGGACGATCAAAAAAGTGCGTGCGACCATCCACCTCCACTCGCAGCTTGGCCGGGAAGAGCATGGCGTACTTTAAGTTCAGGTCCCGGAGTCGGCGTTTAACGCCGAGGAAGCTCAGTCTTTGCTTCTGGACCGCTTGGGTGAAATCAGGGTAAAAGTTCACCTCCATATTGTCCAACTTAACCGGCCCATGTAGTCTGGAAGCTTGCAGGATAGCGTCTCTGTCCCGAAAGTTAAAAATCCGGGCAATGAGAGGTCGCGGAGGGGCTCCGACCTTCGGCCTTCCCCCGGGAACCCTGTGGGCCCTCTCCACAGCGAAAAATTTACTCAGGCCCCGAGGCTGGAGATGGGTAGCGATCAGGTCCTCCACAAATAGATCCGCCGCCGCTTCCTCCCGTCCCTCGGGTACTCCGATGATTCGGATGTTATTCCTCCGGGCCCGACTCTCGGAATCCTCGAGGCGCCGCTCCATAAGTGCGCTCACCTGACTTAGCCGGCGTACCTCCAGTTGTAGTGCTGCCACCTCAGTCGTAAGGCCCGATGCGGTGTGGGCCAAAGAGTCAACTCGATCGTTGGTCTTGGAAAGATCGGCCCTCACCAGGCCAACGTCTACAAGGACCGCATCGATCTTCTGTGCCAGGGTGTCGAACCGCTGGCCCACCGAGGCCTTCATCTCGGAAATGGCGCCCATGACGTCGTGGAGAGTCAGATCCGTGGGCAAGTCCGGGGCATCAGAAGGGCCCTCAGGGGACTTGTGCGGTCCGCCGGGAGATCCCCTCTGGAGGGTATAGCGGTCCATGCTGTTGGCCGGATGGACGGTGCCACGTCGGGTCGACTTGGTCTTAGACCGATCCCCATCTTGTTTCGTGGCCATCTCCGCTGGTCCCACAATCGAACCAGCAACGCCGTAGAGGGCAGGCAATCAGGGCCACGATCTCCGGGGGGGCCACCCCAGATCGGCGGGGTGGGCCACAGCAGGCAGGCAGGCCGGGTCCCCCAGCGAGGCCACACCAACACAAAAGGCTCCGCGATCTCACTTGCAGAAACGGCGAGAAAGCGAAAGCGAAAGTGCGGGGTACGCGACTCGCCAGGCCCGGCCCGCCGTTGTTGTTCACTTTGCCACTGGGTCACCCCCCAACGCAAATCCGGGGGTTCGGCGAGAAGAAGGCCGCAAACCTCAATCGGTGCTCACTCCGGCACCCGAGGTCCGATTCGAAAACGGAAAACGGGTTCCACCTCAGCTCAGGCTCACCAACACAGTCCCCTCAATCGAGGCAGGATGAATTCAGGATAAATGTAGGAGGTTGCGGAGGTCCTCGGGAGCCTCGCACCTACGCGGCCATCTTGGTTGCGCGCTAGGCTCCTCGAAGTAACACAATGTTAATGTCTCCAGGGAGAAGTCCTGTTTCCAAAATTACTGAATCCGTAATTTCTAATAGTCCGATATGGAGGGGGCGGGTGCTGGGGCCAAAGCAAAGCCAAAATTCAAAGTTCAAAATTTTAAGTTCTAAATGAGGGCAGCCACCTACTAGCCTGCCGATTACTTCTTCCCCTCCACTGCGTGCTAGGAGTCTAGGAAACTAAAGGTCTCACCCCGTCTCCCTGCCTCCGTACCTCACCGGCACCAGTACTCTGTTCAAATGCCGGCCGAATCGGCAACTCCTCCACGGCTCCCGTTGGCTCCTCAGTCACTCAGTTACTCTGGACTGCATTCCACTGGACACCCAGCTGGGCGGTAACGGGTGCTGACTGCAGAATGCCACAAAAAGCTTGCCGCTTGCAAGCTGGCTTCCGGCTCCACGGTCGATGCTCCGCCTCCACCTCTGCTCGTCACGTCACCAGGCAGCCAGTCAAAAACTGTGCTCTGCAGGTGTCCCGTGTCCGTCCCGGAGCCCTCGGCTGTCAGTCACCGCAGAAACCCCCATTCAATAACAATCGAAACGAGCGAGAGAAAGAGGTCAGAAAGAAGGTTAGGCCCGTGTGGAGAAGGAAGTTAGGCAGGGGGGCGCCACGGGTGTCTAGGCTTCCAAAATGGTGCAACTGGGGCCTGTGTTAAGCATAGAATCCGTTGGTATTGGTGGCAGGACAGTTCACGGAATTCCTCTGAGAGGTACTGTATGCAGGGTTGCCACATTTTGTGAAAGCTTGGTAGTTGTATTCTGGCTATTGCAGTTAGCTTCTCCATCCCCAGTATGCCCCAAACCTTAGGTAGCCAATCCAAATGTGACCGTACGATTTCCATGCCCCACTTAGCGAGTAATATTTGTTTAGCTACTCCCAGCAGTAAGGTAATTGCTGTACCTCTCTGTGATCGCAGCAAATATGCAAGTGGGTTGGGAGGCCTACAAGTATATAGCTTGGTAATTTGGGTATGCCTGTCTGGAACATGGTGTTTACTGCTTCCAGGAGCTTGGACCAAAAGGGGTCTAGTTTAGGACACTGCCATAGTATGTGTGTGTGCGCGCCCTGTTGTCCACAGTGTTGCCAACTTTGCCCGTCCCAAGAGTGGTCCCAGGCGGCTATCCTGGCTGGGGTGTGGCACCAATAGTAGGTGATCTGCAGTAGCATTTCTTTGCTAGTTGTATTGAGTGCTGAGGTACGTGCCCGATGAAGGATGTCGCTCCACTCCTTGTCCGTAAAGGTATGTTCGTATTTTCTCTCCCATCTGTCAATGGCCAGTGAGGCAGGGGGGCGGGGCAGCATTATCAAGAAGGAGTAGATATCCGAGAGTAGCTTTTTATCATTGGTCCGCGTAAGGATCCACTTCTTGAAAGCAGTCGGTGTTCTGCTGGCATGAGGGCTGGAACCAGGGCTGAGCGACCCAGTGAGCCACCGTCTGATACTGCCAGTGCACCGTGTCGGGCAGGCTGTAGCAGGATTGCAGTGTGTGAAAGGCCATGAGCCCTTCTGCATTAAACAGGTCTCCAATGCGCTTCCAGTTGGCCTCCTGCCATGCCCCAAACGCCACCCCTGTAGCTGCTGGTGGGAAGTCTGGGTTCCCTATCAAAGGTGTCTGTGGTGAGATAGGGGTGGAAAGACCGTGTTGCTGCTGTACACTATCCCACACTCTAACCGTAGCTTACACGGCTAGAGAAACATACACAACCCTCGGCCTATGTGGTTTTTGCAGCCATGGTATCTTCCAAATATGGCTAGCCGCTGTAGCCTGGTCAGTAAAACACCAGTGTTTTTCAGTGAGTGTATGAGCCAATTCTACCATGTAGCGGAGTTGCGCCCACTGGTAGTAGCAGCATTGCAGGTTCGGAATACCCAATCCCTCTATGGATAGGGGGAGGTACGTATGGGCTTGGCCATCCTCACTCGCCTTCCCTTCCAGATGAAATCCCACATGAGTGATTGCCTCTCCAGCCCCCCACGGGTCATAGACAGGATACAATGTTTGCATGACGTATAAGAGCTTAGGGAGAAGCGTCATTTAACCGCTGCCAAACGTCTCAACCACGAGAGCTTGTGGAACTTCCTCTTGGTGAGGTCGTTCCTTGCAAGTGATAAGAGGTTCCCATAGTTGTATGTGGCAGTGGCTGTAAGTGTGGGGTATATCTGTATCCCGAGATAAGGGATGCCACTCTCTACCCGGCGGTATGGGTGTTGGCCACTGAGTCAGGTGCGCTACGTCTCTGAGATGGTCAGGCCGAGAAGTAGGGATTTCTGGGGATTGATTTTAAACGCAGAAGCTGCCCAGAACGCATTTAGCTCCGTCGAGACTGCCTTCAAAGATGTGTCAGAAACAGTGAGAGTCAAGAGTATATCATCCACATAGAGCATTATCTTATGTTCCCGTCTCCCCGTTGCTATGCCAGAGATCTGCTGGTTGGTCCTTATTCTTTCTGCAAATGGCTCCATGTAGAGTGCAAGGGGAACGGGGGGGCAACCCTGTCTGGTCTCTCGCTCAATTGGAAAAGGGGACGATCATATACCGTTCACCCGTATGGTACCTCGTAGTCGTGGCCCCAAGCCCACCCGCTCCAACGCCAGACACAGGTACGGCCAGTGTACTCGGTCGAATGCTTTCTTGGCATCGACAGTGAGCAGAACTGCTGGAACACGTGAACGATGTATCATGTCCAGGAGGTAGCACAATCTTTTTGTGTTGTCACTACACCCTCTCTCTAAGATAAAACTGGCTTGGTCGGAGTCAACCAACACTTGTACATAAGGGGCGAGCCTGTGTGCTAGAATTCTGGTGATGATTTTCACATCAACATTTAGGAGGGCGATACGACGCACAGTCTCTAGGGTCTTTACCCAATTTTGGAATCACTGTTATAGTTGCCTGGAGCATCGATTCCGGTAGCCCACTCAGCCCCAATTTCAGCGACACTATATAATTCACTATCTGAGGGCCAAAATGTTTATAGAATTCCACCCCGTACCCGTCCGGGCCTGGTGCTTTGTTGGGTTTGATGTCCTTTTCAAACACCTCAAAGTTGGTCCCTTCCGCTACTGGAGGGAACATAGACGCTAAATAAATGTTAGCGTTTGTGCCTCGAAGTAGCTCAGCCTTCTAAAGATTCTTATAGAATTCTTGGAACTCGTTGGCTATATCTATGTCTGAAGAGCACATGGCGCCATCGGCCCATCGTATCTTCAAGACCCTTTGATCCGCTACCTGCGCGTGAAGATGGTGTGCTAGCATGCGCCCTGCTTTGTTACCCCCAGCATAGTACTTCTGGCGTATTCTAAGAAGGGCGTACTCCGCTCTACCCATGTCTAATGCTCGCAGCTGCTTCCTTGCCACAGTCAGTTGGCGGCGGACTGCTGCAGAACCCGACCGGACATGAGCTGACTATAGGTCTTTTATCTGGGTTTCCAACTGGCGGCGTTTCTCCTTTCGCTCCCTGTTAAATCCTGCAGCTAGGACCAAGAAGTGTCCTCTCATAACCACCTTCAGGGTTTCCCATAATGTGTTGAAGGACGTCTCGGGAATATCGTCATGGTCGAGGCAGGTGCGTAATGCTGTCTGTGTGTCCGTCCTTATTTTGTTGTAAGTCAGGAGTTTTGTGTTCGGTCGCCAGTGAGGAGGGGTAGGCGTTTGTCCTCTGTGGTTAAACCGCAGGATTAGCGAGGTATGGACTGAAAGTGACACCACCCCAATTTCTACTGAGAGTGTGTCACGGGTGACCCCGGGTAATGTGAGGAAATAATCTATATGCGCTTACGTCTGGTGAGACGCTGAGAAGAATGTGTAGTCTCCCGCGGTGGGTTGTGTGTGTCTCCATATATAGGTGAATCCTGTCTCGCTCAGCCATTGTTTGGTGCCCGTTGTAAGTCCCTCATCCTGTCCCGACCACGGCACTGACCTGTCCCTTCTAGTATCCATTGCTATGTTAAAATCTCCTCCCACAACGTTTTCCTTATCTGGGGAGGTGAGGAGCCGACCCATGACATCACTAAGAAATGCTTCCTGTGTCTCATTTGGATCATATATTGTGGCAATTGTGTACCTGGTTCCATGTAGCATAACCTGCAACGCGAACAGCCTTCCTGTAGAAGTGAGATTTTTATCTGTCTAACTGGTGCAGGGACACCCTTTGTCTACGGGTTCACAAAATGAGGATCAACACTGGAGTGGAAACAAAATACAAGTTTATTTCACTCATGAGAGGAGTCCCATCATTCAGACACTGCAAGTGCCCGAGGGAGGGGGCTAACAAGTACAAGTTCAAACATGGCATTTATACTTTTCGGTGCCTCATGAAACAAATTGAAACCACTTCGTCATGATGAAAGGCAAACTGCTAACTCTTGATAAACCCCTACCCACGTCATCTTTGTAGATAGGCAAGGGAGGTTACAGGCGGTGGTGGGCTTATAGATTAGACATCTGCGTGCTCAGGCATTTTGGCAGGGCAGGGCCCCTACTCTGGCACGCAAGCATTATCAGCACAACCAGCTTTCAGTAAACACGTAACTTATGGCTTTGCAAAAAATCCCCGCAGAAACACAAAATGGAGGCTGGTAGACAAAATAGAAGAAAAGTAGAGGCTAACTGAACAAAATACATTTTTTACCGTTTAACATTCGGGGGCTCTCAGTAATGACTTGCTCCACTTTCCCTGCAAAGTGTGTCGCTAACAAAATCGCTGCCTCACCCTTTTTGGTGACCCAGAAGGAGAAATACTGCCGGTCAAACCAGTGAGATCATAGTCTCCGACAGTCATTTTGTAGCAGGTGGGTTTCTTGTAAACCTATTTTTATTTGTTTTTCAAGGTGATATAGAAAACACATCCCAGAGGGCACAATAGCAGGTGGGTTTCTTGTAGCATACAAATATCACATTTTGAGTAGTAAGGAAGGCAAGGACCACCAGCCTCTTGGCAGAGGCATTAAGGCCTTGGACTTTGAGGCTAAACAGGGACACTACAATGGATACCCATACAGAGCAACTTCTGTTCCTTCCATCGCTGCCCACGCCCACCAAACCTCCCTGTGTAAGGACTTGGATTAGGGAGAAACCATCTAGGTGTGAGGGAAACGATTAAAGGAAGAGAGTAGCAAATACAGAGCAGTGATAGTAAAACAAAGAACTCCCCCCCCCCCCACTGTGGGGGGCACTCAAAAGACAACACAAAACAGAGTCCATGTCACTGGCAAACACCATCACCATTGAGCACCGACGAGGTGGAACCCCGCCAGTCTCGTTGCCTGTGCTTGGCAGAGGAGGCGAACTTCCAAGCCATCCTTCGCTATTTCAAATCGGCAAAGTGAGGAGGGGAAATTAACAGAAGGGGAGCAGATCTCTTCCACATGTTATCAGTGGTTGTTCGCACCATCCATCCTGCCTTCTTTCTGCATGCAGTTGGTGGAGTAGCCTTGAACGCTCCTCCAGACTGTCGGCCTCGGTGGGTTTGCTCAGGGTTTTCTTGCTATGTTGTGAAAGGCGGCGGGAGCCCTGGTTTCCTTCCTCTGACCTCCGAACCGGTAACTCAGGTGGCCCCTCTTGTCTGAGTTCCGGGATGCCTGGTAATTTTTTAGCCTCTTCCAGTGTGCAGAGCATCCAAACTTCCCCTGCCACACACACATAAGGCAAAAAGTATGGCTCCACTTGTACCGGACCCATCTGGAGCTGCAGGAAGTCTGTGAGAGGCCTAAGGGCCCTGCAACTCTGAATCGTTGAGAGGTCCTGGTTCAGCCAAACCCGAAGGTCCTCTAAGTCAATGTCTTTCAAATCTCGGGCCGCCGCCATGATTACTTCCTTCTGGCGGTAGTAATGTAGGCAGTTGAGTATATCCTGTGGTTGGCCTGGTTTAGCTGCTGGCCGACCCGCTTGAAGGGTATGATCTAGGTCGATTTCCTGATCCCTCCATGATCGTACCCAGATTTGAAGAGGCGAAGGACAAAGTCCTCCAGGCTGCCAGTGACTGCCTGCAAGGGGATGCCCTTATTTCAGATATTGGAACATCTGGATCTGTTTTCCAGGTCTTCAATCTGGTACCGAAGCTCTAAATTTTGTTAGCGTAATGTCAGTAATTCCTGGAGGTGGCCTGCTAACTCCTCCTCCCTGGCATCCTGATTGTGTTCCATTGAGGCCATTCTTTGATCTAGCACTTCAACATCTTGACGGATCCCCTTAATGTCGGAGCCATATCATGTTTGAGGCCCGTGAAATCTCTGCAGAGAGACTCGAATAGCTGTTCAAGGAATGCTTTGGTGGTGGGGGATTCATCCTTCCAGCCTCTCCACTTTGTGCTAATTCCCATGCTGGTTCGGAGTCACCTGCCTCTGGGGTCGCGTTTGTCCTTTTTGTAGCAGACTTGGTAAATATATCATTCACTGACATGTCTTTTTTGCTGACCAATGGGAGGATATGACTACTATCGGGCCGAAGGTGACACTGTGCAATGTCTTAGGCCACTGGTATGACGGTGTGAGGCACTGTAGCTATAAAGTCTGCCGAGGTCCCCTTTGGCACTCAGGGGCACCGTCTCCAACTCCCACTCCCACCCCTGCCGCACAGCACCACCCAGGGATGCCAGTATGTGGTTCAGTCCCTATCCCCTTCCAGCAGCCCCGCCAGGGACATACATAATCCGTGCACAGGGATTCAAGGTGCTGTGTCGGTGAGTCCTACGGCTGGGGGCCAATGTGAAAGGTACCCGGGGACAGGCCAGTCCACTCCCTGTAGACCGCAGAAGGCCTCCACCGCGCGCCCTCGTCCTCTTTCGGTGCCAGTAGTAGAGATTCCAAGAGAAATGAGGCAGACAGAAAGCGGGTGCAGCCACCTAGTCCCACCATCCAGGCCAGCAACAAGGCCTCCAGGGCAGGCCGGCCTATAACATTAAGGCCGCAGAAGATCGTGAGAGAAGATCTTCACCCTGCAATCTCTGTCCCCGGGCTAAAAGTGGGAACGGGTCAGGCGTGCCCCCGCTAGTCCGATCATGGGCCGCTGTGCGTGCTGTCAGTCACCGGACCTCCACACGGACGGGGCCTCAACCTCCGCCCACCTTAGTCTCCAGCTGTGGGTCCAGGGAACCGGGGCCTCTGTCTCGGCACCCAATGCCACTAACTCGGCGCAGGCCCGCGGTGCCCACTCCTCACTCCCCCCTCCCGCCCCCCACACCCTCCCGGCTCCACTGATTTTATTGGCCAAACTCACGGTTGTCGATCAGAGAGGGGAGCGGGCCACCCTCCGCCACCAGGCTGCACCGAGCACGCCATAGGATGCAGCGGGGCTCCGCGGCTGCCAACTCCGCTGTCTCAGGGGCCTCCGTCTCCAAAATACCTTGGGCAGGCAGCCATCCATCTCCTGGGGGGCACCCTCAGGCTCCTGACATCATGATGTTGCCTCCTCCGCTGTGGCACTGTTTTAGGGTCTAATTGTCCGGCTGAGCTCCGATGGCTGCGTCTTACTTCGCTGCCATCTTGGACACGCCCCCTCTCTATATATTTTTTGGGGGGTGACACACACTCTTTAATTTGTTTATTTCACTGAAAAAAACAAAGGTTAACATGTTTTTATAGTTAAATGAAAATGTCAGTTTAAACGTAATATTTTAATTTAACAGACACTGAAATTCACCAGTTATAGTTATTTGAATTTACTATAATACTTGCCCCTGCAATGCACAGTATGTTGAACCCTAATTTCGCAAAAATTACTAAATTTGTTCTAAACTACTGACTGGATTTGCACTAAATCACAAAAAAACACGCTTTCTGGGTAAAGATCTAGTTTTCTGCCTAAATAAGTGTCATTACATTCACTCGGTTGGCCTGTAGCGCTGTTCAGAAATCCCCATACAAAATGCATAGGGAAATTGCTTTTTAGGACCCCACATTTTTTTCTAGGCCCCCGCGTAATGGATCACTCTGAAACTTTCAAGGAAGGAACTGAGGTGGATGAGCTTTTGAAAATGATTTTTGTAGAAAGTTTGGTGAATATTCTTCAAATGGCCCAAGGTTAATTAACAAGCCCAAAAATCAGTTTGCTAAGGTGACTAGGTCTTGACTGTATAATCAATTTTCACCTTAGAAAATTGATTTATTGGATTACTAATAACTCTGGGCCCAATTAATGAATTCACGAACGTTTCCCCCCAAAAATGTTAATCCATCGGTAAGGACCTAGATACCCTTGAACATTGATTTTTTGGACTTGCTAATAACTTTAAGCCCATTTGACGAATCTTCTCATCTTTCTTCCCCCAAATAAGTTCATCCAACTCCGCTCTTTCCTTTAACGTTTAGTTTAACCTTTGTTTCTTTCAGTAAATTTGGAAGGATTTTTTTTTAAATGCAAAGTTTTGCATTTACAATACCTTTACCATACCTTACCTATGTATTTTTTACCATACCTAACTATAACGTTACTTTACCTTTGATTTTGTAGATATATTTCTTTTTTTCTTTACTAAAAAACCAAAGGTTAAGGTGGCATTATAGTTTGGTATGGTTAAAATATCTTAATTTTCCTTAAACAAAAAAAAAAAACACCTTGCAAATTTACTTGGAAAAAACAAAGGTTAAAGTGAGGTTATAGTTAAGTGAAAATGTCAGTTTAAATGTAGTGTTTTAAACACAACAAATCAGCAAGATTTAGACCCCAGACCACTTGGTACACTGAGGAACTCAGATTGAGGAAACACCACTGCAGACAACTGGAGCAAAAATGGAGCATGAGCCAGGACAATACAGACAGTTGCACGTTGAAATCCGCCGTTAGACGCTACCCCCTAATGATCTGGACAACCAAACATATTGCTCTGGTGGATGTCATCGATGCCAGTACCAACAGAAGCAAGCAAATATTTGCCATTGTGAATGATTTTACCTCACCATGGGGTGCCACCAACTCGATCACTCCATCGCTGGACCTCTGTAACATTCTCTCAGTTCTTCAGCAACAAAATCAACGCCCTTTACAGCAACTTCAGTCCACAACCGGACCTCACAGACCTCCCCAAACACCGCCCAATCTTATCCAAAGAACCAATTCTAACCATCAGGCCTGTCTGCACCCCTGAAAAAAATGCCACCACCATGAAGTTCATCAACTCGGACGACCCCTTTGGACCCCGTCCCCACCATTCGTACTCCGGAGGAGTGCAATCCATCAGCGCCATGCTCACACCCATTCTGAATGCTACCACCTGTTCAGTGACCTTCCCAAATGCTTGGAAATGCACCACCTTCCTCCCATTGCTGAAGAAATTCCTGGCTGACACATCAACACTCACCAACTACAGCCCGATCTCCCTGCTACTATTCCTGGCCAAAGTCTTGAAGAAAATCAGCCACAGACCCCTCACCGAATATCTCAACGACTACCAACTACTCAACACCCCTCAGTCCGGTTTCATACACAACCATAGCATGGAAACAGCTCTTATCAATGCCATGGATGACATCTGCATGACTCTGGACAGAGGAGAAAGTTTGGACCTCATCCTCTTGGACCTCTCTCAAGCATTTAAATCAGTTTTCCACCACATCTTCATCCAGTGCCTACACAACATCGGATTCCAAGGACACGCACTTCAATGGATCTGATTGGAAGGACCCAGTTAGTAGCCTGGCACCGTACACCTCTGATACCCACGACCTCATGGAATTTCACAAGGATCCTCCCTGAGCTCTACCCTCTTCATCCAGTATTGGAGTCTGTAAGGTCATAAGCAGTGTATGACAAGGGTGCAAGTTTTAGTTACTTGAAATAACTAGAACTGTTCAGGGTTTTTATTTTTTTAATTTTTTGTTTTGTTTAAAAAGTGAAGTGAAAATTAACATTTTCACCTAGCTAGAACATCACTTTACCCTTTGTTTTTTTCAGTGAATTTCTAGGGTGTTTTTTTTAACATAAAGTAGTGTTATTACTATGCGCAAAGCTAATCCCCAGCTGCGCACGCCCATTGGCTGTGAATTGTATTAGCGTAGCTGCAGGGCCTGGCCTGTGATCAGTTCCTGTGTCCAACCCCCGTTGGCAGCAAACCTCCTGCAGGGCATTGGCTTTGCCTTTTTGCAGCTATCCTCCTCAGGCATTCAGCACTCGTCCCTTTTTTAAATAATTTTTCCTATCCTGCAGGATAGCCACGGAGTTTCGCAACCACCCCACCCCATCAACTCCCCAAAAATATTTTTTCATTTGACCTGGGAAAGTCTAGTGGGTCAGGGTACCTTTACCCTACCCCAGTACCTTATTTGTTTCTAATTGTCAGGACACGGGTACTGAGTCCCTGTGTCCTGAAATGACAGCCACAACATTTCTCTACTTGTTGCTGCCAGCCAACGGGAGGTTGTGGGAGTGATGCAGCTGATGGGGGGTGAATCAGATCGCTCTATTATTTGAAGTGGCGTGATCATGGGACTCTTGCAAGCCTTCCACGATCCTAACCATTCAGTTATGCAAAGTTTTGTAACCTTAATTCCTCAAAATCTACTGAAAGAAATTGCACCAAATCACAGAAAGCACTGTTTCTGAAATAAGATTTCTGTCTCATTTTGTGTCATTCCGTTCAGCTTTATTTGCAGTTTTGCTGTTGAATTTTCCTATGAAATATTTCCTGGGAAAATTGCGCTTAGAGACCACCTTTTTTTCTCACCTGCAGCTTGATGAATCACCCCGAAACGTTCCAGAAAGGAGCTGAGGTGAATGAACTTTTTTTACTCTCGAAACTTTTGTTAAGATTTGTCACACTGCGCCAAAATTACTAGCAAACACAAAAATGCTCTTCCTATGGTATATAGGTCCTAACTACGACTGCTGCTGTGTAATATATATTGGGGTTTTTTTGGGGTGGGGAGGTTACCCTCAAACCAACATTTTTTTAGGTCTTTGCTAGACCGTGGGTATTGTGTTCTATCTGTGGGCTTACATGCCGTCCATCTCCTAACATTGGTGAAATTCAGTGTCGCTCTAATTTTCTTTGATGCTATTCGTCATGGCATGCAGGCATCATGCCCCTTTCTTGTTTGGCTGTTCCATAGCGCATGGACCAAGTACATACATGTCTACTTACACTATTACTGGTTTGCGGAGCTATTTTATTATTTGCTTTTAAGCACTACATAGGTGTACATGTGTTTTCAGGTTATCTCCCTTTTACACCTACACACATACCACCAAAATACAGGTATGTGTACATAATGAAGGCATTTCTTAAAAAGTTGTTAAAACCCGAACGGCACTTGTTTATTTTATTGTTTTGCACAATCTGATGTTATTGGAGCGCTGGTTCAGTCGTACGTCTTGCCATAGCGCGAACACAAGCCAATGGTATTGGAGCGCTTTAAGTGCTCAGCAGTTACATTACACAGCGACACATTCATTTTTGGTTCTGATCCTGTTTAAACTATGGTTTTTTTTCCGTTGTTGTGTGTCCATCTCCTCATCCCCTCCTGCTTCACCCTCCACTACCTCCCTCGTCGCTGCTGCATTTTTTATTTTTTTGCACTATTTGATGGTATTGGAGTAATTTTCCATCTTCCATCTTGCCACAGTGCTAACACCTGCCGATGGTATTGGAGCGCTTTTAGTGCTTACCAGTTAAATTACACATTGACACATTAATTGTCGTAGACAGAGGGAAGCGCAAGTAATTTGCCCAGAATCAAAAATTGTTCAGCCGACTCCGAGATTTGAACCTGGTTCCCCAGTTGGCAAGTCTGGCTGTTACGCCACATCATTGCTTCACTACAAAGGTCCTCAACTGTTTCTCCCTATCACTTCTTCATTTCTTCAGCAATACCCCGTCAACACTGAACAAGCATTAGCAAACCCAATAAATCTCAGCAGTGCCCGAGCAATTGGCCTTGCCAATGTGAATGTCTTTTACCCATGTTTTCTAGAAGCACATCTGTTGTTCAGCATGGCTGGAATACCCTGTAAAATGCCCCATGATGCGGTCAGTGCAGACTACATCTTAGCAATTTTTGTGTTTGGAGTGGCAGGACAATACACTAAATTTGGGAGCCAAAGAGAAGTTGCGTCGGCTCAACATCCTTTGATTCTGGGCTTTCAGTAACTTTCAGCCATGCTGAACAGCAGATGTGCTGTGCTAGACAGCTTGGTTAAAAGACATTCACATTGACAAAGACAATAGCTTGGGCATTGCTGAGACCTGTTGGCTTTGCCAATGCTTGTTTTTTGTTACTCCTTAGCTCTCTTTACCTCTTCCCTCTCCTGAATGCTTAGATTCCTGACCACCTTTAACCCCTACCTACTCCTTAACCCTAAACATACACTTACCTCCTTTCACCTTTACTCACCTCTAAACCCTAAAATCACCGTTATCATTCTTTACCTCTTCAAACCCATAAACCCTAAAATTATATTAGATGTCTTTACCTCTGCCTACCCCTAAATCCACTCTATCATCCCTTTACCTTTATCAGCCTTAATCCTAAAATCACCCTTACCTCCCCTGCCTTAACCATAAAATCACCCTTATTTCCCCCACCTTCACCCTAAAATCACCCTCATCTCCCTCTACCTGCACGATAACTCTTTATTTTTTTAATAACATAAAATTATTCTAAAAATATATATGTATATGTATTTACCTGCTTGTTAAAGTACCATGTGGTAAAGGTTGAAACCTACATTTTGTACTTACCAGCATGGTACTGGTTCTGCGTGGCAAAGCTGCATGGTAAAGGCGGTTTCCTTTTTTAGAAGGGTTGTAGGGAGGAGATACTGGTAAGGAGGCACTAGGGTTTTAAAATACCATGGTGCTTAATCGGCCCATCGACATCTCGTGAGGTACTTTTCCTGTATGTGACCTGACATAAGTGCCTATGCTTTGAATTGTTCGGCCTTCCATAAAATTTGGATTTTGGCCCTTGCCTCTTAAATGTATTGTTTTTTGTTTTTTTTTGCTAGAAATTCTTTAAAGAAAATTGGCAAAGGCACTGATGCAGGAAATATGCCTGCCCCACCATCTTACCCTTCACGTTAGTAGTTGTCTCATTTACCATTGTGTTGGTAATTTTAAGTTGTGCTCTCCCTATGCAATATGACCTTGAACAAGGACGATTGAAAGTCTATAAAATAGCAAAGCCCCAGAGCTATAGCATCCGAACGTGTAGTAAGTACTCTTCATCTTCAAAACACTAAAGGCCTGATTACGCTGCTTTATTTTGTGCGTTTTTTGTATTATTCCCTCTTTTGATTCACATAAACGATATCACCGTAGCATACCTTGACCCAGTTGTTCTTCGCTGCCCAGTGACTCTGTAATCAGTTTGGCGGGATTTGCACATTTAAGTAACCAAGCCTCTGCCCGCTTCTTTCGTTTTAATCCGGAAGAAGATATAATAGAAATTAAAAAAAGTATGCGAAGTAAACGATTTAACTCTTGGGAAACGCTTATTCGTTACTATCCGTGGCTAAATTTGTCTTTCAATCCGAAACAAGAGACTCCTCGTCTACCTTTGATTTTGCATACGTTTACGTTTGTGTCAGCATGCTTTTGTAATTTGGGTTCTATAGTAGTATTTGTCAGTTTGCGGTTTTAAATGCGGGCTGATCGCCTTGCGGGTTGGCCAGCTGCATAGACCGCTAATTTTTTGTCTGATGGGGTGCGGGAAGCGTAAAGCATGTTAAAAATTGTTTTCGCATGTGCGCGGGCATTGTTAAAGATAGCACTGAGGCAAAATTTAGCTGCCACGGCGTTGCTGGACTTGCAAACCACAAACATGTCTGTGCTTGTCCGCTCACTTTGCAGACAAATATAGCATGTGATGCAGACTTCCAGTAGGACAATGAGGTTTTCATTATCTGGGCTCGTATTAAGTTTCTTATGTTTATTAGATTAAAGAGCATTCTGAGAAAATAAGTAGCCGTCCGTTAATTGTAAGAATGCAGCCTCTGTGAAGGCAAGTGGTGAGTTCGATTACTCTGTCAGGTTATTTGTAGTGTGAGCTAAAGGTCGCATCTTTTGTCTTCATTCAGATGAAATGTCGCCTTGTAATGTGTTATTCAGTTTTGTTACAAAGATAAATCTAATGGGCATCAGCCTACTGAAATGTTTTTCTCAGTAGCCGGATGAATTGTATATTAACTTTTATATGCTGGAAAATTACTTCTCATAAATAAATGTTTGCTTGAATACAGCCTCGGCACTTTCAAACTACACAAATAGCCTAATTTTTCTTGAGAGCTTTTAAATAAGAACGGAGTCATTTTTTTGCCTATTTGTTTTGAGCACGTTGTGGTGGATCTGAGCTTTGGCACCATCATAAGTTTTTTGTCACAATGATGAACATAGCAGACGCTTTTCCCTGTTGATAGATTAGCATAATAGTTCTTAACCTCTTGCTTTCTTTGGATCCCACTTAATAGTTAATGTTACCCGGGGACCCACATTAAATCATTATTAGAAAGCGGGGCCCCCTACTGAGTGATTACTGGTAGCCGGAAACCCGGCCTAAGCATTTTCGATGGTTTGAACCTCAAAACATATACTTAAAAAAAACATAAACCAGCAATCATCAAACAAATACACAGACTATTTATGAGATAGTTCATTTAATTCACACATTAAAAAATCTAAATCTTCATTTTAATGGGAAGGTTGGAGCTTTTCTAAATTCAAATGAGATCCTTCTTCGTCCATATTCTGTCTGGTGCACGTGCACTGCTCCCACGAATCAATCTGAGTATCCCAACTTAATATTCATATACTAGACCTGAAGCAATGTTAAATTCGAAATCTCTCTGAATAGCATCTACAAAGTATAGAAGTTTAGTGTTTGCTCATTATTAGATAATTGCTATTATTTTGAAACTTCTTGTATTTTTACTTATCGTCTAAAATGTTGGGTTCACATTTTTTCTAAGTTCCAGATTTTTACAAATGACATTATGGCACGTTCATAAAATAAGAATATTTATTTTTGACTGTAGACCAAATATTTTATTTAGAGCATTCACACAATGTGGCCTAACCAGAAGTCAGCAAGCATTGTATGTAAAGCAGAATTTGGACATCAGGAGACAGATGTATGAAATTGTAGAAATAAGTTAGAATGGATAAGACGTTGGGTAGGAGACCTTCAAGTGAGAGGAAAATACATTCTTGAAGGAGAGAGTGGCATGGAGATAGCTTCCACACCATAGGGAGTGAGACTGCTTGTGTTGTGGGATAGCACAACCGGTGTATGGTGTGGGTTCTGAAGCCTGATGGATCATGCCTTCCCCAGAAGGTGGAATGTATGACTCTTCCAAACCCGCCCTTTCTCCTCCAGACTGTTATCCACGTTATCCACCGGTTTAAACTCTTCCCTGCCTCCTCTTCCACTTTATAGGCCATCAGACGAGGTAACCACACAAGGTTTCTCTTTTACCAAGTTCGCCTACTGTACGTGGTGCCATTCATGTCGTTGATTTTACTACAATACTTAGTAAAATGTGTTTTAAAATGGAGCATTAGTAATTTCTGTTGCCCCCAAAGTGCTTACTCACCGTAATATCTGTTGAGAGGACTTTGCTGCCCTATGTACCAGTACTCCTGTATTTATAGTCAGATGTGGCTAGTGATTATTTATTACCCGGATTGTGATCTGGGCTGTTTCTTAGTTACATGGCTGTTAAATGATTTGTGTGTGGATGATTTTAGTGTGAGGAGACCTGGAATCAAACCATATACAGAAAGCTGTGGGAAATTTAAAATGTGTTAAATTCACACACAACGCATAAAGTGTTTAAAATGGATTCTAAATGATGAAAATTGTTTTGCTGAAATTGTGAGTAGAGGTGCCACACCTATGAGCTCATAAACTGAAGATTATGTGGAGTATTTATTAAAAGTTAATTATTTCGCTTGATTTCCAGCAGCATTAACTTTTGTAATATAAGCAAGAATGGTTGTAATTGTTTGTGGGCCTCTGCTAATAAAGGGGGTTAACAGCCACAAATGAGTTGCCCCAGTGTGTAGTTTGTCGTTATGTTAAATTTAGGCTTAATTCAAGTGCTATGAAATTAAATTCCGTAATAATATATATTTTTTTCTAAATTAAGATTGCACCCCATACCTACAGGTAGAAAAGCTGCTCTCCTGTTAAAAATGGTGGGTTAATACTTAAGGGTTCTGTGATAAAGTATACTTCTGTCTACTACTATTAGGAGTGCAAGGGAATATTAGGACAACAGATCTTTGTTATAGCCAGTTGCTAAACTTTAATGCCAAGCTTCCTGTTGGTAGTGATGCATTCTGAGATATATAACGATCTCGAGGACACTGGCCTATCTGTTCTTTCAGGTCCCGGTATATGATATCCTTAGACCGGGTGATGGAGAATATTGTTAAGAACTCTGCTCGTTGATTTTATCTATAAAAACTATTGGGTGTCTTGTGATTCTCCAATTTTTTTTCCAGTAAGAAGTTGGACTGCAGTCCTCAAGATAGGGTTATGTGAGTTCTCCTACATAGGGTCTAATTACGAGTTTGGCGGTACTGTCCCAGGTTAGCCACACCGCCAAACCCGTGGTCAGGCCAGATTACAAGTTATTCTCGTGTCTGGCGGGCTTTGTTTTTGACGTTACCATGGCGGTGACCTGTAAATGGGCACTGCAATGAGAATTCCTACTGTACGGGACCACAGCGGTCCCGCCATGCATATTCTGGCCCCCTGACCGCCGCAACACCAACCAAGAACCGCGGTTCCCTGGCGGCTGCAGCGGTCCGACCGGCTAAATCTTAATAGGGCGGTAGGGAGACCGCCACCGCCGTGCCCCCAGAGTCGGCTGGTCGCCAGACTCGCAATTGGGCCTATAGTGTCTGTGTATGTACTTCTGTTTATCAGTGTTAACATTCTGATGATTCAAGCATTTTGTCACTTAAATGTGTTGGCTGTGAATACTGTACCAGAAAACTTAATGTGAGCACAGGCAATTTATAAGTCTTTCTTTTTTGTCTTCATTAAAAGCATCTGTATCAATTAATGTTGTAGAAGGAGTTTGAATTGTAAGTGTGAACATTATTACATTAGTTTTTCTAAGCTGAGTTATAAATTAAAAACTTACAGAACTAATTATTCCTTAAATTAAAAACCAGTGTTAATTATTTAATAAAAAAATCATAAATAGTTCTGCTTGGCGTGGGTTCCTTGGATAGCCGTAATTTTATCTCAGACGAAGAAGATGGATTTACCTTGTTTTTCTAGTGTTATGTTATTGTTTATTTAAGCTTTGTTCTGTTCTTATAATACCATGAGCATTTTTTTCTGCGGTGGAATATGCCATGTGTTGGAAGGTGGTTTATTAGTAGGTGCAGATAAAGACCTACAGCTAGTAATTACACCACAATCACAAATAAGGTTCAGTCAAGTCTCAATAAATTAATTCTTTACCCTTGGTAGCTTGGCTGACTAGCAGTCAGCCTTAACTTAGGAGACAGGTGTGTAAATCATTTAGTATCACCAAAACAGTAAAAAAGTAAAATACACAATAAAAATCCGACACCAATTTATAAAAATAGAGAATATTTTTATCTTCAAAATGACACCAAACCGACAAAAATCCAATTTAGCAACCGGATTTTTTAAATTAAAAGATTTGCTTTCTAGCGCCTAAAAGTGTAAAGCACCAACCCTGCTTATCTGGCAGCGCTGGACAGGGACAAAGTAAAAGTTTCAGGCTGGCCGCAATGGAGTGCTAGTTAGATACGATGAGTGGTTGGGCCTGGTCAAGTTTTTACCTACTGAGATCATCACTTTGTTGGAGCTTTTCCTCTCAATGTCAAGCAATCTGGTTCTTGGATCCGGATTTCGATTTGATGACGCTGGCCTGTTGCAGTGTAATGCCTTGGTGAGTCGTTGTCGATGGCGAGGAGCTCCGGAGCTTTCAGCCTGGTAAAACTGCGTGATCAGGCCAAGTCATGGCTCGATGTTGCCGGCTTGACTCTAATCATCGATTTTCACAAAAGTTGGCAAAAAGTTCCCAAACTTTTAGATTTTTTGTCTGAAAGGTTCCTTGAGGGTCAGAAAGGGTCCAACGAAGCAGGCCATGGTTTCAGATGCTCTGGTTGGCTTCTTGGGAATCTGGGACTCTAACTCCCACAATGCACCTTGTCAGTCCAGGAAAATACAGGTGAAGCTGGTCAGCTGGCGTTGTCCTCTTATGGATGTTGCAGGTGACTTCGTCCAGCACTTTTCTGCCTGTCGCTGCTCAGGGAGTCCACTCCTTATCCTTGAAGACGGGCAAAGTCCTTCTTGTGTGGGGCCTTTAAAGTTCAACAGTTGCAGTCCTTCTGAGTGCAGTCCTCTGTTGTGCATTCCAAGGGTCCAGCAGGACAGTCCTTCAGATGTTTCAAGTAGGGAACCTGAGTTGCTCTGGCAACTCTCCCATAGCTGGCTCGGGCTGTCAGAGGCTGGTCAGTCAAAAGAGACTGCTACAAGGCTGGATGAGGTAACGTCAGGAAAGCAAGTTCTAAAACTACTTTCCTGCAATAGTTATAATAAATCACACCTTGACAAGTTGTTAGATTTATTGTAACTATTAGTTTGATACTTTGAATTAAATTGCTAGCTATCTCTTTTCAAAAGTTAGACTTTATCAAAGTTTTATAAAGCCTTCCCTTGTTAGCAGCACTACAGTGGGCAAAAACGACTTTGGCAGATTTCCCTCACCAGGGCATATAAAACATATTTTATAATGTCCCTTCTTTTTATAACAAAGCGCCCTCCTTGGGGCACCTAGGGCAGACCTTAGGTTTAAAATATGTTATAAAAAGTTAGTTTTGCAAGTACTTTTATTTCTAAAATCGAATTTGGGCACAGTTTTATTTTAAAACCAGCCAGCAAGGCAGGGCTGGCTTTAAAAGTACACCAAACACCACATCAGTGCACACATAAGTGCATTACGTCCACTTGGGTCTCTAAACCTACATGCCCTACCATATACTGGGGACTTACAGGTAGGTTGTAATTACACCATTTACCATATACCTCTTAAGGACAGAGCACTGGCCCTGAGCCTGGTTAGCTGAGACCAGGTCACTTTCAGAGTCCGTAACCACCAGTATCAGTAAAGAAAATGTGAGTGATCAGGTCAATAAGGATGACTTTCCTACACCATGTATATCAATAGGGCTTTATTTATAGTGTACCCTTAGATTTTTGTGTTGGTAAAGAAATGTGTAAACACCCAGTTCCCAATAGATTATAGATGACTGAGTAATGAAAATGCTTATCTTTACCCAAAATGGATAATATTCGGGGGTCAAAAATACAGGGATAAGGCTTGTTGTATTTAGTGATTTGTAAATTTTCTCTTCTCCGGAAAAGGAAACTAAAACAAAAGGGGTTATGGCCTTATTGCAGCTCAGAAACTTAAAAACACTGCTACTAATGCCTCTAGAGCCCTAAATAAATTTCCAACCTCTGCTGGAATCCTCCTTTTGAGAGAACTGGCTAGTATCAGAGTTGTACAGCAGGTTCCCCAGTACACGTACTGATATTTGATCACTACCTGTACAAGAATGTAAGCTAAGAAATTAAAGTGAAATGGTAAGATCTACCTTCAATGTCCTGAACCTAACTGTACTTTCTGTTCTCTTTGGCTACTTTTTCAAACCTCTCAAGGAGTCCTCAACCGGCTGCTTAAAATTAGGTCCTCTGAGATTGTGGAAGGGATGAGGCTGGGGGTAGAGGGATGTCAAGAAACTCAGCTTAACTGGTGAATTCCGGCACCTTTCAGGTTTTGCATTACAACCATACCTGCCAATGGAATTTCTGTGTTACTTATAAGAAATTATTGGCCTTGTGTATGAAGCCCTCTCATTATTGCAAATCCTGTGTTTTACAAAACCAAAGGGTTTGCAACTGCAAATGAGTTTTTCTTTATGTACAAAAGTTCTTTTATGAGTCATAAAGCTTTGTCTGACTCGTAAAAGGACTTTTGTAATCTTTACTGAATCGCTAATAGGAAGTGGTGTAAAAGGAGCGTGCCATTCTCCTATTTCAGATTCCTGCCCCCAAGTTACCTACCTTAGAGATGGAGTGGTAACTGATTTGTAAAGAGGGAATGGATCACCTTAGTGCAATTTGCTGCTACTTTTTTGCAAATGGATTAATACTAATTCGGGCCTGATATTTTCTCTTCTGGGTAAAGAGGCACAACTTTCCCTTATCAGATTTTCCCTAACTTTTGAGTTTTCTTTAAAATGATCTACCTGGCCAAAGCAAGCACTTGCTGACCATGGTGTTACGGGTGCACAGTAAGATATTGGTGCAAGGTGTACTGCTTCGTCCTCAACCCTTTTGGACCCCTGAATCAGAAGTCCAAACATAGGGCAATTTGGCGCATTGATGGCATTGACCGTTTATAAGTTACTAAGCAGTTTAAAATGAGGAAATCTAGAATACATATTTTTGGATCTCTTTTATTAGTTTTAATCATTAAAATAATATTATGTAAGTAGGTGATTTATGCATTGAATTATGATATGCTTCAGGAGTTTGGCCCAACCAAACATTTAACACACACAAGGTGATGGGAGGAATGCTTGCAATAAGTCTAACCACTGGTGATCGTTCTGGATAGCATTCCAGCCCATCATTATTTTGCCCACCATGCCGCCTCACTTTGCATCCAGCAATATGCAAATAATTCTTGACCCTACTCCATTAGGAACAGACCAATCTGATCTTTCAGGCCTAGTCCTCCCTGAACTGGAATCAATCCAACACCGGCTGTGCTCCAATTGAGGCTTGTATGTCAGGTGTAGCATGGCTCTAGTGGCACAGTGAGCACGGGAACCATGTCTGGGCATACCCTTGCCACTCATGGCGGTATATCACACACACAAATTCATGGGAGGAATGCTTGCAATAAGTCTAACCACTGGCAATCACTAGGGGTAGCATTCAAACCCATGCTCTTCTGCCCACCATGCCGCTTCAGTTTGGAACCAGCCATATCTTAATCAGTCTTGACCATGCTCCAGTAGAAACAGTCCATCAGAAACTGCCAGACCAGGACCTCCATGAACTGGAACATAAGCAAACCAAGACTGGCCTCGCCTCCAAATAGGGTGTGTTGAGTGTAGCCTGGTTTCAGTGGCACATTCAGTATGGCACCTATGTCTGGGCATACCATTGCCACTGAGGGCGCTACATCAGATACATAAAAGATGATGGAAGAAAGTCTTGCAATAAGTCTAATTATTTGCAATCATTCTTGGTACCATTCTAATCCATCGTTCTTTTGTTCACCATGCCACCTGAGTTTGAACCCTGGCATATCCAAATCCGGGTTGAGTTGACCGTGCTCCAATAATAACAGTTCAGCCTGATCTGCCATGCCATATCCCTGAAGCATGCAACCCAAGGTTGGCTTCGCCCAAATGGGTTAGAATGCAACCATGAGCAGTTACCGTGGTTAGACTTATTGTATGCATTCCTCCATTCACCTTTTGTGTGTTTACCATCAAACAATCTTATAGAGACTTCTAATTTTTGATTGCTTAACATAGAACTATCCCCAGGTGTCAGACAGTATTTTTTTATTATTAACTGTCAATTAATTAAAATCATTACAGTAAAAGTGATCAACATATTACTGCTAAACAAATGGTTAAAAACTGTTGTTTGTAAGAGAAATGTAAAACAATTTTTGATAAAAGGATTTTCCCCCTCCCCAACACCACCACAATCGATCTCCCCCAGAGTTTATGATTATGGAGGTGTGGCTTTGGTGGCAATCCAGAATCCCGCGTTGTTCTTTGAGGATGTGTAGCATTGTAAAGCTGTGACTCCTTTCCATAGTCCTCTGATCCATTATCCTGTGAGACGATTTCCTAGGGGGGATGCTGAAAGTGCAAAAAGGCATCAATGCACAATCGAGACCCCCTCAACAGTCTTTCGCTGGATTTATAATGTACTTCTCCAGAGTTTTATTTAGTTTCTTTGCCGTTTTTAAGGCAGTCCTGATGTTGTGGATAAATTTCCCCAATCTTGCTAAGGTCGTCGTGCTGGACTTGGAAAAGCACATGGCTGACGCATTCTCTACAGGATTTTATTCCATTGATGGTACAAATCGGGCGCAATAGTCTCCTTCGTTCATTGATAAGATTAGGGCAACAGCATAAAAGGTGCAGCCATGATTCCCTCTTGTATGGGCAGAGTCTACAGTTTGCGGCTTCCCCTCTTCTGGCCCATGCAGGGTTAAAGTCCGCAATTTCTAAGGTGATTAATCTCATGGACCGAATTTTACTTCGGGCTGGTAGAGTGAGAGCGTCACTTAAGTAGGCCTGGGCTTTGCCTGCCGTGTAAGAACTATTCAGCGGGTCTAAGTGTGGACTTGAATGGAGGGATTTACAGTCGAGGTCAAATGAAATTTCACTCACTTGTTTATTTATGACTCTTTTCCATGTGTTCATAGGAATTTCCGGCCTTGATATGCTCTCTTCCACTATATTCAATGTTTTGATTGCTTTGTCAAGGGCGGTGTGCCAGAGCGTACATGGCTCTTCAAAGACAGATCTTAGTTGGTGTTTTAGTGTATTAGCTAGGGCCCTTAAAATCCTGAGATAGAGTTTTATAAAGTCCCCTTGGCACATCAAGTCTGGCCTCGCCACACCTAACTCCAGCCTTAGCCTTGTGTTCCTTGCTGGCCTTGGAATTTGAAGCACTGTTTTATATGCTTTAGAATGTGCTAAATTTAAGCAAGCATGCTGTGACCCGGGGAAGGCCTGATGGCCGTAGCTGATTGCTGGTAGAAGTTTCACTTTTAAAACTTTCAGTATTGGGCCGGCAGTCGGGCTGATCAAGTGGTGGTTTAGTTGCTTGAGTAGGTGCATGACCCTGTTTGCCTTGGTGCTCTGGTGTTTCAAGTGGGCATTCGCCTTAGCCCGTTCCGTCAGCCAGACCCTTTGGTAGTTGTATGACACCACCGTCTTAATTTGCACGTTGGCCATATGCCATCGTGCTTTCTTTTTCTGATGATAGGTTCCAAAGATGACGACCTTGGTCTTTCCTTGGTTTACTGAATGGTTATTGATGTTGAAACAATTTAGTGCAGTTAGGGATCTTTGTAGGCCCACCTTTGTGTGATCCATTATGGCTGTGTCATAGGCGTATTGAAGCACCGGCAGCCTCATGTTTCCTAGTCTTGGTGTTACTAGGCTAACTCCTTTTAGGGCATCCCCCAGATCTGTCCTTTATAGATAGAAAAGAATGGGTGCCAGCACACACCCTTGTTTCAGCCCATTCTCCGTGTTTATTTTCGAGGACACTGTGCTGGTGCTGGTTTTAACTCTTACCCAGGTATCTTCAAAGAGCGATCTTATTGCCTTCAGTACGTTCGGTGGAATGCCCCAGTTTTCTAGCTTCCACCATAGTTTTCTACGAACTCCTTTTTTTTTTTTTGATAGTTTATTGTACTCCATCAGCAAGTGTACAATTCAGCATCTTGCCTACAACCCCGTTGGGTAAGGCACTGCGACAATGCAGGTGTGTAATTAACGTATTGATAAGGGGTGGGGGAATACACAGCAAGCCGCCTACAACACCATCGGGCTGGCCGCGTTGGAAGGAACATGTAGCTGTAACGGTAGAATTAGCATTGTACACATGGAGTATTAGACACAAACAACCATCAAAAGCATGAATTGTGCTCGACTCCAGTAATTCATCGCATCCCAGCAAGGTGTGGTTATTCTGAAATGACGTCCTGACCTATTGAGCGTGTGTTAGTGTATGGTAATGGGCATTACCCTCCAGTATGAAGTGCGTGCGGCCCGGCTAAGTGGATTCGTCCGAGGATATTACCCCTCTTCGAGAGGTTTCGGTGGTAATGTCCGTGTCAGCAGCCTGTTCTAATAAGTAAGTCTGCAGAGGGCCCCATATATCTTTGGGGCGGGATGATGGGGGTTGAAGATCTGCGTATAGGTGTAATTGCTCTTGACAATACGTAAGGTCTTGGATCCATTCCTTAAATTTCGGCGCTCTGCCCCTGCCCCATTTACAAGCAATTCGTCTTTTAGCGAGCAGTAGCGCCAATGATGTATACTTGCGCATTTTGGCGGCTATGGGTTCTGTGTACCCTAACAGGGCGGTGAGGGGGTCCGCCGGGATTTGTAGGCCTGTCATAAGTTCTAGCGCAGGAAATACTTCTTTCCAAAACTGCTGTATTAAAGGGCAATCCCAGGCCAGGTGCCTAAAGTCGGCCCTGTCCCCGCCACCTCGGGCACAGTGGTCATTGTCACGAATTTTGAGCCTGTACATCCGCGCTGGCGTATAATATAAGCGATGGATATATTTGTAGTGTAATATTCTAAGCCTGCTGCTGGCAGCAATCTCTCCTGTCTGTTTGCAACAGTATGCCCACTGTTTGTCGTTTATAAGGTGGCCCAGTTCGTCTTCCCATTTGGTTCGGGCCGAAGGTAGGTCATATTCTCTATTGGTTTGTACAGTGCGGTATAGGCGTGAGAGCATATGTGCGGGGGCATCCTGTTGCAACAAAACATGCAGCACAGGCATCGTAGGTGGTTCGTGGGGAAAGTCGGGTGTGGCCGCCTTCGCATTTTGCCGAAGTCTTATATAGTAGAAGCGGTCTAATGGGGTGGGGTTCAACTCTTTTTAAAGAATTCGTCGCTAGTACAAAACTTCCCATTGGAATACAGTTGCCCCCAGGTATGAAGGGAGAGTTTTCTAAAGAGCCGACAGCAGCCGCCTTCACGTGTAACCGGGATATCCTGCCGTCCAATAAGGGGCAGGAGCAGAGAATACAACAGTGTGCATTTGGTAATCTTAGCCAGACCGCGCCATGCGCTGACAGTGCACTGGACGGCGGTGGCTGCGAGATGACTAGGAACCCCAGGGGCGCTAAGATAAGCAGTGCTTGGAGTCGGAGTCATGTATCCGTCTTCTATCGCCAAGTGAGGCATGAAGGGGGGGGGGGTTTCATCCAGTATGCACCGTATTGTGCCTGAGCGCAGCTATAATATAGCTCAATGTCCGGTACCGAGAATCCGCCCGCCCAAAAGGGTCGCGTGAGTATTTCCCATTTGATCCGAGCCTGTTTCCCACCCCATACAAGTCTGATACACTGGGACTTAATAGCCGAGAAAAAATGCCGGCTGGGGGCATAGGGGATATTGACAAACAAATAAAGGAGCTTAGGTAGAATAACCATTTTGATGATTGCTGCTCTACCGGCCATGGATAATGGCAATGCAATCCATCCCGTAACCTTATCAGTGATGTAGTCTAACGCCCTCCCATAGTTTGCCCTCATGAGCTCCTCCCGGGTGCGAGAGATAGGTAATCCCAAGGTACTTGAGTGTGTCGGCACACCAGGTAAGGGGATAATCTGGTGCAAACCGCTCGGTGGAGTCCGTGAGGGGAAATATCTGCAACTTGGTCCAGTTTAGGTTGATCCCTGACAATAGGCCAAACAGCAGGAATAAGCGTAAGATGGGATTTAAGCTGATGCTGGGGTGTCGCAGATAAAGAGTGAAGTCATCAGCATATAATGAGATGAGTATCTGCCTCTCTGGGTAGATGATAGCATGGGTTCGATAGTGTTGTCTTATATTCGCAGCGATCGGTTCGACTGCCAGAGCGAATAGTAGGGGGGAAAGGGGACACCCCTGTCGGGTGCCTCGTGCAAGTGGGAAGGAGGAAGAGCGCAGACCATTGACCAACACGGAGGCTCGGAGTCCTGTGTATAACAAGTTAATCCAGGCCAGGAATGGCGGGGGAAATCCCATACGCACCAGAGCAAAGGATAGATAATTCCACTCTAGGGAGTCAAATGCCGTAGTGGCATCCAGGAATACGACAGTCGCATCTTCTGCGGGATCTATGTCTTGAAGCAGTGCGAACAGAGTACGCAAGTTATGGGCCGTACTCCTGTGTGGGATGAAGCCAGATTGATCGGGAAGGACCAGTGCTGGCATAAGAGGGCTAATACGATTTGCAACTAATTTGGCCAGGATTTTAGCGTCCACATTTATAAGGGAAAGGGGCCTGTAGGAATCTAGGTGCGTAGGGTCTTTACCAGGTTTGGGTAAGGAAATAATGAGCGCCTCGTGCATTGTACGGGGTAGAATACCGGTTGCTCGAGCTTCTTCGAACACGTGTTGCAGTATGGGGATGAGTAAGTGTCGATACAGTTTATAAAACTCGGCCGGTAGGCCTTCTGGCCCCGGAGCTCTGCCAGAGTGTAACTGCATAATAGTGGATATTATCTCCTCATTCTCGTGGTGCGCGAGGAGGAACTCTCGTTGGCCTTTTCCCAGCCAGGCTATGGCGGTATCTTCAAAAAACAATTCAAAGTCTACTGGGGCTTGGCGATGGGTAGCGTATAATGTTTTGTAGAAACGCTTAAACGCGGCAAGGATTGCCGATGAGTTCCTATGTGTTATCCCGTCCTCATCCTCTATCTCTAAGACCGTATTAGTAGAGCGAGGGGGTCGAATGGAGGAGGCCAGAGCCCGCCCCGGCCTATCGCCCTCTCCATACTGGCGAGCTGTGTGATACTTCCCTCTGAATTTGCATTCCCGCTCAGCGTTTTCTTGATAGTCTGTGAGCAGTGTACGTAATCGCGCCAGCGCCGCCGGAGATGGTCTGAATCTCTGACTCGATTTGTTTAATTTCTAGCTCTGCCTTACGGAGCGTATTGCGAATATCTTTTAATACCCCATTACTCTTGGCTATGCAAATACCGCGTATGGTAACTTTGAAAGCTTCCCAGAGTGTAGAGTATTGAGGGACAGAGCCAGTGTTGTGGAGGAAGAAGTCCGATATCTCTTGCTCCATCTCGGCCTTAAACACCGGGTCCAGCAGCGACATTGGATTGAACCGCCATGATAGGTAAGGAGACCCTCCCTGTGGCGGGGTAAGAGACAACAGCACAGGAGAGTGATTCGAGTATGTGCGGGGTAGATAAGATATATGCGACGCTCACATTGCTAGGCCCCGGTCCATCAACCAATAGTCTATGCGTGACCAGGAAGCGTGAACGGAGGAGTAGCAGGAGCCCTGACGCCTCACCGGGTGGCGAAGTCTCCATGGGTCCACTAGGTTGCCTCCCTCAACCATGTTATTAAGGACCTTTTGCGCCGCTGTGTAGTGGTGTGGTTGCGGGTGCGACCTATCCTTGCTAGGATTAAGTACTGTGTTAAAATCGCCCCCCCCATAACACGTGTGTGGTGCCCACATCTTGTATTTTCCCCCATAGTACCCGAAAAAAAACTCCGGGTCATCCGAATTAGGCCCATAGCACGACACCATAGTAATGGACTGCGCCGCGAGCCTCCCCCACGTTATATTGAATCTACCTTGTGGGTCTGCATAAGAATCAATGGGGGTGTACGGGAGTGTGCGTTTCAGCAGAATGGAGGTGCCCCGTGCGTATGAGGAATAACACGAGAACCCTCTGTGATTGGCCCAGAGGGTTGCAAACATGGGGGGTACACTAGGAGATAAATGTGTTTCCTGCAGCATCGCGCAGTGAACATTGTGACGATCCAAGTATGCAAGGATATGCCGGCGCTTACGGGGGTTGCCCAAGCCTCTCACATTCCACGTTAAGAAATTAAATTGGATTGTCTTGGGGTCGGACTCTGTCATACAAATTAGGGGCAATGTAGTCGTAGGTCATTGTGAGCGTGGGTGCGCGGTAATGTAGTAACAAGTGGAGCCATGACAGTAGTGTGCACAGTAAACGATATGAACCGCCTCCCCCGTTCCCTCCCCCTCCCACAGCAGCAACCCCAACCAGCTGTGCTACGCCCCTCGCCCCTCCCTAACATTCTCCCAATGCCCAGTCCCAACAGGGGACAGTGAAAAGACATTACAACCATGTTATTTCAAGTTCAACCAATAGGGTTCACCTGGTGGGCGGCAGCCAGAGGGCATCCAGGGGCTCCTCGCTTGTGCGAGGGTGTTCGGGCATCGTATCCAAGGTCAATTTTGGCAGTGTACTTGAAGCTTTTCGTAGGCCTGGTCCCGTCTAATCTATAGGGATGAACGGGATGTAAGTGGCAATTGGGCCGCGCAGGGCCAGCCGCAGGGCGCTAATCATGTACACCGAGTGGAGAATCTCAAGACAGAAGCCTGCATGGTGCGATCTTTCGAGGCTGAGTTAGTTTAGTTTTTTTCCTTTTTTGGGGGGGGAGGGGAGGGTAGAGTTCCGTCAGGACGGGAGTCTTAACCGTTGCCTCCCGAAGGACTGAGGATCCGGCAGGCTCAGCGAGGAGTCCAAATATGGGTCAGCGAGATGCGCGTCTCTGCTCTCCAGATCAAGGAGTCCTTTTGCTGTGAGACCCATCACTCAATGTCTGACGCGCCCCTACCGTTCTCCTCTCGCCGTGCTGGGGACCGACGGTGCTCAGGCATTTTTGGCAAAGACTTGATGAAGTCCTGAGCATGCTGCTGGTTGGTGAAAAAATGTGTTTTCCCCTGGGAAGTCACCTTCAGGCGGGCCGGGAATAGCATGGCGTAGGGGATGTTAAGCTGTTGAAGGTTCTTCTTGACCTGGAGAAACCTGCGCCTCTGCTCCTGCACTGCCATAGTGAAGTCCGGGTATATGGAGATCTCTATTCCCTCATGCGTGAGACGGCCTTTCTCCCTGGACAGTCGAAGGACTGTGTCTCGATCCCGGTAATTCAGCACTTTGGCTATTATGGGTCGTGAGGGAGCTCCGGGGGGGGGCGACTTGCCAGCGACCGATGTGCCCTCTCCACCACAAATACCGCCGAGAATTTCTCTCTGCCAAAGAGCGCGATGAGCAAGCGCTCCACATACTCCTCCATCCTCCCAGTGTCCGTGGATTCCGGTACGCCCAATATGCGGAGATTGTTCCTCCTGGAGCGCAATTCCAACTTCTCGTTTTTAGCTGCGATCACTTTCAGCACTTTGTCCATTTCAAGGGTGCGGGCGGAGGTGGCATTAGAAGTATCCTCCAGGTCGGACACTCATCTCTCTACCTCGGCAATGCGGTCTTCGTGTTTGTCCACCCTGCACTTCAGTCCGTCCATCCTGGCCGCCATGGAGTCCATTTTAGACGCGATTGACGTCAGACTTTCCTGCTTAACGAGAAGCAATTCCTTCAGTTCCGCCGTGGACGGGGCCGGGGTCCCTGTAGGGTCCTCATCCGGGCCTGTTTGGGAACGAGGCGTCTTACGGGTGTCGAAGGTGAGCCTCGCCTGCTTGCCGTCCGGTTTCCCCATTGTGGCCTAACGGACGGGGTGGTGATTAAGCAAAGCGCTGGGGACCGTGTCGCCTACGCAAGCGAGGCCTGTCCCACCACTCCAGTCAATCGAAGTGCAATGGATCCGCCAGATGAAACACGCAATGAAGGTGATCCCGGCTCCTAAGGGCACCGCAGGAAGGTCCGCGCAATCCCAAGGCCTCAACGTGTGGCCCCCCTCTTTTCCCGTCCACGTAGTGGGTATCCCAGCCCTGACCGGAGTGTCCTTCTGTATAGCTGAGCTGAGGATGGGCGTGGCACCATGCAGACAGTCGGATTGAAGGCCGTGATCCAGATAGAGGGCGGTACTATGGGCCTCCTGCGCTATTATTATCTCCGAGAATCGTCGCCGTTACTGTGGCCTCCCGGGGCGCAGGCCTGTAGTCGCGCAGGAGGCAGATCTGCAAACCCAACCCAGAAGCAAGGGGCGAATGGATTAGGCCTTAAGCCTAGCAGCAACGGCGGCACATCGATAGGCAACAATCCCAGCCCTTGCTCCAGTTCCTCCTCCCCCCGCCTCGACGGTCGGCTGCAGCCTGCACCGCTGCAGTTAATCCGGACGCGGTGCAGGTGCTGGTATGGAGTTTCTTTCACGGCCCCCAGGGAGGAGCGACAATCAGTCCGAGTAGCGGGCAGCGCGGCCGGGGCGCCGCATACCAGATCGCGCTGCCAACACCCGCTCCCCCCGCCCGTCCGCAATCGCGTTGCTGCCGTGCGATCGGCGCTCTTACCACAGCCGATGCGCCTCAGCAGTTACCAGTCTCCTCCTCGCCAATCTGTCCGCAGGGATCCCGCACGGCAGGCCCGGCAGATGTAACCCTCGAGCAGTGAGGGAGGGCCACCGCCCGCCGCACACCTCCAGAGGCTCCGCACCCCCACCGGCAGCTCCGTATCAAGTTGCCAATTTCTCCGCTCCGTCCAGGCCCGCTCAGGCAGCCCGCCCAGTCGCCATGATGACCAGCACAGACACACAGGGCTGCCTCCCAGGAAGAGCTCTTCGAGATAATCCAGCCATTCCTTCTCGTCTCCAGCTCGGTGCCAGACTTCTCTTACGCGGTAATGGCTGCTTTTGCTGATTCAGACTGCCAGGATGGCAAGGATTAGAACAGGATACGTGCCCGAACTACAAGAGCCTCACGCAGGTGCGGCCTTCTTATTTGGCGCCCTCTAGCGCCCCCCAGTTTTCTACGAACCTCTTTATCGAAGGCTGTGCTGTAATCCACGAGGCAACAGAAAAGTGGAGGGTGGTTCTTCCGTGTGGCCTGGGTGGATAAGTAGGCCAGTACGTTATCTATGGTCGATGCCTGTGACCTGAAGCCAGTCTGGTAAGATGGTATAATGCTATTCTCTCTGCCCACCCCTCCAGGTCCCTTAGTAGAAGGCGGGCGTAGGCCTTGGCTTTGAGGTCAAGCAGGGCGATGAGCATGTAATTTGACAGCTTTAATCGGTCTCCTTTTTTGAAGCTAGGGACCAAGATGGAGCCCTTCCAGGGAATCAGGAGTTCTCGCTGACTGGAAAGTATGCTTGTATAGAGGAGTTAGCATTGCTGACCAGCAGTCGGGGGCCTTTTTGAAGACCGGTGCTGGAATGCCATTTGGTCCGGGGACCCCATCGTTCTTGATGTTCTTGATGATCTTGCTGACCGTTTGGGGATTTAGCTGGGCGGTGTATCATGATATCTCCTGGCATGATCTTTATGGTTTACATTTTTTTATTGAGAGACAGCTCAAAGGACATCAGTACAAAGAACATACAGTGAGACCCAAATGCCCCTTACAATGCTAGAACTACCATCTGGGTCTTTGTCCTTCTTCTGATACCCGAAGTGTGCTTTAACTGAATGATCATATACTCGACCACAACTTTCAAATATAAACCCCCCTTTCCCACTGAAACCCCCCCCCCCAATTAACTCAGCCCCCCCGCCTTCCCTCAAGCCCCTTCCCCCCCTCCCGAGCTCCACAGCACACCCAAGGCCCCGCCAGGTTTAATGTCCGTCTCCATCTGAAGTCTCTGCAATACGTAACAACCTTAAATATCGGGGACACGTAACTTCCCTAAACTCTGAGGATAAGAGTGATAAAAAGGGCTTCCACAGCTCCCTGCATCTGTCTCCCCCCCCTGCCAAGGTTAGCGCCAACTTTTCCATACCCAGGACATACCACAATCGGTGGAGCCATCCCACAAAGGTCGGTAGTTGAGGCGTGCGCCAGTGTGCAAGTATATTTTGTATAGCAGACCCCAGCGCGATGGCTATCAACCTGCCTCTGCGTGAGCGTAATGGGTATGTCAGAGGGTTGGGCAAACCCAAGAGCACATAAGCGGGGAAACACGGTACCTCTGTCTCGAAGTGCTTATCCACTTCATCCAAAACCAGATTCCAATAGGATTGGAGGTGTGTACAGTCCCACAATATGTGCGTAAGGCTACCCAGTTGACCGCAACCCCTCCAGCATGTCGCCTCCCTAGAGTGGTCCATCGCATGTAAGCGCTCCGGTGTATAATACCAATATGTCACTACTTTTGTGAGGTCTCCGTGAGCCCCATGTGATAAGCCGAATGTCGTGCCCTGTAATAGATGCCCTCCCATTCTTTATGAGTCGGGGTTCTTCCCAGTTCTCGTTCCCATCTGAGCCTGTGCGCGTTATATGTGTGTTTGTGTTTAATCTGCAACTGTTTATAAAGATCTGAGACTAGGTGTTTGTCTGATGTGCGAGTGATAAGCCATCGTTCGTAAAGGGAGAGGCGCCTCTCTGCCCCCAAGCGAACCTGCGGCTGAAGCGCCCAGTGTCGTACCTGCATATACCGTAACCTCTCCACCTCCGGCAGCCCGAAATCTCTCCGCATAGAAGCGAACAAGTTCACCCCCCCCCCCGTCCGTAAACATGACACAGGGACCTACAGCCCGCTGCCTTCCAGCTCGAAAAAGCGGCCTCTTCTAGTCCTGGGGTGAAATCGGGATTACCTATCAGCGGGGTAAGCGGGGATGGGAGCGATGTGAGTTCGTGTGTGAGATTAGTGGCGTCCCATACCGCCAGGGGGACCCGCGTAATACAGGAGGCATATAGGTTAGGCGGCCGATGCGCCTTGCGTAAGAAGGGAACGTCCTGTAGCGGTCGCGCAGCCACCGCCTGATCTTGGAATAGCCAATGCTTCTCGGATTCCCATCTGCTCCACTCCACTAAATATCGCAGCTGAGCTGCCTAAAAGTAGAGTCCCAATTCTGGGATTCCCAATCCGCCCGCTTCCGGAGCCAGTACCCCCAGTGCCCGCCGCATCTGCGGTTTCCTCCCGTTCCAAATAAACCGAGCCAGATTTGACTGTGTCGCTCGAATCCATCCCACCGGTGGGCGAAGAGGTATAGTGCGAAAGAAATGGAGAATCTGTGGAAGGATGGTCATTTTGACTGCCGCAATCCTACCCAACCATGAGAGGGAATAATGCTGCCATCTGTCGAGGTCCCGGCGGACCCTGTCGCGTAGCTCTGCGTAGTTCGTCTGCACTACCTTAGAAAGCGATGGGGCTAATTGGATCCCTAGATAGGGTATCGTGTCCGTTGCCCAACGAATGGGGAGTCGGGATTGCAGATGCTCACGAGTGGACCGCGACAGCAACAGATCTAGGGCTAGGGATTTCTCAGCGTTCACTTTGAACCCGGCCGCTCGTGCGAAAGCCTCCAATTCTGCCCAACACGCTGGGAGGGCAGGGCCTGGATCAGATAAGGCCAATAATACATCATCCGCATATAGGCTGATTGTGTGAACGAAGCCCCCGAACCGGATTCCTGTGATCTCTGGGTTCTGTCGCACCCTCTGAGCTAGCGGCTCCATATAGAGGGCAAAGAGAAGGGGGGACAACGGGCATCCCTGTCTCGTGCCCCTCTCAATGTGGAATCTGGAGGACGTGCATCCGTTCACTCTAACAGTAGCTGTGGGGTATCTATAACAGTTAAGGACATGCGTGTGAAATCGGTCGCCAATTCCAGCCCTCCCCAGTACTTGCTCTAAAAATGGCCAATGTACCTGGTCGATCGCCTTTTCGGCATCAATGGCAAGCATCATAAATTCCCCCGGTACCCGAGTGGCATTCTCAATAAGATGCAGTATCCGCTTAGTGTTATCCGACGTTTGCCTCTCAGGGATGAAGCCTGCCTGATCCGGATTCGTGAGTCCCGGCATAAGAGGGCAAAGGCGCGAGGCCAGTATCCCCGTATATAATTTAAGATCTATGTTGAGGAGTGATATCGGGCGGTAGGAGCCACATTGCGCTCCGTCCTTGCCCGGCTTAGGAATCACTGCTATCGACGCCTCCAAGAGGTCGCCAGGGATGGCTCCCTGAGCGGCAAAGGAATTGAACAGCTTGGTGAGGATCGGGGCCAACAAAGAGCCAAATTTCTTATAAAAGAGAGCGGGAAAACCGTCTGGACCCGGGTCTTTTCCTAGTTTAAGCCGTGAAATGGCAGACATGACTTCGTCCATATGAATGCTTCTGTCTAGATGTTCGGCCTGCTCAGGTGACAAAGTCGGTAATTCGACCGAGTCCAGGAAGGCCTCCCCCTCCGCTCGGGCCAACGGGGCCTCCGCATACAGAGATGCATAAAAGTTGCGGAATGCCTTCGTAATAGCGCTATCATCCGTTGCTGTCGAGCCATCTGCCCAAGAAATCAGTTTAACAGTCTGTCGTTGACGAACCTCTCTGAGCTTATGAGCCAAAAGACGCCCACACCTGTCCCCACTTGCATAGTAGGCGTGTTTCAGCCTCAACGCCGCATACTCCGCCCTGTCTTGGTCGAGCGCTGCTAACTGTTGGCGAGCCGCTGTAAGTTGCCGCCATACTCTCGGAGCTCCCGTCCTCTGGTGTATGCGTTCCAACTCTCTCACCTATTGCGTAAGCTCTTCCCGTTTGCAGCCGCGATCCCTATTATCTGCCATCGAAATGAACTCCCCTCTAAGGACTGCCTTTAGCGCTGCCCATTGCGTTGCCAGCGAAGTGTCTGTGTTGTCATTATGTGTGCGATACTCCTGAATGGTGCGCTTAATGCGCTGAACCTCCTCTTCTCGGTGCAAGAGGGCATCTCTGAGACGCCACACCCTAGAAGGACGTGATGTGGATTGAAGAGTGAAAACAGCAGTCACCGGAGCATGATCCGATAATGACACCACTCCTATGTCAGCTGCTGTCGAGAGCGCTCTCATCGGTGCAGAGACTAATAGATAATCTAACCGGGCATAGGTCTTGTGCGCATTGAAGTAAAAGGAGTACTCCCTATCGCGGGGATGCAGGGATCGCCAGAGGTCGTCTAGCCCCAAATCCTGCAAACGCGCAAGCCCCTCCGCAGAAATGGCCCCAGCTTGGTGTGAGCGCTGACTGGATCTGTCCTGAACATTGTCGAACACCAAGTTAAGATCCCCCCCCTATAATGATATGTCGGTCTGGTGTGGCCGTGGCTTCTGTGAGTGCAGAGTGCAAGAATCGCTCAGAAGCCTCGTTCGGGGTGTAGATGGAGCTAATAGTGAATGGCAACCCCCCAAGAGCAAGATGATAGGTCAGAAGGCGACCCCTGATCTAGGCCACCTTGTGGAGGACCACCCCCTAAATCGCTGCGCCACTAGTATCGCCACTCCAGCTGTCATAGTAGGGCTGGAAGAGAAAAACTGGGTGGGGAACCTCCTGGACCTAAGGCGGTGGCAGTCGCGCGCCAGCAGATGGGTTTCCTGCAGGAGGCAGAGATCCGCTTGGGAGGTTTCTAAGTATGATAGAACAGCCTTACGCTTGACTGGGTTAATAAGACCCCGGACATTCAGGGTCAGTATTTTAAGTATAGCGGGTGGCATGATGGGTATCACATGGGGGACTCTGCAGAGGTATAGCAGCTCACACAGGAGCTCTAGGTTTTCAGAGTGTCAGCGAGTCAGGGACACGGGAGTGCAAGTGATGATTCAGGCTGTACGGGGAAGACGAGCATGGAGCCCCCGACCCTCTCCTGCCCCAACAAACCCCCTCAAAACCAAAAGAAGAAAAACCCAAACCAATCATACAGTCCGACGCACGCCTGCGACTGGTAGAAAGTCATTGGGGAACGTCCATCAATCATGGAAGGAAGCCTCCCTCCCGCCGAGCATCCAGATGCAAGAAAAGGAATATATCCGGTACTGTGCTTGTCCAGTTCAGCCATTCTGCGAACCCGGAAGTTCCGTTGACACAGCTTCCAACACCGATAGACGTCCCTTCGTGATCTCTGCAGCTGGCGGTTTTTTAAGACGGCGTCTACAGCCCTGCTGCCTCCAGCGAGGCCCAGCCTGTCCCTTGCCGGATGCGGCGGCCCCCTCTCCCCCTTCTTCCTCTGGGAGGGCCACCCCCAGCAATTTGGCGGCCTCGGACAGAGAGCGCAGCT
Source organism: Triturus cristatus (assembly GCF_964204655.1). Taxonomy (NCBI): domain Eukaryota; kingdom Metazoa; phylum Chordata; class Amphibia; order Caudata; family Salamandridae; genus Triturus; species Triturus cristatus. The sequence goes on from NC_140583.1 coordinate 363,258,876, forward strand.
GGTACAGTTTGTCGTCTTTACGAAAGACCAAGCGGAAGGGGTGACCCCAACTGTAAGGGATGTTATTGTGCTGGAGGTGTGCCGTGATAGGTCTGAACAAGAGTCGTTTTTGCAGCGTGAGCGCAGACAGGTCCTGAAACGGCACCGGTCTGTGATCTCGAAATTGTAAGGAGTCATACGGCGTGCCTTTTGCATGATCATCTCCTTGGTACGGTAGTCCTGCACGCACACCAAGATATCTGACGGGGATGCTGACGGTGCCCTAGGGGGACCCACTCTGTGTGCCCGATCTATCCCCAGATTCGCGTCCAGCGGGCGCTCTAAAATGTGGTTGAATAGCTCCCTCGTGTAGGCGAAAAGATCCTTCGAGTCGTCGTCCACTTTCACGCCTTTAATTCGGATGTTATGACGACGGGAGCGATTCTCGAGGTCATCAAGATGTACCTGCAGGTCCACTTGTTGATCATGCAGCCGGATTATCTCCTGCTGTAGATTTGCGATTTCCTCGTCCTTGCCATCACTCTTGCCCTCTAGGTCTGCCACTCTTTCGCCAATACTGTCCACATCGCGTCGGACTTCCTTGAGCTCAGACGTGAACTCTTGTTTGAAAGTTTGGATGTCGTCCCTCAGCGCGGCGAACATGAACTCCAGGAAGGCCTTAGTGATAGGCTCCGAGCTCCCGGCGTCCAGCCTCCCCTTGCCGGACCCCCCGGCGTCCGCTGTCGTAGCCATCTGACCCCCCAGGGACTTGGAGAACAAATCCTTGATATTTTTGTCCTGTCGTTTCCTGTGCGTGGACATAGCGCAGCTCGCAATTCCCCGCGTGTATCCCGTGGAATGCCTCCCCGTGGGACCGTCACCCAATCGAGGCCTGGCAGGAGGCCCAAGGTCGGAGATCCGCGCCTCTGCCCAGGGGAGCCTAGCGTGTCCGACGGCCTATGGCGTTTCTATCCTCCGTCCCTGTAGGGGCGTCGTTAACGCCGGAAGGCAATCAGCCCGCGCCGCCAGGCCACTGTCACAAGCTCCGGGCCACGTGTCTCCTTCTGCGGGCAGCCACCAAAGCCCTGTCGTATTTAGGCCTAGTGCATGTCAGGGGCTCACCCAACGCCTCAGTTGGCCCCGTCCACCGCGTGATGGGGCCCGGCACTGCTCCGATGACCAGGAGACACGGCCGGACACAGGGACACGGCCCCCAGAGGCCCCGCCCGGCCCCAGGCCTGCCCGGTATGCTCCAACTGTCACCAGGGGGAGGCTAGGCACTCCGCCAGTCCCAAACACGGCTACAGATCTCAGGGAGGCGAGGTCTCTTCGTCGCCACCCTCCGTCGTGCTCCTCCACGATCTACCGCGCTAAGGCCCGCTCCGCTGGTCGGGGCCACCTCCAGCCATCGAGGTCGACTCCCGCCGTCCAGCCCGGGCCGTCCACCGGCAACAATCCCTCGGCTCCCACGAGCTTGCACCAATTGTCCGCTGCTCCAAGGGTAGGGGCACCACAGCCGAGCCCGAGGCAGAGCCAGCCACTCCAGGCCGCCCTTAGGCGTTTCAGGCCCAGCCGCGCGGGTCTCCCCCGCGGCACCGAGCTGCCCGGCCCTCCGCGCTCCCCGCTGCCTCTCCTGCAATCACCATGCGGTGGGGCCGAGCTTTTCCGGGTCTCACCGCCTTGTGGGGAACCTGTGGGATCAGCTCCCTGCTCTCCGTGCACCCTCGAGCTCTCTGCGATCCGCCCCCTTTCCGGCGCCGCTCTCACCTCCAGGACGGTGAGCCAGATCCACGCGACCGCGGGTCCTCTCCGCAGGCTCCCGGAAGCTCACGCACCACTCCGGAGCTCGCTCCCGCTGCTCACCGCCTGCCTCGGCCTCCGGGAACGCCGTCTCCGCCCTCGCCGATCTGCAGGTCGCTTGCCCGCACTGCTTTCTCCGGCGCGGCCTCCTCCCCGCCGCTCTCCGTTGCAGCCGCCTCGTGGCCAGAAAAGCTCTCAACCTCTGGGCACAACCTCGCCCTCGGTGAATTAAGGTCGCGGGTCGCCGAAATCTTGGCACCTTCAGCACTACTAACGGCCCAACGGCCGGTGCTATATCTGATCCTGGCGGGAGCTCCGGAGCAGGACATCTGCTCACTCCGCCATCTTGGCTCCGCCCCCTGGCATGATCTTTAATTGCCAGTCTGGGTCTCCCGGCCGCTGGCCCCTTCTGAACTAACATTATGGGCCGGGACACTTGCGTAAAGCTGTTTGACATAAATCAGCCAGTCCTTTTCTGCACTCCGTTCTCTCTTGATATTCCTCTGCTGCTCAGTTGGTTTGTGTGTCTCCACAGGTGGGCTGAGTTCTTCCGCTTTATCAGGGAGAAGACTTTTAGCCATTTCCTTTCCATGATGGCTTTTTTATGTTCCCAAATTTTCTTCCTTAATGCTGGCCTTAATGAGGCAACCGACGGTCCCTCCGATAGGCAGCCCCCTCTTTTCTTTTTTACAAGGGCCTTACCCATGAGGCATTTACAGTCCTGTATGTCTTTGTTTGGCCCTATGCTGCCCCCTCTTTGTTGCCCTTTAGGCCTGGGGCATTGTATCTGGGGGTTCCCGAGCTTTACTTGTAGGTCCTCCACTGTATCTTCCCAGGCCTTTATGGGTGACAGCGGCGAAGACAAATTGCCTTCCTGTTTTTCTTCCAGCCATGTTTGTAGCGTGTTGCCTATCTTGTCCGACCATTTGATTCTCCTCAAGACACTGTGTTTTTCATCCCCTCTTGATGCTCCGATGGTTTTGTAGTGGAGAGCTGATGGACTTACATCAGAAAGACCGCTCTCAATGGCCTATGGTCGCTTTCCGTCCTGTCTTCAACTTAAAAGTCATCCAATCTGATGGCCAGCGCTTCGCTGACCATGATGTAGTCAATTCTTGAGATGTCTCTGAAGGTCGGGGGAGAATCCCATGTGTTCAAGTGGGCTCTTTTCAGTGCGTGAGTTGAGATCAGCTTATGGTTGTTAATGAAGTTAGCTTTGGGTGCTTCCCTGCCGGATCCTGGGGGAGGGGGTTTGGTTGTGTCCAGATCCCTCAGATTGAAATCCTCCGCTAGAATCACCTGGTGAGATTTATATTTACACAAGAGGTCTTCTAGTTTCCCCAGCAGTCCCTCCAACTTCTCTTTTATGGTGAGCTGAGCCAGATTAATGTAGCAGTTAATTATTAGAAGAGGCGTTGGGTGTAAATTAAAGTTCAAGCCTCTGATTTGTAGAGCTGGCAATCCAGGTGTGTTAAAGTTGATAGCTGTAGCTTCAAGGGCAATTTCATACTTTATAAAGACTGATAGACCGCCGGCCGGCCGGCCAAATAGATTCTTTTTTATAGCTGGGATAAAGTGTTCATAGTACCCTGCAAATGGGGTGCTGGACAGGGCCCAAGTCTCTTGAAGGCCGATTTATATCACCAGTTTCCAGAAACTGCTTCAGATTTTCATTGTGACTGATTTTACTTATCCCTGCTATATTCATGGAGATTATGGTTAGTTTCTGTTTGTGGTCTGCTCTTCGCCTTATCCCTCCCCTGGCTAACTGGGTTTCTCTGCGGTTAGGAAAACTGTTGCCCCCCCATTTATAATTCCTGGTGGAATCGGGGAGGAGGGGCCTGCACTGATGAATTGGTGATTATTTTGACATGAGATCCTGATATCCATTGGAACCCTGGGGGCTGTCTGAGTTTTGCCCGGAGAGCCCGAACTATTTGTCCCATGCAGGATCGACCAAGGGGCCTTTCCCCTGTTATCTGGTACCAGGACATGAGGATATTTTAGATGCGGCACCGTCTGTACATCCATGCCCCACTCAGCAAGTTGTATGGAGTTGTTTGCGATAGCTTATTGTATTTTTATATGGTTTAGACCCACCACTGTTGAGTCGCCGTGTGTGTCCCCCTTCGTGCTCAGGAATTTCACCCATACGATATCACCGGTTTGTATTTGTTCTAGGTTTGCCAGATGTTTGAAAAGGCGAAGTATATTGCTCCTGTTCAAGATGTCTCGCTGTCTTGTGCTATGATACCTTGGGGTGAGGATTACCTCTTGGACCACTGTTGGTAAGCCCGGGGTTGAGGCCGCTTTTCCCTATATGGGGAAGGCTGTACCGGCCTTCGTCCTGAGTTTTGGCTTCCATGTTTGATCATTGAGTGTCCTGCTTGGGACCCCTTATTGTGTCCATGATTGCCCCCCAGCTCCAGTTTCTTGTCCAAGTTCTGCTTGAAATGGGGACGGATCTGGTGGTTGTGGCACTGTTATGGCCATCGCTGTTTGGGGGCTTGCTTCACGTTTGAGACGTGACCGATGAGCTGGTCTGGCCTTACTGAAGTATTTTGGTCCATCACAGCTGAAGTGCTCAAGGAGCTTAATTGTGTTTGCTTTTCTGCCGAAGGGTGAACAACCTGGGAAGTCTTTTTGCCCCAGTTTTTGGCAATTAGAAAAATGGGATAGGGCTGGGGTGGATTGATGGGGGATGCTCTTCCTCAACTGCTGTTGTCTCCCTCTTGTCTTTGTTTTTTTCCGTTGTTTCTTCAACTTCTTTTTTGCTCGCCTTGATAGAGTGGAGTCTTGTGCATCCATTAAATTGAGGGTGTGTTCCTGAGGGTCTACTGCCAGGGCGTAGCGCCCCCTACTGTGCCCCTGGATTATGCTGGTTGTCCTTTTTGGCCCTTATGGAGCTACCCTGATTGTCTGGAGTCTTTGGATCCAGGCCCGCTTGAGGTCCTGTTTGCTTTCTTGTTTCCAGATGGTTGCGGTTTGTCAGCGCCATGTCATCCGTGATGGTTGTACTTGATGTCTCCCATCGTCCTTTAGCTATTTCTACTATGTCCATTAGGATCTCAGGGAGGGAGGCCCATTTCTCCATGAAGGTTGAGCAACAGCAGGTGCAGTACCCCGGGTTGGAGGTTGAGTACTGATAGAACCTATTGTCAAATTCCTCCACCCTGGAGCTTATATTGACTAGACGGGCTGCGATGGCTTGTAGGAGGTCTATTTGGACTTCCATTTTGGATGACTGCCACAGAAGAGCTTTGTTGGTAGTACAGTTTTATATCGGTCTGGGAGATTTCTCCAAGTCCGCGTCTATACTGACGTTACTAGGGTTGTGATCAGTTTTTGAATTGATGTCCCATGCAGATGTTGATGGCAGCAATAGATTTGGGGTTAATTCAAGGGTTCTTACGATCTTCTCGCCCAGATTATGGAGGAATGAAGCTGTTAGGTCTCCTCCCGTAGGGGAATTTAGTCCCTCGGTAACTGAGTGTGACCACGGGCTTATGCAATTTACTTTGCAGGCCCCATACTCTGGGAGTCTAAACCATGGGATTTGGCTTGATGAATTTGTGCTTTCGTCACAAAAGTTTGTGCATCATTGGTTAAAACTGATTCGTGTGGCTTGATGAGTGTGGCGTCTCGCCCCATGACTGGGATTTGAAGGGGAGTTAGACACGTGTTTGCACCTTTAAGCTGCATTGAATCTGGTTGCCCACGGGCTGCGCCCTCCTTTTCCTTCTGTCCCTTGGTTTCCTTACTCGGGAGTAGACCCTCCCCGCATATTCGTGTGTGCTCCGGAGGTGCTCTGCCCAGCTCTTTGGGACTGCTGTCTTGGGGCGAACTCAAGCCATAAGATAGAGCACCGAGGATTGTCTCGTGGTCAGTGTTCAGGGTGTCCTTTTTCCTAAGGAAGTGCCTTATCGAGCCCTTTTGTGTAGCGTCTTGCAGTGTTTCCTTTCGGTTTTCTGTAAGTGATTTACTCCTTGTAATCCTTGTGGTCCCCTTTTTCGAGGAAGGAGTTTTGAAAGTTTCCTCTGGGGTCGTGTGCACTCGCCCTTTTCTTTTGGGGTCCATTGCTGGGTGGAGCACTGAGGGGGCACTAAAGGGGCTCCTCTTGCTGTTTGCTCCAAGTAATTCACTTGCCGATCTTGCCGGACTGAGCTCTTTGACGAGCGCTGAGGGGCGAGTACTCCTTTCGTTTGTGCTGAACAAATGCAAAAGATGCTGGGGAAGAGGAGTCTTTGAAGGGTCTTGACGTGCCTGTTGCTCTGTGCTGTAGTTCCCCGTGTGTTGATGACCGCCCCTGTGCAGTGTGCGAGAGGGCAGGTGGGCACGGCAGTTAGGGGGTTGGTGCAACGGGACCGCGGGGCTGGTGGTGGTGGGAGGCAGTACTTGCAGGCTGAATCAAGACTGCCCCTGGCACCGTGGCTCCCCCCGGAATACCTCCTCACCAAGACATATGCTGCCCTCGCTGGTTTGTAACTCCCTTTACTCACCTGTGCTTTCTGTACCGAATACTGGAGAGGTTAGAAGACTGGGAAGCACAGTTTTCCTGGACTTCGTGGTCCTCAGCTGCACCTCAACACCTCAGCACTCTCGGCTGCTGCTTTAGGCGGCAGTGCAATCCCCTCTTAGCCCGCGGTTCTTTGTTAGGCCTGTCCAGGCCTGGTTGCCTGGTCGACCCTCTCCTTAGTGTCCCTCGGCGGCCTGCACCTGGCCTTGAGAAGCCTGCAGGAGCCGTAGAAGACTGCAAGATGCGGTGGGCCGCGGGTACCTTAGGTGCGGGAGGCGCAGAAGGCGAGCCGGCCGCAGACCGGTAAATTAGTGCGTCCTCCTCCTGGCACTGATTCAGACAGGATCTGGACATTTTTTGTGAGCACTACCCCTGCGCGCTGGAAACTGGTGCTGTTCAGCTCCACGTTCTATCGTCTCGGCTGAAAGTGACGTGAACAGTGCCGATACGTCTTTCTGTGCCAGTCAGCACAGATCCAGAGAAGAGCTACTGTCAGTCTTTTATTGTCTGAACTTTTTTCGACGTTTTGTTGAGATTTGTCTCCTGGTGTGTCAGGTATGTTCACAAGGAAAGCTGATTTCAAATCATATGTTGCTTATCACCTTCAAATGTCGGTGACGGACCCACACTTGGTATGTCTCTGGTGCCTGGAGTACAATTGCGATGCGAAGACCTGCGCTGATTCCTGCGCCATGCACCCCAAGGCATTGATGGACCTGTCCCTCAAGCTCCTCGCCGCTCGACCTACTATGCCGCGACGGTCCTGATCTCGATTGATCGGAAGGTTCCAAGATAGATTGTGGCGCCACTCCAGGTGCTCGTTGTAACAGTCGTAGTTGTCAGGGAAATTGAGAAGTCCCAGGCCCTCTCAATTTTTTCCTGAACAAGGAGAAATTCTAAATGCTCACACTAGCAGTTCATGGTGGGCCATGAGCACTTTCAGTTTGCAATGCTCCCCTTTGTCCTTTCCAGCATCCCTGGGGTGTTCACAAATGTGAATGGCGGTGGTTGCAGCCCATCTGTGGAGATCGAGGTTCCTAGTTTTTCCCAGGCAGTCGCCTCCCACCTCCAAACTATAGGCTACATCCTCCACTCGCTTGGGTTCACTATCCATGTGCCTAAGTCACACCTGACCATTTCTCAGTCGCTTCCTTTTATCAAAGTCGTTCTGCACACCGTGCAGTTTCAGGCTTATCCTCTCGAGCAGCGAGTCCAGGATATAATTCCAATGTTTCAGCCTCTATCCTGGATTTCAACGAGACTGACTCTGAGACTGCTGGCCTTCTGCATCCTGCTAGTGATGCATTCCCATTGGCATATGTAGGCTCTGCAGCTCTACCTGAATTTTCAGTGGGTGCAGCATCAAAGGAATCTCTCTGACAAGGTCCAGATCTCTGAGGGCATTGCAAAAGATTTGCAGTGGTGTCTGACGAACCGCTATTGGGTCTATGGCAGACCCCTCTCCTTTCCCCAACCAGATCTAACCATAGTGAAAGACGTGTCACTCCTGCGTTGGGGCGGCCACCAGAGATGTGGCGATCAGAGGACTCTGGTGTCTGGCAGAATTTGAGCTCCACATCAATCGGGTGGGGCTTTGAGCAATCTGATTGACATTGAAAGCCTTGCTATCCTCTTTCAATGGGAAGCTAGTGCAGGTGTTCACTGACAATACCAACGCTACGTGGTACTGCAACAAACAGGGTGGGGTAGGGTGGGGTCGTGTACCCTTTGTCAAGAGGCCCTGCGCCTATGGAGGTGGCTGGAACGTCAAGGCATTGCTATCTGAATGCCAACGCGGACAAACTTATCTGTTGATGCTTAGCTGATCATTATTGGCATTTCCACCCAGAGATGGTGCAAAGTCTCTTCTACAAGTGGGGAGAGCCTTGGTTAGATCTGTTCTCCACTGCTGAACACCACCAATGTCAGCAATTCTGCGTGCTGGAGTTTTCAAGGCAGCTCTCGCTTGGAGACGTGTTTCCTTTCAAGTGGAGCGCCATTCTCCTATATGCCTTATTGTCAATCCCACTCTTGCCCAGAATTATCAAGAAGATTGGGAACGACCAGGCTCAAGTAATTCTTGTGGCTCTAAAATGGGCACAGAGAACCTGGTATACCTCCGATCAGAAAGCCTTTTTGTGGGGTGGGATCTTTTGCCACAGAAGCAAGCTAAGGTCCTGCCCCCAAACCTGTCAGTGCTCCTCCTTCATGCGTGGAAATTGAGCAGCAACCGTTAACAATCTTCAACCTTCTACCAAAAGTTTGTAGTGTCATTTTGGCAGCCAGGCGTACCTCCACCAAGATGGTATACGCCTGCCATTGTGGCACGTTTGTAGCTTGGTGTGCAGAAGAACAGTTTGAACAGAGATCTGCTTGTCCTTTTGCAGATTTATATAGTACGACCCCGACTCGAAGGTATCAGATCGCTTTACATGAGCACCAGTTGTGTTGGAGGCAGACACATTTATTTTTGTTAGGCATGGACAGATTAAGTGATCTGCCCAGAATCATAGGATGTTGAGAGTCCCTACTGAGACTTTAACCTGGTTCTCCAGGTTCAAAGTCAGCGGGCCTTGCCGTTGGGCTACACCCTCTCCCCTTGTTTATTCTCACCATGACTCAGCAGGGCTCAGCATTGGGCACATTGAAGTTTTATTTAGCCGCCATATTCACATTCCTGCGTTTGCTGGATCAGCCTTCTCTTTTTAGGTCTCCTATAGTAAATAGGTTTCTGAAAGGTCTTCAGAATTTGTTTCCCCCAGTCACCTACGTTATGCTTCAGTGGGACCCCCACCTGGTCTCTACCTTTCTGATGTGTGCTCCCTTTGAGCTGCCCATAACTGTCCAAAAAGACCACTTGCCTTCAAGACAGCCTTTCTTGTGGTAGTAACGTCTGCCCGGAGGGTTAGTGAGTTACATGGGCTATCAGCGCACCTCCTTATGTTTCCTTCCACGTGGACAAGCTGCTCCTTTGGACTTAAGCGTCTTTACCAAAGGTGGTGACCCTTGTCCATGTGAACCATTCTGTCATTGTCTACCTTTTATGCTCCGCCTCATCCCTCTAGAGCGGAGTGACTCTACTAACTGGACCCAAAATGAGTATTGTTATTCTGCCTTAACCGCCCAAAAGAGTTCCGGGTGGGCGACCAACTCTTCTTGGGGTATGTTGAGAGCAGATGTGGAAGGCAGGGCAGAAACTGACCATCGCCCGGTGGATCGTACTGTGTATCAAAATCTGCTATGCATTGGCTAAGATGCAACCTCCTGAGGTCTTGGGTGCTCATTCCACCAGACCCAAGGTTTCGACCACTGTTAGCACGTGGAGTTCTGGTCCTGGATTTCTGCCAGGCAGCAGCGTGGGTGTCTCTACACATATTTACCTAACACTACTGCCTTGACAATCGGGTACCTGGGGATGGGCATTCCCCCCGTTCAGTCCTGCAGGACTTTTTAGTGTGAATTTGTTTCGCACTCCCACCTCTGGGTAGGTATTGCTTTGGTATCTATTCTAAGGTTAGGAGTCTGCTGCTAGAAGTCTCTATCAGATGAACAAGTTACTTACCTTTGGTAACACCTTAACTAGTAGAGAGTTTATCTTGTTGCAGATCCTTTCCCGGCCCACCCATCCTCCTCGCTCTGTATACGGTTTTGTAGATTCAGGACTGTCCCCCTTTCAGAGCCCTAGTTTCACACACCAGTGTTCAGTACTCTTCATGGCTCCACACTTCTGGTGTGGAAAGTCACAACAAGAAACTGACGTCAGCGCGCTGGGGTGGTGCCTATATAGGCTCTGTGCTGTCACTTCCAGTGCAGATGACGTCACATGGCGCCTAAGACCCCACCTACAAGCACAAGGGTACTGCTCATGAAAAAATGTCAGATCCAGTCTGACACTTGGGATAGTTCTAAGGTAAGAACTCTGTGGCTTGATGGTCTCTACCAGATAATTCAATACCGAAGGTAAGTAATATGTTCTTAAGGTGCGTTTCTGAAATAAAGCGGATTCTCCACACTTCTTTCTGGACCCTTGTACCACAAAAGTGATATGTATGAGCAAAATCAATCAATACAACCTAAATATTACAACCATCAGGCACATCCCGACCTAGAGTCTTTAGTGTAGATAACCATTCATCCATCCTACATTTTTGGATATTTTATGGGACAACCTCCGCTATTATAGACCGCTTTTTTCAACTTGCAATCACCGGTCTGTACTATTCCATTATTGTTCAGTCGCCGAATCGGCTGGCTGGCTGGTTGGCTGCTCCACAGTTTGGCTATGAAACTTATAGTGACTATTATACCATTTCCACAAAAATCTTTTAAGTATCTTTTCTATATACCCGATAAGATCGATTTGGCCACTAGCATTCCAGGGACGTCAATCGCTTTAGCTATGTTATCCACCAATCCATTCCAGAATCTCATGAGCATGGCATAGATAAACATGCGGACTGGCAAAATCCTCTTTGATGGCCTTGTTGGAGGGTCTCTAATGTACTGTGAGTCTATTGCAAGAGTAGTAGATTTGATGTGGATTTCTTTAGCTGTACTAGTGGAAATCCCAATCGTATAGCTACTTTTTCAGGGTACAGGCAGGTGGTCTCACTCTCTCCTAGCCATAAGAACCTCCAAAATATCAGGTATTTATTGACCAGTGTTCTGTGTATGCTTGATGCAGCTTCCTCTCATTGATTGGGTGCTCAAGAAAATTCACTATGTAGAATATAGGATGATCTTAAACCATCTGGAGGACATGATATCAGTCCATAATCTCACATTCCAGAGCTCTAGTGTATTTATCAGGACCCACGTACAGGACTCTTCTAATCCATACAGTTCCTTAGGAGCTTGAATTCATTTAACAGTGTATCCTAGTTCTCTCCTTGGGAATCTATAACAGTGAGACACAAAAGGAGTCCCAGACACAACCCCTTTGTAATAAGGTCCTATATAATCTCTTCCAGAGCAGTCGGACACTGTCTGGAGAATCCCTAATACCCTCAGTCGGAGACCACTCCATGTGTTGACAAGGGCTTCAATCTTGGCTTCTTATGTTAAAACGGACTATCACTGTATTTTTAAACTCTTCTAGTGTTGCAAGGGAAGAGTCTGTCTTAATCTTGTTGCATTTCTTCACCTATTCAAAGTCTTGTTCTTAAGAAGCCATTTTATCACTGAGATCTGCCAACTTGATCTTAGCAGCAGGCACAGTCATAGATTCTTGACCCAGTTTCAAAGTCTTATGTATGTGAAAAGCATTAATAGATTTCAGAAGATAGAGAGTTAAAGAAACAGCTAATTTAAATCTTGAAGTCCAGTACAGTGTGTTCTCCAATGCAATGTTTACCCCTCTCACTACCATTTTTCAAAAGCAAATAAACCAACGTAAGTGGCACGTAAAGTAAAGTGATCCAGAATGTACATCCTTATTTTTAGTCAGTCATTTATTATTAGAATTTGAATGCTGTAGTATGTATGCATATGGTTCATTTGGAGGTTTACAATTATTTATGCTGTTGTATTTGGAGTATTGTCATCACTGTTATATAGCAAATTCCATAATCTATCAGATATCTTTAAGGTTGCAATGTAATTTTTACAAACTGACAGGAATTTAGAACAAGCATTCGCAATGCAATACTGAAACATCTACTGTTGTTTAACATGGAGGGAAAGTAAGCAGCAAACTGCGTGACACGCCGGGTATAGGAACACGTTGAGAGAAATATTGCCTTTCAGCAGTAAATGGTATAGTCCAAAGCTCTGTTTTTAATATAAAAGCAGGACCTTCGGTGGTCATAGCACTGAAAATACAAGATATGAAAAAATATTATTGTCTACGGGAGCTTGTGGAAGACAATTTCTGTGGATTGGAATCGAGAGAATGCTGAAGTTATTCTGATATTTTATTGACCTCTGCTGGTCTTTTTCTATCAAGAAAGTTAAATATAGACAGTTGCCGGAAAAATTAAACCAACATTTACAATACAATGGTCTCGGCATTGTTAAAGTTAGAGCTGTTGGCATTGCTCATGACATTATTCTTGTTTATGTTTTTGTTTTTAAAACATTTAAAGAAACTGCATTGTTATTTACAATGTCAATAGCTTAATCACTCTCCAATGCGAGACCTATTGCATTTGCACCCACACACAGAGCCACACACACAAAGCCACCCACACACAGAGCCACCCACACACAGAGCCACCCACACATACAGTGCCACTCACATAGAGCAACCCACACACAAATAGAGCCACACACACACACACACACACACACACACACACACACACACACACACACACACCCTCCCCCCCCACAGAGCCACCACGCATAGAGCCACACACACAGAGCCACCCGCACACAGACAGAGCCTCCCACACACACACACAAAAGCGTCACACAGTCAGATGAGGAGGCCTGACCGCTCACATCCTTCTGTGAAGGTGAATCTACACAAACTGCTACGGTCACGGCTCCGTGAGCGGCGCGACTAAAACAGATAACGCTGGCTCTGCGTTAGCGTGCACGCAAGGGGCGCGGTGCAAAGTTTGCCAAACGTGACGCGTCTGTAACTGGGCAGGGCACCCTCTGAGTGCTGCCAGTATTGCGAAATGTCCTAAAACGCGTTTGAGATATTCCCGTTTAGAGTAAATAAAAAGAAACAAAATTACTCGGTACACTTTCCCAGTGGCAATCTAAAACCCGCCTTCGTCCCTGCTCGAATGGAAGAGCAGTATTGAGCAGTTTGTTGAAAGTCACATTGCAGATGATCTGAAAACGGTATTATGCGTGTCTCAGACATCAGCATAGTATTTAAATAACATGCACATTGTTAATAATACAGTATCAAGAATGTAAATACATACTGTAATGGCATAAAAGGTTCCAAATGTGCGTCCACGCTTTCACAAATAAAAGGCAACCACATTCCCAGTACATTCAATACCCCATGTAAAATATATACAATATGCGGCACATGCTAAGAGACAACTTCAGATATTGTGCATACCCCAGGACCCCGCAGGAGCTCGCCGACTTGCTAACCATGTTTCTCCGAGGTCAAGCAGAAATGCCTCGGATAAACGCAGCAAATTTTCGGATTGGGGGGCGTGTTTTTCTTTTTCTCCTCTTCCCATTGGCTGGAATGTTTACATTCCAGAGGAGAGAAAGAAAGTAAAAAACACGCCCCCGAATCCGAAAAAGACGGGGCTTAAACGGACAGACGCCTCCGTTTAGGAAGCCATACAAAAGGGGGTGGTGATGGACGGAGCATAAGAACCAAACACTCACACCCAGTCAACAGATCTGGGTTTGATCCATCACCGTTCTTAAGCCCACTCTGCCACCCCAGTTCAGACATGGCCATATGCAAATCAGTCTGACCCTGTGCCTCATGGGAACAGTCCAGCCCGAACTGCCAAGCCATGCCTTCCCTGGACCGGAAACAAGCTTCCTAGGACCGGTTTCTGGCATTTCAGCCGTCTTCAGCCAGGCTTGCTTGAATCCAGTGGCAAAGTGGCTGAAATGCCAGAAACCGGTCCTGGGAAGCTTGTTTCCGGTCCAGGGAAGACATGGCTTGGCAGTTCGGGCTGGACTGTTCCCATGAGGCACAGGGTCAGACTGATTTGCATATGGCCATGTCTGAACTGGGGTGGCAGAGTGGGCTAAAGAACGGTGATGGATTAAACCCAGATCAGTTGACTGGGGGTGAGTGCTTGCAATGTTCAACACTCCGTCCATCATTTCCTTTGGTTTTTGCTTTGTTCACCATAAGTTGGCAGGGTATGCTCAGACGTGAGTCCCTTGCTCACTTTGCCACTGGATTCAAGCAAGCCTGGCTGAAGACGGCTGAAATGCCAGAAACCGGTCCTGGGAAGCTTGTTTCCGGTCCAGGGAAGACATGGCTTGGCAGTTCGGGCTGGACTGTTCCCATGAGGCACAGGGTCAGACTGATTTGAATATGGCCATGTCTGAATTGGGGTGGCAGAGTGGGCTAAAGAACGGTGATGGATTAAACCCAGATCAGTTGACTGGGGGTGAGTGCTTGCAATGTTCAACACTCCGTCCATCATTTCCTTTGGTTTTTGCTTTGTTCGCCATAAGTTGGTAGGGTATGCTCAGACGTGAGTCCCTTGCTCACTTTGCCACTAGATTCAAGCAAGCCTGGCTGAAGACGGCTGAAATGCCAGAAACCGGTCCTGGGAAGCTTGTTTCCGGTCCAGGGAAGACATGGCTTGGCAGTTCGGGCTGGACTGTTCCCATGAGGCACAGGGTCAGACTGATTTGCATATGGCCATGTCTGAACTGGGGTGGCAGAGTGGGCTAAAGAACGGTGATGGATTAAACCCAGATCAGTTGACTGGGGGTGAGTGCTTGCAATGTTCAACACTCCGTCCATCATTTCCTTTGGTTTTTGCTCCGTTTAGGAAGCCAGCCAATGGAGAAGAGGGGGGGTTCAAGCCCCGTACTAAAAAACGTTAAATCTCGCGAGCGAGACTGCGCAAGCGCAGCCTTCGCTAGCCGAGACCTAAAAAGGAAAGTCCCTCAGCAGGAAGCAAAGCTGGTATTTTACTGACCTCTGCTGGTCGTTTTCTATCAAGACCGTTAAATAGAGGCAGTTGAACAGAAAAGAAAGTCCCTACGCAGAAGCAGACCAGTCCTGGGGCTAATCTCCAGAGCCCACAAAGTACATACACATATAAGTATATACTAAAGTATATACAAGAGGTCTCAAATGCTTAACCTAAATAGTGAAAGCCGTAATAAGTGAATCAAGTTACAGTACAGCCAAACGTGGTATAAACCGCCTATCGCTTTTTCAAGGTTTTAAAAAGTAAATAATATGTAAGAACTAATTACGCTAAACATGATGATACAAAACATCGGAAAACCTTTTTTGAAATCTTAAATGCTTCGGTTACTTTTTGAAAAATGTATAGTTGTTTGTTCTTACGCCTTACATTCTTACTGTTATTATATAAAGGAATTGCAAACGAGAAGAGCTCAAAAGAATAACTAGATTAATCTAGAATTTACACCCAATTATTGCCAGGGCTATCCATAATATGTGAAGCCTCCTCAATTGTTTGATATAATGTAAAAGTTAAGAACATATGATTAAATCTGAATTGCAAAGCTCAACAAAATCTAACTGATATTTAGAATATATATAGATAGTAAAGGACCAGCAAAGTAAACCAATACTGAATATATATGATGGAAGAAATCCAGAGTTTATGGGTGCCTTTACACAGTTTTCCTGGAGGAAGAAACCAATACTCCGCGTGACTCTAGACTTTTTATATTTTGATGACAATAATTCAAATGTCACAACATAAATAACTCCATATTAACCATATGTATGTTATACTACAGCATTCAATTCTAATAATAAATGTATGCCCAAAAATAAACGGCATTCTGTATCACTTACTTTAGGTGCCTCCTACATTGCTGTATAGATTCCAGAAGTCTCTTTTCCAAATTTGACAGTGTTGTCTTTTACACTGTGAAGTCCTTCTTCAGTAGACTTTTTATATCCAGTCCTTTTGGGAGAGCTCCGTGGGGCAAAGAATGCCTCCCTAGAGTCTTTTTCTTCTCAACACACTGTAAGTCTCTGTAAAAAGTACAACCTGTCAGTCTCACCTGCATATTGACCTAGAGACCTACGGGGAACATATCCTCTCCGCTCCTGCACTCAAGGGGCCCTGTGCGGGATGGCAGGCTTTGCTGTCGCGGTGGTGGTTTACTGCAATCCTCATCCCTTTGTTGCATCTGACCCTCCCCACTGCCCACTCAGTGCCTGGTGCCAACTGACAGAGCCAAGGTTGAGGCCTATACCGCAAGCACCATTGGTACTTTCCTGACTGACCAGCCGGAGGAAGGACTGGTAAACTCAGTTTGACGTGACATTACACAGCCTCAGCGCAGGTCCTTCATAGTTGCCCCAATCTGGGACTGTTTTCCCTTTTTCATTGACCCCAGTGTCCTGGGTCATGGTTCACCGTTACTCGGGGGGTCAGCGAGGGTCTCTGCCATCACAGCAGTTGGCAATCTCCTCTCCTCATAATTAGTATATTACTGTGTGCCGATTGTCATACGTGCTTTATGCCTTGCTATTGTTTAAACGACGTGTAGTTATTATGACTAAATATATTTATCTAGACCAAGAGCAAGGTAGATAAACCCTTACAGTGAAATGCAATGAAATTAACTTTGCCTTCTGATTAGGGCCTCAGGTGTTTTTCTCTGTCAAGTTACTCAAACATAAAATATGTGAGGGATAGATGAGTGAATTTAGCTGTGCTCTGGTAGCAACTTAAAATCTTAACTACAGTATAAAGGACAAATTCTATCTCCTCTCCTTACCCTATAGGATAATATTAGCCTATCTTTAATAAGAGAAATGACTGGAGTCTTTGTAATTTTCAGCACGTTTTAAATAGCAGATTGATTGCGCACAGGAAATTATATTATTTTAATTTAATATGATTTTTGATAATTATTATTTATTCTTTACCTTTTATTTAGCGGTTTCTGTGATATTTGTAGGTGTTATTTAAGCGTTGTTACGTTTCAAAGTAACAACTGTGACTGGACATGTCCATCAAGCTCCCTCACATTGGAAGTGCCTTTTAGCGTCGATCTTCGTTTCTCAGAACAACCAACTTTTGTCTGTTTGTTGGGAATATAAGAGTTCTCATCCTTGATGTTGCTATGATCTAGTCTTAATCACCAAACAGAATCTGCGAACTTTTTTATAAGGTAAATGCGCCAGTCTCATAAAACCTTCCCTGTTCTGATACACAAAACGATCAACATACAAGTGTTCTACTGCATACAGGTAAATATGCATGTAAAGGTTAATTTGGATTCTTCAATGAGGCTATAAATAACACAAGTTCTTTCTTCCAATGCTGTGTACTGAAGTGCTTCATGAAACTATTGAGAGCAGCTAAAGGTCTGCTTAACCAGGTAGCCTAGAACTTGAGTACCCATTCAACGAGTGCAGTTATTTTGATATATTCCAGGTAAACACTGCAGGTGCTTTAAAAAACACACCAAAACTGTTGTGGGATTGTCCGTTCGCTTAGCTTTCCCACTCTACTGAGTGTGATTAGCTGTCAAGGGAAGTCGAGGATCTTACCCCTCACCTGGCTGACACTTAAGGGATATGATTTTTCCTGAGCCTTTCATATCGCAGCTCCCCTCCTGATACTTTGGTTTTTGTTAGAAGCCTGAATTTGATTAAGCTACCCCTCATGAATTTACAATGTCACTCATTTCTTTAAATGAAAACATAGCTGCATGGAAGTTCCAATACTGGGACATACTGCTCATATTCCTTCCCAATCACCTTAACCTCTTGAGTGCCCATGACGAGATGGTCTCGTCATGGGCCGCGGTTGCGCTGTGCCCATGACGAGACTATCTCGTCATGAACCCCGCCCGCTAATGAAAGGGCCGGCACAGGGCGGGGAAAGGGCGGGGCACTCAAGGGTTAAAGCTAAACAAATTGCGCCTTGTTCTCACACAGTCTTACAGGTAAAAGAAGTATTTGTCAACATTGACTCCGGTAGAGATGGATGTGCCGCTTCCTTAGCGAGCTGAAGCCTACCTTTTCTGGGGTTCTTTCTTATCATAGTAATAATGGAGTTATTGGTGGTATAATAGTGGCTGTACCCGGCTTTTCGAATAGCTGTTGCACACACACCCGATCAAAGCTATAAAGAAACAGCAGTTTGTTTTTTCATAAGCTATTTTATGATTGTCATTAAAACAATCGCCCTTTCAGTTCAAGCAGTCAAGTACAGGTGCATAGAGAAATGCACATTCAGTGATAACAAACAAATCATTCCATCTCATATTACATTGGTGGAGACATCCACGTGCCAAATAGATTGGTTCCTCAAATTTTGTGCAATAGTCCATCACCTTGTGCCAAACCATCAAAGTATGAGTTGTCGAATTGCACTCCCAGGTAATATTCCTTTTGGTGATTACTGTTCCCAGCCGATCAAGGATCCCTCCCCCCTACTCCAAGGCCCCACCCAACAACCATCCAGTAAACCAAGAAGGGCAATATGCAGCGATTGGTTGCTCCAGAACATGAGGAGTGGCAGCCCAGTAGTTTTCAATCACCAGGCAGGACCAGGCTACATGAAAGAAGTCTGCACCCTCCTCGTCACATCGGAAACCCGCAGTGGACAGGCATCAAATAAGTGGCATGCAGCCATTTCAATTGAATGAAGTGGAGCCTGGTATCACTAGCTCCCTTGACTCCATTACTTCTAATTGACCCTCACTGTGTTAAGCAGGTCTGTGAGTTTGTGGCACACGAAACGCCTCCCTGTCCCGCGAACCCCATGAGTGATTTGGCTTCGAGAGGGATGAAATCGCCACCTCCTCCGATATCTATAATGTCAAAGCATAACGAAGTTGTAGGATCTTATAGAAATTACACTGCTGAAGGTTGAAGTCTGGCTGTAGCTCGTCAAAGCACTGAATTTGTGATCCCTGCCACACGTGCCCCCACCTAGAGATGCCAATAGGGTCCCATTTACCAAATCTCTCTCGTTGAGCAGGCTGCCCCAGCCAACAGTCCCTTCAGAGAAGGGTCTGAAGATTAATCCTTCTATCCCACTTAGTCCAGCGCAATACTGACCTCCATACCAAAAACACCTCTCTGGGAAATTTTTGGAACAGTGCAAGGAGTAGGTGCCCTGTATATGATGGTATAACAACCCCTGAACAACACTACGACCCGAAATGCTGGGTCCACCCAACCCCTATGCATCCAATGTTTCAGGACCACATGCAGATAGGCCCAGTCGCACATCCACAGCTGTCATGCCCCCTCAAAGTTAGATTAAGCGCATTTTCCAAAAGCAAAGCGTGGGACCTGGTTGGCACAGAGGAAGCACCGTACTCTGGCTTGGACCTTAGCAAACCACTGCTTAGAGATCACATGCGGAAAGTATTTGAGAACGTACGAAAAGCGTGGTGAGAGCATCATCTTGAAAGTGTCACGATTCCCTGGATACTGAGTGGAAGCCACATCCATTTCTTAAGTCTTTCTTCATCCTAGAGATCAGGGACATGAGATCATAGGCCCACGAGAGGTTCGGAACCAAGGAAATAGGTATGCCAAGTCAGGAAAGCTGAAATTGGGCACATGTATTCGCGTCTGCCTGCTCGTCGCCCTGGATATCTCCGGGGTGGCCAGGTGTGACTTGGTCAATTGACTTGTAAGCTAGAGGCCTGTCTGTACAATTTCAGCATCTGGAGCAACCGGGGGCTCAGGGTAGGACTTATAAAGCAATACTTCTTCACATACAGGACTATGCAATCCTCCAACCCATTCCCCCACTGGAACCCAACACGCGCTTCGCATCTTACCCATGTAGCTAGGGGAGGCATGGCTAGAGCGAAAAGCGGGGGGGGGGGGGGCAGGCACTCCTATGTAGTACCTCGATGTATAGGAAGAGTATGAGACCAGAACCAGTTGACGCGCACTTGCACCCCCTAGGGTTTATGTATAGCACCCATATGTAGGATACAAATTAAGGGCCAAAGCCCAGGCGTGTGAGCACATTCAAGAGAAAGCCCCAATCAAGGAACAAAGGTCTTTTCGAAATTAATAAGCAGGAGAGCACATGGGCTATCAGGGCAATGTTGAGATGCTAGGGCTGCGTGCATCCTGCTGATAAAGTGCCTGGTGCTGTGCTGAGGCATGAAGCAGCAGTGGTCCGGGAGGACCAGCACAGAAACTACCTTAAGGAGCCTGTTGGCCAGAATCTAAGCAAATAGTTTGAGCTTGCTGTTAATGAAGGAAATCATATGATATGAGGAGCATTCTTTGCTGTGGGGGAGGGTTCCAGCCATGTGCAGGACTACTATTATTGGTAAGTCTAGCCCCTCTGGGAAGCAGCCCTTTGCTATGGCCTCGTTATACGAGGTCAGCAGGGGGACAGGAGAGGCTTCTGAAATTTCTGATACTATTCAATGGGGAACCCATCCGGCACTGGTGTCTTGCCTGGCTTCAAATCTCCGAGGGTCTCCTCTTATTCCATTAATGCAATGAGTTGGTCTAGGTCCCTCCTCTCCGAAGCAGAGGTAAGTCCCCAATTGGTGTATCCCCTGTTTTGCGTTGGGAGCTTGGTAATAATCAGCAAAAACAGTTGTAATCTCCGAGACATTCGTGACCCTCCCTTCGGATGGGCCCATGACATGCTTCACCATCTCCACCGCACCGTTGGTTGCCACCCAATAGAGATGTTTACTGGACTTGTTCGCTCATTCATAGACTCCAGGGACCCTTTGTTCACTTCAAGGAATGCACTCGGCTCCTGCAATAGTAAAGTGTGTGACTTTTCTATTTGCCAAGCACCAAGCTTTGAGCCATCAGATCGGCCGTTCCTGGTCCTCTTCAGCATGGGCCACCAACGGGGAATGGTCAGAGATCTACCCCCTGCCCCCTGGCAAGATATGTGCGCATCTGTCGTGAGGAGCAGGTCTGTGGCAGGTAAAAACAGAGATCAATGCGGGCCTCGTTTTATGAGATCCTAATGTGTTTGTAAATTCCGAAATCGTTGGGTTCCAAATACAGGTTGCATCGCAGAGACGGTGTCTCTGGGCCTGCGCTGCTAATCTTAATTCTGCCCCCGGAAGGTCCTGGATACCTTTGCGCAAACCCCTTATTTAGGGATATCAACGTATTGAAGTCACCCCCACGACCATATGTCCATATAAGAGACGGAGCATCACAGACTTCGTTGTATCTAGATTTGGCCTTGACAACTATGGGGGAACATAGACACTAACAGGATTATAGGCTTGCTCTGCAAACAGCAGTTTTCTACTGTGCAGCTACAAATCTGTTCATCAATAGGCAGTGACTCCTGATAGCCCAACAGATGCATTGAAAAGTGCATGACTCTATTGAGGCATCTTGGCAAAAAATTATCTGATGCTATAAAAAGCCTAGGTCTCTCCTTACCGGGCCTGCAGATATATTATATGGCCACATTTATGTCACGACTAGTAATGATGCTGGATAGGGAGCCGTGGGCCGTGGTTCTAATATTAGCAGAATATCCACCTTTAGGAGAGGCTGTTGTACCCCATTCTGGTATTATTGACACGCTCTACTTTAAAATGACTCTGTTTAAGACTCTGAGGGTGTTCTACTCTATTAGATCTTTTCTCAGAAAGAGGCGGCTGCCGGGTGTCACGCCCCTATATTGCATATACACATCTAGGTTTCAATCCCAGTCTTCCTCAACAGGTGCATGAACGTTTTTTGGAGTGCTGGGAAGGGTCTAGGCTCCTTATGCTGGGGCATTTCTATGAGGGTTTTACTCGTACTAAATTCTGTCAAAGGTTTTCTCTCTTGCGTGTTGGATTCTTTCGATACTTACAGCTTTGGCATATCCTTCGAAGTCCTAGGACTGAAGATATTGATTGTATCCTGAACAGCTTTCTGTACTACCCGATGAGCAGTCCATCTAAGAGAAACATTAGTTCGTCGGATAAAATTATCTCATCAGCCGTGGTGGGGCGGCGGGTCTATCCTTTCCAACTTGGGGCGGATAAGTGGAGCTAACATATTGGGTTAGTGGTGACTGTGGACGACATAAGTCAGGCAGACATGCTGGTGCAGAGGGTTTTAAATGTTTCAAGGGTTAAAGTTGATTAATTTACAATCAATAATGATTTTTATTATACGCCATATCGTCTTTACGTAATTAATATCAGACAGGGTGCTAAATGCTTTTGATGTGCAGCAAATCAAGCGGAAGTTGTGCACATTGTCGTAGCCGCCTGCCTGTCCATTATGTATTATTGGGAGACGATTATGGGAAAACGTAATCCGCTTTGTCAGACTAATGTTGTCTGGGGCTCAATTAATAGTACTATGGCACTCTCCGTCTATACCGCCTGCTGGATCTACTTTTTTTGCAATCTTTCTGACATGATTAATCTTGGCCCGACATTGGCTACTTGCCGAGGCCCCTAACACTATGATTTGGTGGCATGAATTTCTGATTACTGCCCCCCTTGAAATATTGATAATCGATAATGACGAGCGAAGCGCAATGCTAAGGAAGAGCTGGGACCTGTTGAGGGGAACTCTGCATCAGTTACATGCTGGTCATGACTATACATCATCAATTCTTTGGATTCTCTACTTATGCCTGTCTCTGATGTTTGGATGTTCCGAATGCACCCTGCACTTTCTTCGTAAGGTTGTGCACTCTATCACTGTTGGATAATGATGTTATAGCTGTTTTTCTTTGTATTCAGAAGGTTTTGGTTTATCAGCACTTATTGATGCCAGAGTTTTGGCTTAAAATGTACTCCAATAAAAAAACGGGAAGAAGAATAGCTGCATAACTGGCTGTAGGGTCAAAAAGTCCAGTCTTGTATACCAGCTGCTCTCCCTGCTGCACCTAAACAACTCATGTCACTCAGGAAGGTCACCACAAATAATCGTTGTTTAATACTTGGCTGTGTTTTAGCTGCAAATTTTGTGTTTTACGCCATTGTTTTAGTGCAAGCAGTTGCTTCACTCACGGTGACAGAGTGCAAGATACAGCGTATTACCAAGTTCATTTAATCTTTCTTTTCTTGACTGAGAGATTTTATCTCACTGAATGCAGCCCGAAGAGGCTGCGGACCATGTGTGGTGCCCTCTGATTCAGGAGGCGCATCTGGCCATGCGTGCTATCTTATGCTCACTAGATCCAAACTTAATTTTACTTTGCCATCTCCTATGTTTGAGGTAGCTAACAATCTGATAGAATGTACTAAAATAAGGTTGCATTTTCTGTACCACCTGCTCCTATTAGTGTTTAATAAATTATTCAACCCCAGAAAACGGTATAGTATAGAGGGTGCTGGGAAGTTCTGCAGATTTATTTTTAATCCTTGTGATAGCGATCATGAAAGTAAATGTCATTTGAGACATCCCAGTATGTATAGGAGAACGCCGGTCTTGAAATTACATTACATCATGTCAGTCAGTGGCGCATTGAAGGTAGTATATCAAACAAAACGGCTGGGGCAAAATAATAATTTTTCTAAGATTGCACACTATATATTTGGCAATGTTGAAACAATATACTATTATGATGCTTTATCAAACAATATTCTAAGGTTTTTATTGAGCACTGCAAGCAAGAAAAAAAATCTCGTGCAGCCCTTGCATAAAATGATAGTTCATGATTTGATTGAAATAGGTTCATGGTGTATTAGTTTCTTTTATTCGTTATGGAATAAACTAAACTAGGGCTTTTAAAAATAGGGCTGCCTATTGAGTTATTGTGTCTGCTTTTTAGAGAACCATACACATGTTCTCTGACATTTGTTGCAGCCATTACTGCATTAGAAATAAGTTTGACAAAAGTTACCTTGATTTGGAAATTTAGTAAGTGGGGGAAGTTTCCTTATTAAGTTTATTTGCAGCTGAAAACATGGTGTATGTATAGCAATTTTGTTTTAGCCCTTTCCCCCCTCTCTAAAGGCTAACTTCTCACCAAACCAAATGTAACCCAAGTGAATATGTTCATGCTACATGTCTCTGTTTGTGGCTTTTCTAAGGATTTTGACGAAGAACCTGTGTGCATTGGCTATGATTGCTTGTTGGTGTAAGTTCACTATTCAGTTTCTGGAAAAGTGCGTGCATGGTGTCATCTATTGAATGTTCAGTAATACAGGATGGCTGCATTTAATGAGTTTGTGGCACCCGCAGTTTGCAGGGGGAAGCAGTAGATATTCAGCCATGTGTACTTGTATAATTCTAGATAATACATTATAGTGCCTCTTCAGTCGTTGATAAGGTTTAAGCACTCAATAGGTCCGCAGATATGTGCTCTGTCACTCATCCACAAACTCCTTCATCCAGCCATTGGCTCAGTAAATTCACCCACTGACACAACTGCAATAAAAGCACACACAATCGCCATAACATATGCAGCGTAATTTAAGCAATCCGGCGGAAAGGACGGCTGTGTGCCGTCCTCAGCACCAGTCCCCGTGTGCTGAGGACAGCTCCATGCCGTCTTCACACCCGAGACAGGAAATGCCTCTGGTGCGAGCACCAGAGGGATTTCCTTTCTCTTATTTAAGCTGCGGGAGCGGAGGAAGAGCTTCCCCAGAAGCCCGAGACATTTTTTTTTTTAGTATGTAATGAGGATCTGTGCACATGGCTCGCTGACTTAATTACATTGAAAGTGTAAGTGAAATGAGCCGATGAGCTTATTTCATTTTCACTGCATCAGGTGCTTGGGGGCATATCTCAGCCCCCTCAAGCACCGATTTGAACGAGGGCGTTGTCATTGGAAAGGGGAGGATCTCCCTTTTCCAATAGTACCAATCCCTAGTGGATCCCAAAGCAGGAGTCCACCCACTTGATCCCCAGGGCGTATTTTTATGGTGGGGAGCATACCTCCCTGGCATTGGGCAAATGCTTCCTCTCCCCATCCCAAAAACCTTTTGCCCCCCAAACCACCCCCTGCCCCCTCCCGGGGCAGATTTGAGGTTTTCCCCCAGGGGCAGATTGGAGGTTCTTACCGCCAATCCGTCTCCGAGAAGGCGGGGGTCAGAAAGCCCACTAGACACCAAGGACATTTATTTTAATGCAAAATTGGTGTAGGCAGTCCTCCTAGGCATCTGGCCTAGCCCCCCACCCGCCCTTAAACCCCCATCAGTCTTTTAGTCCAGCGTCAGGGGCAGATTGGTAGACCACCCGGGCTTACATGTGGGGGGTTCCCCCCACACCCACTTGGCAATGGCATAGTGCTCCTACCTCCCGAGGCCCCAAAGTCTTTCTGCCTCACCCCCCCCCCCCCCCAGGGCAGATAGGAGGTTCTTAACTCCAGTCCTTTTTGAGGGCAAATTGGGTGAGGACGGCCCTTTAAGGAATTGGGACTAGCATCCACCCAAATGACCCCCAGAAGTCCCCGGCCCTCCCCTCCAAAGGGGCAGATAGGTGTTTTCCTCCAATCTGCCCCCGGCAGGGAACAGAAAGCCTACTAAACCACTAGGGATTATATTTGGAGGTAGGAAATAGCTGCTCCCCTGGCTATGGGCTAATGCTTATCTCTGCTCCCCTCCCCCCCCCCCCCAGGGGGTATATTGGAGGTTGTTAACTCCAGTCTGCCTGGAAGGGGGGGCGAAGAAAGCCCACTAGACACCAGGGATGATTTTTCTGTGGAGAAATGGGTAGCGCGGCCTGCCTAAGCATTGGGCCTAACCCCACCCCTCAAATGACCAGCAACAGTCTATCTGCCCCTCCCCTCCTACCCCGGGGGGGGGGGTGCAGACGAGGTCTTTAACCCCAGTCTGTCCCTGGGAGAAGGTCAGAAAGCCCACGAAGGGTAAAACAACCTTGTGAGAGCCATGCAAGCATAGAATAGTAGGATATTTATTATCACCAATTGGATTTCGCTGAATCTGAATGTTAGCCAGTGTGTCGGAAAGAAGACATTCTGAAAAATACCCACTAAATCATATGCTCAAACAAGTACCCACAAATTCACAGATGTACAAAAACCACTGCCCCGTATCTTATGCCAATTTCAGAAATACATGTTACCTTGATACCTATAGTTAACTCTACATATTTCACCATGTGAATTAATCTATACTCAGTACACAATGGAAACTATTGTACGGTGCAGCTCAGTTGTTGGCGCTAGGTACCTCGGGGGGAGGGGGACACGGCAGTGAAAGGGTTAAAAGCATAAAAGTAAAAACAAAAAAAACATGATCAGCCTAAACATGGCGGGCATTTGCTTGCAATGAGAAAGTGAAGCATAACAGCGGATAGCTGCCTTGTAAAGGTATTCTGTATATTGTATTGTAGTTTAAAAGTTTCAGCATGACTGAAATATTTGGAACCAACATGTTAGCTATATTGGCATTATTATACAATTATGTACTGTGGGCAGCACCATTCCATGATGTTCGTCTGGTTAAGAGACAGTGGCCATTTGGAAAGCAGCACATTGCAAATGAAATGAGCAGCAAGCAAGGAGTCCATTAGACTCAAGGAAATGAAAACAAAATTAGTGAAAGAGAAGAAATGAAAGGGGACCTAACATTTAGATCTAATTGACTATTTCCACAGCCCTGGCACTGAAGCACTCAGTTTCAGGTGCATATGGACATGTAATCATCATTAGATTTACTCTATTCGACTATTTTAAGCCATAAAAGTGCATCAAGAAGATAACATTTATAGTTAAAAATTGATGTAGTAAATCACAGAAGATTAAAATACATAGCTAAAAATAAATGCGAGTCATAACAGATTAGAATATGTAAATGCAGGTAACTAAAAGAATAATCTAGCAAAGACTATATGAAAGTTTCCAAAGAGTAATATAAAGTGCAGAATGTAAAGTAATTTGCAACGAGCTTAGTTCAAAACACACTAGGGTTAAAAATCATTTGCTGCCCATTTTTCTTTACCTAACTGCAGCCGATATATTCTTATGGACCATTATGTGTCAATTCATTTTGCAGGAGTGGCATGTCTACAATTCTGAATGTTAAGATTCTTTAATAAGGGAAGTAAGAACAACGTCCTTGGTATTTACAGAAGTATATAAAATGGATCATCGACTAAGAGTAAACTGAGCCACAAGGACAAGGTATTCGATCGGAGTCTTCATGCGCTGCGTTGGGATAGGAGACTAAGAAATAACCTATATTTAAACAGAATCACACCAAATAAAAGCGGTAGCAGTGATAGCAGAAACAAGATAGAGACAGGCTTTTGTGTGGTCTGTAGTTGAGAGTAATTGGTAGTCTGCCACTCTTTGCTTGGTACACACTCCCACTCCCACCTCACCTTTTTCTTTTTAGCAAGGCATGGCAGTCAGTCGCATTTAACAGACTTTTTTTTAAGGAGTTAATACTCTGAGTTCTCAAAGAGTTCTGAATTACCAAATAATACAAGCTGATTTTTGATGTACATCAACCAAGGAATGTTATCAACTTTATCGTGTTTCAAACAATCATAAATCACAGATCAGTTAAGCGAGGTTTTTGGTTTAGACCATACAGAGAGCCAGAGCAACTTAGGGCTCAATTTCACATGATCCCCTAGATATGTTAGCCCTATCTCTGGGTAACATAGATATGACAGTGGGCCCAGAGGGACAAATAGCAGTTAAATCACAAATTTGTTTTCAGTTATTTGTAGGTTTAGACCTTTTTGTACACTTCTTATTCCTGCCCTAAAAATGGCTACCTTCAGTGGGACAGGAACCAAGCTTAGCAAAGAACCTAACAATTACAGATATAGACTGTTCCAGTTGTGCTTTCCTAAAGGTACTTGGTTACACCTAATGAAAGTTATCATCAAAAGGAATCCCAATGTATGTGAAAATGAGTACATGCAACAGTTTGGGTTTATTAACAAAATGCCATATTGTCTTAACGCAATGTCATTCACATATAATAGAATATGACTTGGTAGCATTAATGGACTAATCCATATTGTACATGAACTGAGTAAAGCTGTGTAATAGTATCTGTAAAGCTATTGCAGCTCTTGCCATTAGGTCACCTTCATCAGTATACATCAAAACAGGAAGGTGCCTAGTCCCCACCTTTAGAGTGTCAGCAATAACATTCAACTAAGACTATTCCAGCTCATTAATGCATAAGCAGAAAAGAAAAGGAGCCAGGACGCATCCTGGCCTAACGCTACCTTTCTATTTTAAAAGGGGAAGTGCATCCTCCATTTGACCCATATCTGGCCCGTCCATGCAGATCAGAATGTATCTGAATTAAAAGGTGCACCAGAGAGCCTTCCACTCGTATTTCAATCACTCTGTTCTATAGTTTGTTTCGATTTACACAGTTGGAAGCAGAGGTATGATCCATAAAAGCCAAATGAAAACAGTCATTCTTAATCTTTGTATACTTATCAAATTAAGGTTCAAACATTGTTCAATGGTTCCCATCCCTTCTCTAAAGCCATATTGGACATCACATAAAATGAGCCTTTTTATCTGCCTATACCTCCAACTGATCAAAAAAACTCTTAATTTTTGAGTTGATCAGGAAGAGGGGGTCAGATCAGGAAGAGGGGGTCAGTTCTGTCCCCCTTGTTAAAAATTGGGACGACGGTGAAATGTGTCCATGACTCCGTAGGCCTGATCCTCACAACGCTTCTAAATGCATTTACTAAGAGAGGGGGCACAGAGCTCCATGTTATCCTTTAACATATTAATAGGTACCCCATCCAGGTCTGCAGCTTTGTGTCTCCATTTTTGGATGATCATGTTAATAACCTCATTGAGAATGATCAATGGAAAATGAGGACAGTTTGAACCTGCATCCCATGGCTCACAGTTTCCTCTTGTTTCTAGCTCAGGTGTTTCATATAGATATGAGAAGTGTTCTATCCACTGATGTGGGGGTATAACAGTGTCCCCAATGGTATTGTGACCTTTTATGAAATACGTGACATTAATGGTTTTCCAGAAAAGTGATTGATCCTTCCTCCCACTGGCATCACTTAGTTGCCTTCTGGCTTAACTTATCCTTTCTCAACTTAATTGACTGTAATTAGCTCTGCAAAGTCTTTCTTCATTTGCCACCTGGGGCGAATACTTGAGAGCCTTAATAAAGTCACCATGGGCATGTGAGCAGTCCGTATCAAACCATTTTCTTCCGGGGTATTGCGATTGCTAGTAATGGTTAAAAACTTGTTGATTGTGCATTTGAGCGCAAAATCTCAGCTGGGTCAGGGCCGTGCTCTTGACAAAGTAGAAGATCATACCAAATTCCATTGGCCAACTCGTATAACTGGAATTCTTAGTTAATACAAATCCACTTTTTCATCAAGCCATTTTTGTGTCCCTCCAGTTGGGGTAGTGTCCGGGCATGTTTAATAACACATCGTTCAGTGTTAAAGTAAGTAACAGGGGGTTATGTTCGCTTAGGGAATTGTTCAGGATGGTGAAATCTTTAACTAGATGTACTAGGGGTTCTGAAAAACGATAAAATCTACCATGCTGCCCCTACCCTTTCTTGTAAAGGTAACTTGATTTTGGGCCCTAACTGGGAGCAGGTTCAGGGCAAGTACCAGATCTAAGCTCAGTAAGGTCTTGTTAAAAATCTCACACAAGGAGTGTAAATAAAGTGCAAATAGTGTGTGCTGTCAGTACACCCAAAGTGCCACAGGCTGCCCCAAGAGAGATGGGCCAAGTTCTAGTGTTAAAATCCCCTGTCCAAATTATCGGGTCCCCCTCTAGGTTATAAAGTGCGTTGCTGAGAGCATTGCCTAAAGATTTAGTAATTTCATTACTCTGTTGGTTACAACTATTATGAAACTGACCACTACAATCAACTGCCTCTCTGAGATATTAATAACTAAAATTGGGAAGTGAGGAGAGTTACTTTTAATTTCTATAATCTTGTCTGTTGCAGTAACTGAGATCAATGTTAGCAATCCCCCCTTGGGGCAGGCTCTAACTGAGGGAATGGCAGCTGTGGCAAAAGAGACAAACCCATGTATGTGGGAGGATTCAAGGGCCCAAGTCTCCTGGAGACATACAATTTTGCAGTTGTTTATCAGGGTGAACCATGAGGAGTTGGGTAATTTACTATAGAAGCCAGCCACATATATTGTGATGCACTCTGATGCCTTCGGGTCAAGTTTACGCTATATAAAACTGTCTTGTCGAGTGGCGGCCCGAGAAGTGGCATTAAAAAGGTTCTTATAGTGGGTAGAGGTTAAAGTATGATCTTGTAAACTGAAGTCCAATTGACAGCTACACATGGGACGTAGCTTTTTTTGGTAGCAGAACCTCCATTTATAGTCTCCTTGTGAACTGGGACACCCAAAGAAGGGCAAGTTTCAAGAACAATTGTGCGGGTAGCCTCCATAACACAAGAGGTTAAAAGTCAGTCTAGCTGTTGGATAGACTCAAGGGTAAAACCTTTTATGAGTTTCAACCTGAGTGGTCCCTGAGTTTGGACTGGAGAGAAGAACAGTGTCAGGAATTGCAAGGTCATGTGGTTTAAAAAAGAAGAGGCCAGAGGGTGTAGCAATTCTAAAACTACTCACAGAGCCAGTGCAATTCTGCCTATATAAAAGGAAGCCAACCACTTGTGAGTGCCTCAAATGAATGACAATACAATCCTCCTCTTCCCTTTTTGGACTATTTCCCACCCATGAAACTCTTCTCACAGCAATAATACCATTGTACGGTCTCCCGTTGTAACAGTTTCCTTGAGCTTTTTACAGACAGTGTTTGACTTTATTTTTAAGTTGAGAATCATTCACTAACTTACCTGTTTGCATGGGGTTAACATTTTTAGGTACAATCACCAAAGGTGCAGCTTCCAGGGGTCAATCTGTCTGTTAAGAAGTAGTAGAATGGAGCTGAGAGGTGTGGGCATTAAGGAACAGCTGTTGATGATTTGGATGAGGTCTATGTTAAGTCTTGGGGAGAGGATGTGGCCTAAATGCTAGAGCGGTCGACCTCGAAGCTGGGAAACCGGGTTGGGGTCTCTGCAGGGACGCTCCGCATCCTGTGATTCTGGGCCAATCACTTAATCTCCCTGTGCCTAACAAAAAACAAATAAAAATGAATGAAACCTTCTGTAACGCACCTGGTGTTTATGTAAAGTGCTCTGATACTTTTGGGTCAAGTTCGTGCTATATAAAACTCTGGGGGGAAAAAAGCACCACTGGGGATCAGGGAGGACAGGGCTCATAGAAGTATCTAGCACAAGGTTTCTGGCTGATGTTAAATTGTTCAATCCGAGCCCTGACCCTGATTCAGAGCGGGCACAGGGTCAAGACTGATTTGCATATGGCGGGGTCTGAACTGGGGAAGCGAAGTGAGCTAAAGGACCATGATGGATTCAAACCAGATCTGTGACTGAGGGCGAGTGTCTGAAAAGTTTCAGCGCTCCGTCCATCATTTCCTTGTTGTTAATAAAAGCTGTTACCTCTAGTTGTTAGTTCATAAAGGAATTTCAGGTTACTCCGTATCGGATGGTTCTATATCCGGGACAGATGGTGATGTAACCAGCTCAAGGGACGATAACCACACCGATCCCTCCAAAGACACAGGAGCTGTTCAGCGCCAGAAAAAGGCATGCAAGGCAAAGAGACATAGTCCGCTTAAGTGGGATTATTCAGACTCCCAGATATCTCTTTTCCCTCTGAAGAAACTGCAAAGACCTCACTTTTGGAAAGTACAAAAGACACACCAAAACCCGCGGCTGAACCTTCTTTAACCTCTATATTGGTCTCAATTAAACGATTCCAAGAAGAGGTTCGCTCTGATAATGGTCTCGCTAAAGGGGCTGCTAAAAAGCTACAAGGGGCATGAGGAAGCTAGGTAAAATCTGTACTGACATTGGCGATTGTGTCACTATGGTGGAAGGCCGTACAGAAAGCTTAGAAACCAAAGTAACCACTCTAAAAGATCAAGGCTCTTCCCAAGCTGCATGCCTGACTGATTTAATGGTGAAGATGGAAGAGCAGGAGAATCGACAGCACAGGAACAAGCTTCGTCTACTAGGGATTCCTGAAGTGGTAAAGGGGGATGACCCAATGCGCTTCATCATGAAACTCCTTCGAGACTCCTTTCCCGAACACTCAAATTGGAACTGGGACCATGAGGTTCAGCGGGCACACTGTTTTCCTTTCAACATTAAGCAGCGACTTGATGGCAGCAGCTTTACTGGGGGGAAACCTCGGGCCTTTTTGGTGTTTTTTGGGAACTTTCTCCTTAGACAGCTGGTCTATGACGAAGCTCGCCCAAACTCTCAGAAGGGCTCTAATGATGTAATGTTTTTCACAAAGCCCGATTCTGCCATGTCACAGTAGAGCGGAGGAGGTGCCTTCGCCAATTAATAGTCCCAGCAACAATGCGCATAGGTGTTTTTAATGAACCCGGCTAGAAGTTATCATAAACGGGTCTTCTTGGGTCTTTTTTTCAGAGATCAAAGCTGGTGAATTTGTGGGGGAAATTAAGGCAAAGAAGGGGCCCTGCTAATTTGTACTTTATCTGATCAGCACTAATTTCTTAGTTCTACTGCTCACCTTTTATATGCTATTCTTCCATCTGTTACTTCTGTCATTGTCTGCTCTATGGGAGGAACAACAAGTGGGCCTTGGCAGGTTTATCTAACGGCGATAACCTTTCTTTGTTTCTTTTACCTACTGGTGTATTGTAAATAATTCTGGTAGATATATGCGGTGTGGCCTGGTGGCGGGAGTTCACATGTGACAACCATCATGCAGGTTTTGCCCGATTGCTCTATTTGGGTGGGGGGGGGGGTGTTTCTTGGTGGGGTGGGGGGTTACCAGTACAGAGGTGGCGGTTTCTGGTGTTTTTTTACACATTGTTGGCTCTAGTCACTCTGATGCCAGATTATGAAGCTCTGGCACTAATAGTAGGGTGTTTAGGTGAAATGAAGGGGGAAGAAAGACAGAAAAATAGGAGGAAAACTGTGGTAATTAAAGAAAAGGAATTTTCTAGGGTTTACCGCATACAAGATAATGATGTTTTTATTGCCCAGAAAGGGAAAGTAGTTTATGCTGGACCTCAGATGTGCTCTAATTTCACTAGGCATGTAATTTGTATGTTTAATTTTGGCCATTTGTTTAAAATTCCTACATGAATAAGCTTAGTAATCTTAAAATTGTTTCAGTAAACATCTGTGGCCTGAACGATGCTCTGAAGAGGCAGAAGGTGGCCCAGGGGCTGCGCCTGTTGGGGGCTGACTTAGTCAGCCTCCAGGAAACACATATCGAGGGATTGCAGAAACATCTCTTGAACTCATTGGGTACAGAGTCATTGGGGGGGGGACATCTCAGGGTGCACGGGTGAGAGGCGTAGGGATTATGGTCCAAAGGAAACGTGCACTAAAATCTGTCCGTGTGAAATCTGACTCTCTTTGAAGATTGGTCATAGCGAAATGCTGCCTACCCCTCAATTTTTCCTCTACAGTTCCTCTACTATATGCTCCATGTATGTCAGTAACACAGATGATCCTGGGGTAATTAATTGGATCACAGGAGAATTGGCCCATTGGCCTCTTCCAATTATCATCTGTGGTGATCTTAACATTAATTTGCCTAGTAATTGGAAAGCGAGCGACCAGTGGACCTATGTAGGTAGGAAGCCCAAAGTATATCAATTAGTAATAAATCTAATGCACACTCATGGGCTTAGCGATGTGTGGGCTAGTTTAAAACCTAATCAGTCGGGTTTTATATATTTTTCAGCCCCGCACTTTTCTTTAGCAGGGCTAGATTATTTTTTGGTTTCATCTTCTCTTGTACGGGACTGCTCTATTGACATCGCTCCGCGATTTATGTCGGACCACAATCCACTTATTCTAAACATTTTCGGGGAAGAGATCCAAAGGGGTAATCTTGAACTGGAGCTTTGAAAAAGCTTTGCTATATGATGTTGGATATCAGACGTACATGCAGGGCTGGATCCCAGAGTCTTGAGATAAACATAGGGACTGCTTCAACAATGGTGGTGTGGGACGCATTGAAAGCGGGTATCCGTGGGGAGACCTTACAGTACTCCATAAGGAAAATTGAAGCAGCACAGATCGATGTGGTGGCCGTTAAAGCCAAAATTGGTTATATATTTGCAGAGAGGGTGGCCTCAAAATGGGCTTCTGCTCGTGAGAAAACCTACGAGTGCAGTGAGCTCATTGGCCATCAGTTAGCTATTAGAACCAGGTAACAGGTTTCCTCCAGTGAAATGCTCTCGATACGGGTTTCTACAGGAGAGATCACAGCTGACCCGATTAAAATCCAGAGGGCATTTCGAGAGTACTGCCAGAATTACAGAGGAGGACACGGGGTCATTAGACTCTAGAGAGTATGAGATCTCTAAATATCTTAATGCAATCTCACTGTTTCAATCAGTGCAGAAGATCATAACCAACTAGAAGCTCCTCCGACTTGGGAAGAAATCGCCATAGCTTTGAAAAGCTTACCAGACAGCAAAGCAGCTGGTGCCGACTGTATCCCGGTCAAGTTCTATAAAATCTTCTCTCCCCAAATAAGAGACCTATTTACAGCTTTAGTAGTCTCTATTTTTCTGGGGCATCCCCACCTGCTTCATGGCCCACAGCCCAGATCCTAATCTTTCCAAAAAAAGATAAATCCCCACTGTAAATGGGGTCGTATAGGCCAATCACGCTCATCAACTGTGATTCTAAGATATATTCAAAAATGTTTGCATCCAGATTATCTTCCGGAATTGAGCCCCTTGTTTCTAAGTGGTAACATGGGTTTATCCCTAAGAAAAGCACCACAGAACATATTCGGCGGACCATCACCCTGTTCGACGCAGCTCAGATCTCAGGAGACCCGATATCGCTGATCTTACTCGATGCTGAAAAAGCATTTGATCGGGTCTCCTGGCTATTCCTCTGGGGCGTCATGAGGAGAATGTGCTTCAGGCCTTGGGCTATCCAAGTAATTCAAGCTCTATATTTAAATCCCACAGCCAGAATTTCAATAAATGGAAAACCAACGGAGCAGATTGAAATATCACGGGACACAACAAGGTTGCCCTTGTTCTCCGTTGCTCTTCACCATATATATAGATCCCTTTATTGAGAAAATTGAGAACAATCAAGCGTGGACTCCAAAATTATGGCCTAAGCTGATGATTTGGCTGGGATGACTCCTGACCCTGAGATGACCATTTTGGCATTGGAACGGGAGTCTCAAGAGTTTGGGAAGATTTATGGATATACACTTAACAAAGGAAAGACGCAGATCATTCTCAATAAAGGAATTAATTGGATGGACAGTAGGGTTGTCCATGAAGCTAAATACCTGGGGGTTAACATCGTAGCCGACACCGACTTGATTGTAGAAGAAAACTTGATCCCGTTAGCGGTAGAAACTAAGAAAACGCTTAAACGGATTAACAATCTCCATTTGACCATAGTGGGGGTGGTGTAACGTGCTCAAGATTACCTTTTTCCCCAAATTATTCTATTTTTTAGGCCTATCCCTCTAGAATTTAGTAAACTTCTGTTTCAGAGGTTTGAACAGCTTTTCTCTCAATTTGTCTGGGCTTACTCTCAGCCCAGGAGGGCCTTTAAGCTGCTTTCTCTTCCTCGGGAGAGGGGGGGATGGGCGCTCTCCAATCTTAGATTGTATTATTGGGCCACGGTATTACAGTATTGTATGGAACTGCTACACGAACACTCACTAACATGGGACTCCTGTCTCCCTTTGAATTACTCCTAGGGGGGAGGCTCGGACTATTTGTGGCGACAGCTTGAATATGGATATTATAATTATTTAGTGCCTACAGGGTCTTTACCAACGTTCGCAGAATTTATGGGTAGGGCACGATGAATTTTTATACAACAACACAAATTTGACAGCTATCTTAGGGAAATCATATCTTCAAAATTGGTCCAAAGCTGGCATCTTGAAGTTGGGATACTTGCTGTCTCCCGAAGGAGTCCGGCAGTTTTCTGATCTTAGAACTCAATTTAATTTGAGTGACAACGATGCTTTTAAACATTTCGCCGTTAGGGATTTTTTGGCCCGTAAGGCCGGCGGATCTGCTGGGTTTGGAAAAATCGATCTCATTGACAAGTTGAAGGACCCCATTCTACCCAGTATTGGGCTTATTTATTCTGCATTGAACAGTCAAATGCCTGATGACATGGTCAAGATTGCAAATAAATGGCAGCAGAAACGGAATGTTCCCTGCAATACTTTCTATCTTGCCTTGCGCTCTGCCCAAAGTGACCTGCTGTCAGCTAAACTACAGGCACAATTTTATAAGACCGGCTTCTTTTTGTATGTTATTCCCAGCAGAATTGCTAAATGGGGATCAGGCAAAGGAACGCTCTGTCCTAGATGCTCGGAGTTCAGTGTAGACTCAATACATGTTTGCCACCTGCCTGAAGCTAGAGCCATTACTCGATAAAATACAATTTTCTTTAAAGTAAAGTATTAACTCGGGACATCCAGCTAATCCCCACGATTATTTTGTTGGGTATACAAGATACGTTCAATAGAAAGAATTGTGGAGCGTTAATTTTTGTAGCCCTGACTAAAAAAGGCATCCGGGCAAAAAAATGTGATTAGTTATATGGGAACCCTTAATCAGGTGGCTCAACCAGACGAACTCTTAGAGTTCCTGTTATTTACTTACTATTCTATTGTATGGTTTTTATCTCAGTTTTGTTGTCATATTCTATACTTATTGAGATGGTTTCTTATTAATTCTTTCTAACCAATATATACGCGATGCTTGCACAAAGATATATGAATTATTTGCCTTTTTTTAAAGACTCATGGCAGGGGTTCCACAATTTTTATGTTTTAAATTTATGCAATGTGTTCAAAGCGTTTAGTTCTATTGCTATTATTGCAGTTGTAAAAATCTGTTGCCCTTTTGTCTTGCTCCCATTATGGACCCTCAAAAAAAAAAAAATGATTAGTGTCCAAATGTAATCCGTTTCACCCACTGTGATTAATTGTTATTGTATTTGACTTTGGGGTGGTGGCTAGGGGGAGGGCGTGCGATGGCACTGATTGTTTTTCACTCTGGTCTTTTTGTACTGCATATTTATAAAAATCAATAAAAATGTTAAAAAATAACATTTCTTTCCCTGTCCTGCTCATGTGTTGTTGCCCTGTTGTCGTTACTTGCATGTTTCCTCTGCTGCATTGTTGCTTGATCTGTTACCTTCTCCTCGTTGTTGCTTGCTTGGTTTTCCTCTTGCGTTGTTGACTCGTGGTCTCCGTTGCTTGCCCTCTCCCATGTAGTGGCTTGAGCTGTTTCCCAGCCTCTCTTGTTGACTGTTTGCTGCGCCCCCCTGTACCCTTCCTCGTCATTGCTTGTACAATACTCCTACCCTTTTTGTCCCGTCGTTACTTGCCCAATCCCGGCTCCCCCCATGTTTGTGTGCCCCTTCCCTTCCCACCAGAAACAAAATTGGCTATGACAATGTGATGCTGGCCGCATCATAGTGCTATTTAGGTCTCGCAGACCTAGCGCTGGAGCGCGCATGCGCTCCTTGCTCTGCGAGGCTTATAGTAATCGAGAAGATTTCTGAAGTGGACTTGAAGTCACGCCCATCATTTTCATTGCCAGGTGTCATCCTTCATGCTAAACGCTGGCCTCCGATTGAAAATTAGGCTTTTTTGTTACTGCCCTGTCTCCTTTAGGCCCCGCCCATCCGGAGTGGATTGTTTGTTTGCGGCCTTACACTGTCCTCAATAAGTAGTCGGTGAGCACTATTTTGTTTCAGACGCACTACGCAGCAGAATCTACCGACAGCTTGTTTATTCTCGGGCACGGGTGTGAGTGAGACTGGCAGAGCTTGGCAGCCTTGAAAAGCGAGGCTCAGGTTTGAGTGTGTGCCTTGCTCGCTGAAGCCGCTTGCCGCGTGACTGGGCCTGAACCCGCCATCCCAGGATACTCTGCATGCGAGTTGGAGACCGCCCGACAGTCCACCACCCGGGTGCGGAGAGCCGAAAAACTTGCCCGTCGTCCCACCCGCCCATCGCATCATTGTACCTGCCATGAGGTGACAACCCCCCCCCCCCCCCCCCCCCAACCTTCCGATGGCACTGCGTCCTCGTTTACTCCTGCTTCTCGCATCCCACCGTCTTCTGCCACGGGCAACTCGGTGCCACAGACTTAGCAAAAAACACCGGCTGGGGCAACAAAACATTATGCCCAGCACCAATTTAATCACGGCGGAACATCATCCACTCGGAAACTTTACACTGCAATCAGAAATCGCTTCATCTGCGCCCCCCCCATCAACGCGCCACCACAATTGCAGGCACCCAGCGTTTCACTCACATTAACGGACTGGTGCCTCTATCCCCCCCGCCCCATGGCACCCCCTGTGTGCAAAGGAATCTCGCCCTTGTAAAGAATAGTGCCAACCCCTGCTCTCGGTTTCTGCGCCCTATAGTGCCTAGCGCCACAACTGCCCTGCCCCCTCCCTCCAGATGTGGGGGAACGCCCAATGGATCCTAACCAGCCAGACTCCATTCTTTTTATCTTGCAAAAAACCTCCTCCAGGGCAGCCTGGTTACCGCCTTGTAATTAAACCCCTAACTTCCCTGTCTGCAGCTGGCAAAATATTGGCCCCCATGCTTCTCCCTCTGGCTACCCCCACTCCTGCGCTTTGTCTCCTTCCCACCCCTTCCCCCCGATATTGAAGTGTTTTCATGCTGCCCATGTTGCGTCACCCCTGGACAGATACCTGGGAGTCATATCACCCGCCCAGGCTCACATGATGTTGAACCATGCCTAGATTCAAAGTTCACTCCCTTGCTCCAAAGTAGGCCGGTCCGAGCCTCGGGCCCCCTCGCCTCCCCTTCTACCCTGCCACTGTCGTGCGTTACAACCTTGCGCTCCTGCGCCCACTTACAATTTGCACAACTCCTAATATGGACCTCCTCCGTCCCCTCTCGCTGCTCCCCCTTCCGAAACTCAGTGCATAACCCCCAGGCAAAGACCTCCTTTTTGGTAGTCTGAGGACATTGACCTATCTGCCCAGGATCACCATATGTTAAGCCAATCTCCTATCGGCCGCCGTGCCCATAGGCCTCATTGCTTCTCTTTTAGTCTTTGCTATTACCTACTGTGGTCCAGCGGGCCCTATTGCCTACTCGCAAACCTACACTGAGCCTCCCGCATCCCGAGATGCCATCCTCCCTCACGAGCGTTGCCCCTGCCCCTCAACTAACCTCACCCCCCCACACTGTGTAGGGTAACCACCATTGCCCCCCCACCCCCATATCCGTGCTATCCACGGGTATTTGACTGTTCTGCCTTATCCTCATCCTCTTCCCCACCATATATATCTTGCGTGTCGCTGCATGTTGGTGGCAGAAGCCCCGTATCCATCCCTCGCCTATAAATGGCAATCGAATCCCTGCCGTTACATTCCCCCTACTCTGCCCTTTTGCAACCACCTTCAAACCAGCCTGCCCCCAGAACAACAATTCAGCCCTATAATTATCACCTATCGTTGCCACCTCTTCTACATATTGATCCATCCCTGCTGCCATGTAAACTTCGGTTGGGGGCTCCATAGTCGACAGCTCGGCGCATAGGGGCACCTTGCTTCCCCCTAGGTTCCCGCCATTGCCTACAGTTGCCTAGCGGGCCCCATTGACCAACTCGTAACTCATATCGCCTCCCGAGGCACCGTCCTACCTCACCAGCCCCCACCCCCACCCTCAAGCTCTTCGCCTCGCCAACACCCCACTTACCACACTTCACTGCAAACCGCCTGCACCTACCCTCTAAAATCAAACCCCCGTGCCCAGACCGATCCCCTTGCATGCCCAACCAAGCTCCAAGCCCGTGGCAAGCACCACCACTCCTGTCCTTCAACCCACAACTCGCGCACCTCCCCCCACAGATCTCCTGCAAAGGAAGCTGGAAGACCTTGATTAGTGGTATTGGATATTTATTAAAGACTAGCTGGAATCTTAACTGCCTCAACCGAGTGGCACTAGTATTCAAGAGGGCTCAGGTCAACTGATCCGGGCCTCCTAGCTATTGGCATTGTAAATGACAATGCCTTTTATTTAGTTTTTAAAACAAAAACAAAAATATAATGCATTGTCCTTTCCAATGTTAAGAGCTCAAACTCGCGTAAATGTGAGACCCGATTGCTTAGCAAATGCTTGTTTAGGTTGAACCAAGTTCCCTAAGCATTGACAAAGCTAATTGGTTTTACTTATGCGAGATCTATTAGTTTGTCAATTTTTTTTTTGTCATGTTGTACAGAAGCACAACGGCTGTTCCGCATGGTTCAATGTAAACAAAAAAAAATGCTGATGAAGCCAACGTTCATTGCATCATATCGCTTTAAAAAAAATTAATTAAACTACATTAGGTACAGATATAAAAACAATATAGCGGTTGACAACGCATGAAGAGATGACAGCTGCTGAATTTTGTG
The DNA here is from genome assembly GCF_964204655.1 of Triturus cristatus. Taxonomy (NCBI): domain Eukaryota; kingdom Metazoa; phylum Chordata; class Amphibia; order Caudata; family Salamandridae; genus Triturus; species Triturus cristatus. Next base: position 363,299,158 of record NC_140583.1, read on the forward strand.
CTTTTAAAAAATACTTTCAGCCATCTTGCACAGCAGTTGTGCTACCATACAACAGGACAAAAGAAAATGACAAAGCCAATAGATCTCACATAGGGATACCTATTGGCTTTGCCAATGCTTGTTCTTTTTAGTTTTTTAAGGTACTGCTTCCCTTGTGCCAGTAAAGTCCACCTATTTCAATGCTTGCGAGGTTAACCTTGTCCAGTTGATAGTAATATCTTAGACAATTTGTTGTGCTGCCGTATTTGTTTCTTCCTAGTATGGCCTCTGTGTGGATGGAAAGAGAGGTTCTGGTGTTATTATAATAGAATTTCCACAAGACTCGATGCATAACATCTTGTGTAAAAAAAACAACAAAAAAAAACATTTTCGAATCTCAGCACTTTTAAAAGTTGCAACAGGTCTCCTTCTTAGCAAACTGTAGGTTAAGCAAACAAACACTAATGGCATTTCTGGGATGATGCTGGTGGTTTTCGATGTTGGCCTGGAAGATTGCAAACAGAATTGACCACTGTCTCAGCCCCTTAGTCATAAATGATTGAAACTTGTTTCAGCAGTTACTCCCATGTAATGTTCAAAATAGGACATTTGAAAAGTTGCATTAACATTGTTATTTTATAATTCCTACAAAGGTCGATGTCACACTCTACCTGCAAATGCCCAACAGAAATAGCCATGTTGGTAAATCTGATTCTGGCTTTGAGTCTTTAAAACAAGTTCTCTTCATGAAGAAGGGCCATCTAGCTCAGAACCATGGTTGGCCCAAAGGAAGAATTACTCTGAATACACATGAGTACACAGTGTGTCCTATTCAATGTGTATTTATTTCATGGCTCCAGTAACAAATATTAGTCTAACACATAGCATTTGATGATTTGGAATACAGTGCAAGCTACATCACTAGAATGTATATTGGACTTTTTTTTTAAGTCGAGCCTGGGCAGCGCAGTCCTGCTCTGCGAGGAATTGAACTTGGCATATGGGCTATCAGGGACTTTAAACACGCCTACCGTTTTTGGTTGGTTAGTTGGCCTGCTTTTTTTAATTCCTTTTCGCTGCTTGGTTAATATTGGGCATCTGTCTCGCCTTTTAGTGCTTGGCCTACTCTTTGATTTAAAATACTAATCCTGTTGAGGTGACACGTTTGTTCTCCAGCCACCCTTTTCTTCCCCCTATGTAACCCAGAAGCGACAAAGTCGACATTAAGTTGACAGTTTTCTTGGAATACAAGTTACAGAATGTCAGTGAAGTACTACAGGGACCTTGCTGGTGCAATGTCACTTGCGGAGGCAGACACATAACAGCAGTTGGAGAAAGGGCACTTGTAATACTGTAGATTAGGGTAATGAAGAGCACAAACATATGTCAGTAAATAGTTCTCCTGAAGAGAAAGTATTTCATAGGTGGGTATGGTGAACGCAGCATGACTGACTTGCTGTGTGTATGTGATGTGTGCACGCATCATTGTGTGGCAAACGTCCTCTTTTCAGTAATCAGGCAGCAATTGTAAAATCCTGTTTTAAAAAAAATAAAAAAATCTTTTGAGTGCCAGTGTAAGAAATGATGGATTGCACCAGTACAGTACACTTTTGTGTTTTCCCACCAGCAGGTCATACATCTCTGCCAGACAGAAGGTACAGACACAGTGTACCCCACACATAAAAGAACATGGTAGCTGTTCCGGTTTCTAGGCAGTGGGAGACTGTTGGTTGGTAGTGCTCAAATTGAAGAGGATCTTAGGCCTATTTCATGAAACTTTGGGAGATTGGTGCATTGTTCCATTGCAAAATTAGTTCAGTCTCCCATAACTTGGGCTTATCACCTTGCCTTATGCGTGTATGTAGTGAATTAGAACATGTATGTGGTGCACATGTCTTTTTGTCGTGTCTGTGTATGCTTCTACAGGATAAATTGTGTCTTCCTTGAGGACCCAGCGACAACCCCTCCCATGGTGCCTGACAGAGCATCCTCACATGGTATCCTCATGCCACATCCTGTAGCAGGCCAGAGCATCTGGGGAATCGAAGGGTTCCCTGGGTTTCCTGCCAGGTTAAGAGTTGTACACGTGACACACAACTGAGAAAACACTTTGGTGGCTGGTCAGCTCTAAACCTGAGATGCTTAGCAGTGAGCTAAACCTGATCAAGACGTTCAAATTGAGGCTTGACTGAGATGAATACAAGTTTTTTTTGGTACTGTTGGTCTTTGGTTACTTTTGTGTTGACTGAAGCTGGTTGCCTTGAGTCTGACCTGTTTGATCCATCTCAATAATGGAGGAAACGGTAACCATGTAGCCTTACTTCTGTCATTTGAGATAGTCTCTTTTCATATAAGACCAATCGCAATTGTATACCACCCAATTTAGAGATCGGTTGCAATAGTCATCAAGATCGAATACTGAAGTACAACTCTATCAGGACTTACCAAGATCTCAACAGCTCCTCTAAAACCCTGTCTCAATGCAGATGCAAGACTCATAACAGGTTCTACAAAATTCAACTACATCTGTCTGCGCTTGAAGGCTCTGAATTGGCTTCCATACAAAGCCAGAATTCAACTCACACTGGCTTGTATCGCACTCAAAAACTCCATCGAATCTAGCTCAGAAAATCGAGTTATCCGGAGGAGGTAGGTATTCACAGAGCGCCAGGGATCTGGTCCGGGAGAAAACAACATACAACAGAGCTTTCTCAGATGCTACACCTAGAATCTGGAGCTCACTACCTCCAAACATCAGAAGAATCCCGTCCACGTCAAGATTCAAGATGCAAGCTAAGATCTTTCTAATTGGCAAATTCCTGCCATAACTCTCTTTAGAGCAAACATCTAATAATTTTCTTAGTGATTATCACCTGTCCCCTATGGGTATTTAATCTAGCCCCTCAAGACATCCAAGTAGAAGCTCATTGGGAACTATACAACCCTCATCATAGAGTTTAACCACGTTACTCACAGAGACTGATACTCTGATTTAACTGTAAATATAGTATTTTTATGGGATTCAGTTGTTCGTAAAAAAAAAATGGTTATACGACGTATCCTTTACGGTCAGATTTTATTGTAATCGCATATGTCTTTCTTGTTTATTGAATGTAATGTTATGCTTGAGAGTTGGGTGGGAATGCTTGCTCCCAAGTGGGATTACTATATCACTGTGAAGCGCTCTGATACTGTAACGGGTAAATAAATAAGTAGAATAAGAATCAAGAAGAAAATGAACTCTTGTGAAATTCAGTGTTTGTGCCCTTGCTATACAATTCCTGCTGTATCACCAGCTCCTATCTCTCACTCCCAACAACCTTTATCAAAACCAGTTGTTTTTGTATTCATTTCACTGACACCCCTTTGGCCCTGCATCCTTCCAAAGAAAAAACATCTCAAACAAAATTTTGAATTGGCAAATCCTCAATGCAATAATAGATTTCAGTTTTGGGAGGGAGAGAGTATAGGCAGTTTCATTTATTTGTATTCTTTTTATATTGTTTAATTTATGCACTTTTGTGTTATTTTTTCTCTTTGCCTATCCACCATACAATAAAGTTCAGAAGAACAATTTTATTTAGGTAATCTTAATTAGCCGTCCGGTTTTGTACCAAAATTAAATGAATATTATTTTTTCCGAGTTTTTCATTTAAAAAAATAAATAAAATAGTTGTTCATTTTCATTGCATATCTTTTTCAACTGGTACTCCTCTACTAGCCAGTTTTCTTACTATCCAGTGGGTATCGTATATGTCTCTACATTCCTGTGTATCTTGTTCATCCACCAATCTTCTGATTGCCTCTCTCCCTTAATTAAACATTTTGTCTTTCGGTCCCGTATTGTTCAATTCCTTTACCAACTCTTTTGGATAGCCGTTATTCTGTGCTGTCTTCCTTTATCTGTCATATGAAACTGCTATCTCTCTGATCTATCGGATCATGCAACTTTGCACTCAATTAAGTGTCAACTTTCAGTGGATTTATCTGTTGGATGCTCTGTAGTTTGGGGGTGGGGCATGGAGTGCCTTTAAGGGCTCTTGGCCTCCCACCTGAACAATGTCAACTTTGGTGGTGCCGTCTGTCCTTGGAGTTACAGGATTTTCTACAGGTGACCGATCTGAAACTCTTATGTGTGATCTGTGTGTACATATATGAGTTTGGTGTCTGTCATGCTTTACTTTTTCTTAAACTAAGTTCCATTACTGGTGATAACTCTTGTGTGTCTGATCTGCCCTCATATTGTTTCAGCTGCTGTCAAGTCTTTTTATCCCAGTGCCTTTGTCTATCATTTTTCACCACCTGCTGTAAACTTACGTTTGAGTCCATCTGTCCCATAGAGTAGCTGTCTCAGATTCTTTATTATCAGTTCTCTTTGCCCCTTGATGTTCTATGTCAAGGTGCTCCTTACTTATGCATAATCCAATCTCAAGATCTTCCCTTCTGACAAGGCTACCTAACGAGAGCCTCCCTGTGCATTTTTGTTTAGCATGATTGGCTAGCTGATGCACAGCTTAGTGATTTCTGCTGTACTGATTCTTATCTTTGAGGACAGCGTATCTTGTGCTGTGGAACGAGTACTGGACAACGTGCATCTCCTTGCTATTTTTTTGCATTTTTTTTTTTATAAATCTTTTTATTGAAACACACATCAGCAAAACAAAATAGTACAGGTGGTCATGCAGGTTTCACATTACAGTACGCATGGGTGGATGGTTACATTGACTTCATCATCGAGAGGAACTTCCTGGGGATATCGGGTCATCCTGCTCAATACTTCAAGGCGGTACACAGATCTCCCCTCTTTATACATTCCACAGATTCCAGATATGGGACCATTTCCTAAGACATCCGCTGGCCACATATACGTTTTTTTCTCTAAACATACACCAGTCAAGGTTCTTTTCCCAAACTTCCAGAGTGGGCGGTTGCGCCGCCCCCCACAGTTGAGCAATATTTTGTTTGGCCAACATGTACCCCAGTGTGACCCATTGTGTTTGAGAAGTGTTCAGGTCCGTGGGCTCCCATATATTTAAAATACATCATCTCCCCTCCGGACAAAAAGAGACGCATAACACCTCGTTGATTCTGTCATGGATTTGGAGCCAATAGGAACTAATGTATGTGCAGTCCCAGATGGTGTGGATGAACGTTCCGGTGAGGCCGCAACCCCTTTTACATTCGCCTGTGTCGGACAATCCCATGTGCATTAATCGGGGCACTGTTATGTAGATCCTATGAAGGATTTTAAGCTGCACCAATCACAAGCGTGCTGGAATAGCCACCTCTTTAGGAGAGGATACTGCAGCCTGCCAGTCCTCATCGTCTAGTTCTATCCCATCCTGTGTCCACTTATCCCGCAGTGTCTGTAGGGGGTCCGCCATGTGGTTGATTAACTTTTTATATATTAGTGAGATTGTTTTGTCGGGGAGGTGGCCGTCTAAAACTCTATCTTCCAGGGGAGAGGCCTCTGGAGGATCGGAACCCTTAGGCAGCAACGATTGAAGTGAGTGTGAGACCTGAGCATAGCGAAAGTACTCGGTATCTGCCAGCTCATATTCGCTCTGAAGCGTGCTGAAGAACTTAACCCCCTCCCTTCCCCAGATATTCTCCGCGTTCCAAAGAGTGGTAGCCAAAGTCAATTTATGTCTCCAGCCAAGGGAATTGGTGGCGTTATGCCAAATTTGAACGGAGTGTTTTGTGGGACCAGTTAACACAAATCTTTTAGGTCGGGAATACAAAGCTCTGCTATAGGTGTCCCCGGGAAAGAGCCACCTATCCATTGCGTAGCCCGGGTCGTCCGCTCGTCCATACGTGCAATGATTAATGGCTGCTAGGTGGGACGCCCAATAATATTTCTTGATATCTGGGAGGCTGATGCCTCCGTCGTACCAGTTGAGCGTCAGTTTGTTCAGAGCAATTCGGGGTCTACCATCCCATAATAGGTCCCTCTGCAGACCCTCGATTTCCCTAAAGTAATGAGCCGGAACTAGATCTAAAGTGTTTTGTAAGGCATAGAGGAATCGTGGTATGGCCATCATTTTGAATAGGGCAGCCCTGCCCAGGAGGGAAATAGGGAGTGTCTTTCAATTAGCAATGTCACTTTTGAGTCTTCGAAGAGGGGGAAGGAGATTTTGGGCATAACGGACCGAAGGGTCAAGCGAGATAAAAATTCCCAGATACTTAAATCCGGACGTTTTGATTTGTATTTGACAACCCCGGGGTGGAACAGGGGGGTTCCCGCTCAGTACGAATAATAAAGATTTTCCCCAGTTGATGGAGAGTCCAGAGAATCTGCCGAAAATAGAGAGGATATCAAGCACTACCGTAAGAAATTTCCTGGGAGAGGCCAAATAGAGTAGGATGTCGTCTGCGTATAAAGATATACGGTCTTCCCATCCGGGGGGCCATCGCAGCCCTCTTATCATTGGATCCCAACGGATCCAAGCAGCAAAGGGCTCCAAGGCCAGGGAGAAAAGGAGGGGGGACTGTGGGCATCCCTGACGAGTTCCCGACTAAGTGGAAAAGTGGCAGAAACGTTGTTGTTTACCACTATTTGAGCCAGAGGTTCGGCATATAAAAGTCGCACCCAGTGGATATATTTCGGGCCGAATCCAAACTTCGCTAAAATTGCCCATAAGTAGGGCCTGTCAATTGTATCAAAGGCCATGGTAGCGTCTAGTAATACAATCACAGTTGGTTCACGAAGAGTGTGTGCCCGATCCACAACTCCGTGAACCCTACGTAGGTTAAGGGCTGTGTTTCTATGGGGGCATAAAACCGGATTGATCCAGATGTACTAGATCACTAATCACCTTCACCAGGCGGTTAGCTAACAATGTGGCTAGTATTTTAGGTTCTGCATTCAAGACAGATGGCCCTATACGAGGCACAGTCTGTTTTAGCCTTCCTTTCCTTATGTATAGTGACAATGGTAGCTATTCTCTGCTCCCGGGGGAGCAATCGCGCATCCCTAGATTCTTCAAACATGACTTTCAAATGTGGGGCAAGTTTGTCCGGCTTGAGATTGTAGAGTTCAATGGGGAGTCCGTTGAGGCCCAGAGCTTTCCCGGAATTTGAGGAGTGGATCGAGGAGCGGATCGCCTGCGCAATCTCGTCGGTCGTAAGAGGGCTATCCATTAAGTCTCGATCTTCCAGAGAGAGACAAGGGAGCTTAATATCCCGCAGCAAGTCCTGAGAGTCTATTTCTGTGTGGGAATTCACTGATGTGTAGACCTTTTGAAAGTGGCCAACAAATCTATCCGCTATTTCCAGGGGCTCCGTGATCGAGATGCCACCCTCTATTATAAACTCCGGGACCAGTTGGCTTGCTAATTCCTTTCGATCTAGCCACGCTATGAGCTTCCCGGCCTTGTCACCAAGGTCATAGAGTCTGCCATGCTGCTCCCTGCTGAGGGCCTTGGCCCTGTCGGAAACTAAAGTTTTATAGTCGTGCTGCTTCAAGTCCAGCAGATGGAGCTTCTCCAGTGTCACCCCAGATTCCAGGCCGTTTTTTAGCCTGTAGATATCAGACTCAACTTCGAGCACTTCCTTCTGCCTGTCTGGAGCCAGATATCAGAGACAGTGCCTGTCCCTGGATCACCGTCTTAAACGCTTCCCATAAGGTCTGGGAAGAGGACACAGATCCCAAATTGTCAGAGAAATATTTGTCGATGGTCTTAATAAGGTCTTTGCGGATCTTAGGGTCGCGCAGGTACCAAGGGTTAATGGGGGCTAACCTTCCCACCGTGCCCGGGCTTATGAGCAGATGGACCCAGAGGGGCGAGTGGTCGGTGATACCCCTTGCTAAGTGTTTAACTTAGTTTATGTAAGTGGCTTGTGCGGCAGGGACAAGACAATAGTCTAGACGGGAAAGACTGTGGTGCACCCCAGAGTGAAAGGTGTGTTGTATCTAGTCTGGATGGTATAGTCTTCATCCATCAACCAGTCCCATTGCATCAAGAAAGTCCGGTAACCACCGAGCCGAAGGCCTCACCTCCCGGGGGGGGATATCTATTCAATGTTCCTGATACCACTGCATTGAAGTCGCCCCTATTACTAAGAGCCCCTCTGGAATGGTGAGCAGGACCGCACACAGGTTAGCGAACATTGTGCCCTGTAAGCCTGGAGGGACATAGATGGACATGAGGGTAAGAACCCAGCTCTCCCACGTCCCGGTGATACCAACATACCTGCCTCGATCGTCTGCCCAGGTGGACTTCACCGCCAGAGGAAACGCATTTCTTGTCATGATACCTACCCCCCTGGAACCTGTGGTGAACCCAGAATGTGCGACCATTTTTTATCCCCCCCCCCTATGCATTGCCTTACAGAGGTTCCCGACCAGGTGAGTTTCTTGGAGCAGAACTACATCAGGAGCCTGCCCCTTAATGTACTGAAGAACAACACTTCTTTTGATTTTGTCCCCTAACCCATTAACATTCCAACTCAAAATGTTAAAGTTTTTATCCCTCATTATGTCTGTCCTGCACAGCGCACAGCCAACCACCCTCTGCATGCACCCTACCGGTTAAGTTCCAGAAGGCATAAGCCGTGCCGATGTAGAAAAAATAACACCAAATCAACAAACAATACACCCCAGCCCCCCACCCCACTGCCCTGCACTCTGGGATTAAAACTGCCCATGAAAAATTTGCAGAGTGCGTGTCGCCCCAGAGAAAGCTCAAAGAAAGAAAGAGGGATAAGATAGTGAGTTCCGCGTCCCTGCCCCTAACCATGGTACTCATATTGCCCCCAGTAGACGGGCGGCTGAAGGTCATACATAATCCTCTGCCCCAGCATGCAAACACTCATGTCACACCCTCCCCAGGCCCACCCCTCCACCATGTCTCAAATTACTCAGTGGCAGGATGCCATGCTCCGTGTCTGTATCTCAAGAAGGATGAGAGTCTGCATGTTCCCCAGTGTCACGATGTACAGGACCCTGTGCACCTCGATATTCAATCCACTCCGCAACTGCTTCCGGTTGGTCAAAGAACCACGCTGTCCCATCCACCTCAACCCCAAGGCGTGCTGGGAAAAGCATCGAGTACTTCAGGCCCCTTTCCCTCAAGTTGCGCTTCACAGAAAGGAATGAACGCCGCTGTTTCTGTACCCTTTGTGTAAAATCCGGAAAGAAGGAAATGTCAGCGTTTTCGTAGCCAAGGGGGGCCTCAGCTCTGGAATTCTGGAGAATCACATCTCTGTCACGAAAGTTGAGGACTCAAGCCAGCATGGGCAGCGGGGGAGCGCCCGGTTTGGGCCGGCCGCCCGGGACCCTATGAGCACGTTCAATAACAAAGAACTTACTGAGGTCTTTGGGTTGGAGGTGATTAAGGATAAGGTCCTCGATAAATAGGTCTGGTGTTTGCCCCTCAGCTTTCTCCGGAATTCCCAAAATGCGAAGATTATTGCGCCTAGGTCGACCTTCATAATCATCCAACTTGAGATCTGAGGGTGCGTGACTCCTGGAGTTTGGGGACCTCTCTTTGTAGCTGCGAGACGTCATAGACGAGGATAGAGGTTATGATCTCTACCCGTCTGACTTTCTTGTTAAGTTTTCCAAGGTCGGCCCTAATAAGATTGACATCAATTGCCACAGTATCCAGGGAGGTTTTGACTCCAGTAATGGCCGCCATGACATCCTTAAGTGACGGCTCCAGTTCATCTTCCCCAGGGCTCCCCTTAACGGCATCTTCGGACAGCAGGCCCTGCTGAGCCTCTTTGGAGACTGTGTAGTGGTCCAGTTAGTTTACTTGGACCTGTTTCGACCCACGGGAGCCAGTGCCCCTGACGCGATCTATGGTAATGGCCAAGGTTTGTCGCCAACCAGACTAGGGCACTCAGTATGGGCCGAAGCGCCACCCCCTACAGTTCTTATGTGTTAGGCTCGTCGGCCAGGACCTCAATTGAACTGCGCAGGCCCCGGTTAGATTCTCACACCGTCTGCTCCCCACGGGGGGGGGGGGGCGGTGGGCCTATCACAATCAGTCTCCAGTATGTGCAATCGAACGGTGGTCCAAAGCCGCCAAGGGAGTCGCAAGCTACAGGAATCGCCTCTGTTGGCCTGTCCAGCAGTCGTCTTATGTTGGACCAGGGGACACTCGCCACAGCTCCTCCTGCCTGAAGCAGCCCGGATCTCCGTGGAAACACAGGAGGGCCACTGTTCCCTCAAAGCCCCCCCCTAAACGCTCAGGATGGGTCTCTCCAGCTCCCCAAGAGACCGGTAGGTACTGCGCTGGACCACCAGTGAGGCAGAGTGCGTGGCAGAAGTGGCTCCAGTGGGGCAAGCAGTGGGATGCCACAACAGTAAAATGCGCATCGCCGCCTGTAACCAAGTTGCGGCAGATGCATGTTATGCCGGCCCCAAAGACTGCGCACCACCGCCTCACCGGGAGCGCTGCGCGGGCTGGAACTCCACGCCGCCTGTGTCAGGCACTCGGTCTTAAGGTTGTGACGGGGAGTTGCGGCAGCACCTTTGGTCTTCTGGCGCCGCCACGCAGTGCTACGCCTGCCCGGCCTCCGTTACTTTCTTGCAGCGCAGTACGAAGGCGCCAGTTGCGTGTGTGCAATCACCGCTGCTGCCACTGGTGGGAAAGGCTCCTTCACAGCTCCGGCGCTGAGCTGCGGCGATCACTCCAGAGTGCAGCGCTGCCACACAAAGGGGCCGGAATGGTCGGACCTCTCCTCCGGCATCGTATTCACTGTGGGCCCTGGCTTCTGTGATTGTTGTAGGCTGTAATGTTCTGGGGCAGATATCTTCCCCCACCAACTCGCGTGGCGATTCCGGAATGGCGGGTTAGGAGCCGCTACTGTTCTGACCCTCAAAGCCGTCGTCCGGAGAAGTGGATGGTGTCTCAGGATAGTCGTGGGGCAGGGACGATCTCCGGAGCTTACCCGCTACGCGGCCATCTTCGGTCCGCTCTTAGCCACGTCCCCTTTGTTTGCATTATTTAATGTTGCTCCCTTCCTTTGGCGGATCTCCTTCCTAGAGTTTTCACCAGCCTAAATGTCACCCTTCTAACCAAACAAGGTGAGGAGCACAACCGGAAGTATCTAAGATCCAAGTCTAAGATCTCTTACACATCATTCTGTGTATAGCCAAATTGTAACACAATTCTTGACAGCAAACAATCATATAATACACATAATTCTTCCGGATTCCTTTTCATCAATTTTTATTCATAATTTTCAAGTAAAAACAGGATGACATATCCAAGATGAACCGCCTAAGCGTTTCGTCCCTATTCACTTGGGACTTCAGGGCGGCGCTCTATGTTGTTGGAAGACTTATTCTTAAACACCAATTGTCTGCACAATACTCTAAATACATTCTTTCAGGCCTCATACAGTTACTCTAGTGGTTCGAGATCTATTGTGCACATCAATAACGCTATCAATTTCTTCTTTGATGTCTTCTTCCTTTCAACACTCTTTTATACAGTACTCCTCGTTTTATCATTTTAAGCGTATGTGTATGTTGAGACCTATTTTGTTCAGGCCTCACTTCCATAGGCCCTATCACGCATGCCTTCCACCAGCAGAACGGGTAATGTCTCCTGGTCTCGCACGAGTCTGGTTCCGGCAGTATCCATGTTAAAAAAAAAAAAATAACAAAAAAAATGTCACCCTGCTTCCAGAAGTTATACAAAGATACAGAGCCATGATGCTAGAGTGGGATGTTCTGTTGTTCAGTGCACAAATGTTTTGTATGTAATGATGATACAGGGTGAGGGAAGGTGGCATTTGATGAGGTAATGGTCATGTGGCAAAGTGCTGTTACGCAGTGTGGTGTATGATAAGTGTTAATTGTAGTGATATTGTTTAATTTGACATGTATGCTATGGTATTGTGTCAATCGGAGGAGCTCTGGGATTTGTGGTTGATGGTACAGTTTTTGGAGGAGAGAGGTAGTATAGTATAGTATAGTGTAGTGTAGTGTGGTTTGATGTAGTGATGGTCACGAGGTGCCGTAGTGTTGTGGATTGAAATGGCCTAATGTGTTATAACACGCTTTAGGCCATGTCAATCCATACTGTTGATGCGCCATATGATGTGCAGTGATTTGGGTGGTTTTGTGTGGAGTGTTGCTTTGTATGTTGTTTTACTGTGATGTAATGTAGATGTAGTAGGAGATTAGGTGAATATATAGTATGGTGAAGTAAAGAGGTGTAGTGAAAGTGTGATTTCAACCTACTTGCTTTTGTATAGCTCATAGATACCTTTTGGTGCAGCCACATTTTACTTTATGGTCTCTAGGTTGTGCAGTTTAGCATGGTTCGTGGAGCTTCCTCTTCTAGAAAATGGTAAATAGGCCCTGCTTTGCGGTCGGTTTTGGCCCCTGGCATTATGCCATCATATCTCCGAGCAACAGTAGTTCAACCATTTTGAAGGTGTCTATAGCCAGGAGGTTGGTGGGGGGTCAATGACAGGGCAGCAGTGGTTCCAGCTAGCGCCCTATTGGTTTTTGCTTTGAAAGAAGTTACCAATGGAATCATGGTGTTATCCTGCAATATGGCATGGGACCAGATGGAATTCCCCCGGACCCGTTCAGGGCTGAAATGGACTTCTGGGGCCCTCTCCTGACCCAGGTCTTCAACACGGGAGGGTGTGATGCCCTTGTGGTCCACAGCTGTGATTGTGCCGGTCTTCACGAAGGGGGAGGAGTACAGTCCCCATTGTTATTGATTTTAGGTCTCGCAGGTCAACCTCTGACCAATGCCTGAATCTTCATCTCAATATCCATAAATACTCGGTTGCCCGGTCTGAATCTTTGCACTTTGCTTTGATGGACCTGATGTCCGCGTTAGACAGGGTTAGCCGTGTTAAGCTCCGGGCCTTGCTTTCCAGGATGGGGATGAACCCGAATATTGTGGCCCTTTTAGCTAACCTACAGTCTGATACCTCCGCCTCAGAGTATTTTTCAAAGGGCGCTGCGCGCAACCGGTTTTCCCCCGCTAGTAGTGGTGTTTGCCAGGGTCCATTCTTCCGACATTCCTATTCACTTTGTATGTGAACAGGCTGGAGTCTGCCCTTCTTTCAGTTCAGGTGGACTACCCTAGGGTAGGTGCTAGATCCCTCTCAGTTTTGTTATACGAAGACAGTGTGGTCCTGATGGCCCGCACGGCCAGGGGGTTGGATTTACTCTTGGTCAAGTTTGTCTCATTAATGGGGGACCTGGACCGGTCTGTTAACTTTACAAAATCCTACATTATGGTTGTCGCTCTTTAGTCCAGCTCTAAGACCTTTAATGTAGCAAATCACACCTCTGCATTCTGTCCATCAGTTGTTGTTTTTGCATTTGTCACCCCGAGTGGGAAGGGTATGCCCAGACGTGGGTCCCTTGCTCTCCATGCCACTGGAAATCAAGCAAGCCTGGCTGAAGACGGCTGAAATGCCAGAAACCGGTCCTAGGATGCTTGTTTCCAGTCCAGGGAGGACCTGGCTTGGCAGTTCGGGCTGGACTGTTCCCATGAGGCACAGGGTCAAGACTGATTTGCAGATAGCTGGGTTCAAACTGGAACGGCATGGTGAGCAAAAAAACGATGGATTTAGGCCCAGATCTCTGTACTGGGGTGAATGTATGACATTGTTCTGCATTCTGTCCATCAATTGTTGTTTTTGCAAATCACACCTTGACTTTTCCCTATCTGGGGGGACAGGGGCCTATTTGATGCAAAGAACAACTGGAAGCAGTTAATTGAGAACAAAAGATCTGAGATTATTAAAGCTACAGGGTATTTTTTTTATAGTGTTGCGCATAGGCAATGGTCTTGGTCACTTGGTCACTTGGTCAGACCAAATGTGTGTCCGAGTTACAGTATGAAAGTGAGGTCTGGGGATATGCAAACTTGGCTAAGATCCAAAGTGAAGAGAATCAATTTTTACGTTGAGTAGTGTAGGTACCTGCATCTGCATCCCCCACGTTTTCAGTGCACACGGAGCTTGGTGTTGGTCACACGATGGACACAGTGGCCCTTAACCTTCTCCTGTGCTGGATCAAGGTTTGAAGCTGAACCGATTGATCATTTATGACTGTCTGGCCCTTGACCAGGCACACACAATCCCTTAGATAGCATACGTAAATGCAGCTTTTGCCTCCCTGAGAAGACTAGGTAATTTTTACCGATCCCAGTTCGCTGTCCTCTCATGAACTGAAATGTGTTAAGAGTTTGTTATTGGATCGCACCCTGCTAGAAAGAGAACAGTGGGAGAAACCCTTGGTGTGGGGACACATGCTTCTGAGTACTGTTCAGGGCATGGAGCCTTTTCTAGCCCGGGTTTGCCAACAGCGAGATAGGTTTCTTTTAGCCAGGTTCAGGATCCACTCGCTTTAACATCTCCTGGCCTCCTCAAGTGGTTGGGCTTTGCCAGCTTGTAGGCAGGCCTGCAGCTGCGACAATAGGTCTCCACTTGACACCCTACACTTCTATGTTTAAGTACTATTTTAGTAGGCCCAGAAAGCAAATTTTAGGCCTCCTGCTGAAGTTTCTGAATTTCCCTCAAATACGGCCGGCCTTGGTTTACCTACAGATGCTTCCCAATTAATTAGTCATGTTTGCTGTTTTATGCTTCTCACTAGCGGCATTGACGTCTAGGAGATCGAGACTCAACTAGTTGCTCTAATTCTGTTGTCCTGGGCTCTCTTTCTTTCTTTTTGTAATTTTTTTTGTAATGATTGGCATTTTGATATGTAAATCGAGTATTGAGAAGATGTTATATTAATTGCATTCTTTTATGCTTGTTTGAGTCATAATTGCTGTGAATTATTATGTAAAGATTGGGTTAATCTGATAGAGACTACTAGCCACAGATTCCTTAACGTAGAATTATCCCCAGGCGTGAGACTGGACCCGGAAAACTTTCTTATCCCGGCATCTCTGCGCGCCGGGGAGCAGCACCACGCGACTCTGCCCGCCGTCTTCTGCGGGCGTGACGTCAGCGAGGTCACATAAGCCCCACCCCGGCGCGCTGACGTCAGTTTCCTTCTTTTCCGTGTGGAATGCAGATCCGGATCGTGTTCCTGGCCTGTTATCAGGTCTTCTTTTTACGCTTTGCGTTTCTTTAGGAACAGTGTGCGAATGCCTTCGCGCTTCAAGACGTTCTCGTCTTGTGCACGCCAGATGTCGGCGACGGACCCCCACCCCATTTGTATGTGATGTTTGGGGGAGAACCACGACTCCACGGACTGCAAGGCTTATCAGCAGATGAAGCCGAAGTCCCGGCGTGAGCGCCGGATGAAACTCCTCTCGGCCCGCATGTCCAGGGCGGTGTCGGCGCCGCGTCCGTTCCCCGTGGAAGGGTTCAAGAACCACCACTTCCGTCTCCGACATCGTCTCTCTCCGAGGTAGAAGGGCGTCGCTCACCTGTTGGTAAGTGTCTCAGTTTATCCCCGAGGCCCGGTCCCCGCCCTGTGGGTGGCGCGGGTTCTCTGCTGGTTGTGCGGCCTCGCGTGCTGCCACCCTACCCGCCGTTCCACAGCGTGGGGGCGACCAGAGCCCAAATGGAGGCCTATGCGGCAGCCTTGCAGGCCTCTTTGGCTCTTCCTTCTCCTCTTCCTGGGACGTCTGCGGATCCCTTGCCATGTGTGGGGCCTTCTGCGGCGTCGGCGGCGGCTCCGGCCCCTGCGGGTTCGGCTTCAGGTTCTGGAGATGTGGCCCTACGGGGTTCCCTCCTTCGGACCACGGCGCCTCTGCCTCGCCGCAAACCCCCGTGGGGGTCCCTGTGGTGTCGTGGGAGGTTGCCGGGGCTCGTGGCTTGTCCTCGAGTCCCCCTCGGTCCTCTGGGCAGGCGGCGGCCTTGTCAGAGGCTGAGCTGACGCCGCTGAGGCGCCGGCGGCAGCTGGCCCTGGCGGCGCTGCAGGGGCAGGCTAGAGGCCGGGCACATTCCTGGGCCCCCCTCTTCTCTCCCCACAGGTGGCTGCCTCGTCGGAGGTCGAGTCGGAGTCTTTTTGGGTCCGTTCTGTGGCTGCTCCGGCTCCTACCCCGTTCTCCCGCTGTGCGAGTCGTGGTAGAGGTCGTCTCGGCGTCCCCTTCAGCGCCGGTCGACGTTGAGCTGACACCGGTGGCGGACTCCACGGCGCTGTGCCGGCGTCTAGTCGTTGATTCGTCTTCGGATGCCCTATCTTCTCCAAGGGGACGCCGCGTGGTGGCCTTTTCCCCGGCGTCTTCCAAGGAGGGCTCTTCGCCGTCCCCGCACCCGCAGTATTCCCCGGAGGCTCCTCAGGTTCCCCACTCGTCGGTCAACATTACCCCATTCCGAGCTTGGCCTTTCCTTCCTCCGGTTGGGCTGGGGGATGGCCGGCTTAGCTTACAGTCGTCGCCCACGGAGGAATTGCTCTCCCCACCTCGTTGCCCTACGGAGGCGAGCGATGCCTTTGCCCGTGCTGTCTCCACGGCTGCGGGGATTTTGCGCATGGGCGACCCGGCTGCCCATTTCCCCGCGGATCATTTGCTGGAGGTTCTCCATCAGGTTTCTGGTGGACGGGAGCTGCTTCTTCCCTTCGAAGCTTCGCTCCATAATTCTCTCTTGGGGGCATCCTGCCACGGGGGACCCGGTGCCCCAGCCGCTTCTGCACCGCCACCGTCCTGCTCTGCATGATCCTGTCTGCTTGCGATCTCTTTGACACTATTCTTGGCGCAGCTTGCGTTGCGCCCAAGTCTGTCCATCTCCATGTTCGCTATATCGCTAGACCAGTCTGGCCTGCTGTCTGTGGTATGGTGTTGTGGTGCTTCCGCCCTTCTGTCGGGCGTTTCAGCCTGGTCCTCTGTTTGGTGTTCCAGGGGGACTGGCTTTCCTTGGCTTTCTGTGTTATGGTTGCCGGCCTAGGTCCATCCTCAGTCTCTCTCTCTTTCTCTTCTGCCTGGTCCCACTTCTTTCGTGGGTCAGTGTGTGTTTCTGGACCGACCCTCCTTTAGGGTCTGTCCTGGCCCTCCTTGGCCTCTGCCTTCGGCTTGCGCCTGGCTTGTTCTGGTGCACTGCTCCATGGTGTTGCCTGTTGCTGGCTGTGCATGCCTGCACATGTCTGCTTGTTCTGGTCCACTGTCGTGACCTTTGATGTGTTCCGTTGTGCCCCTGCCTCTAGTTCCGCTGGGGCTTTGTGCACCTGTGCCTTTCTTCTTACGCCTGCGCTTTTGGCAGTGGGGCCGTTCCTCCCTTGTTCGCTGCTTGCGGCTGAGGTGTGTTCGGCTGTTTCCTCTCACTGTGTGTGCTTCTTACTGTGGGCCCTGCCTCCGGTTCTACCTCTTCTCCCTGGGGTTTGAGGGGGTTCTTTTGTTCCTTGAGGTCCTTCGGGCGTTGTCTGCCCCTGCGTGGTGTTGGGCGGTTCTCCCTTAGTTGGGCTTGGGATCTCCTGGCCTTCCCTTCTTGTTCCTGTGACATGACCCCTGCTGGGGCACTGTGTCTCTCCTGCTGGGGATGCTCTCTCGCAGGCCCTCCTCCCTTCTGGGTATGGCTAGGGTATCTATTCTACGTTAAGGAATCTGCGGCTATTAGGCTCTATCAGATGTACAAGTTACTTACCTCCGGTAACGATGTATCTGGTAGAGACAATTCTAGCCGCAGATTCCTTCACGGCCCGCCCTTCCTCCCCGTTCTGCGAGGACCCTCTGCTTGGGTTTCTGCACTCGCCCCCCTCTGGGTGGCTTGTCTTCTGTGGGTGTCCTCTTCGCTTCCTTCTGGTCAGGCTGTCCGGTTCTGCTTTATGGTTCCATTCCCTCCTTCTTTCTTTTGATACAGGGATGGTTGGTTGCTGCGTGCCCTTGCTTCCCTCCAGCTGGTTTCTCTCCAATGTAGGGGTCTCCTCTTGCTCTTTTTCCCTCTTTGTTGGAGTTTTTGATCCCCTTGCGGTCTTCTGTGTTAGGGATTCTTTCCTGTGCTTTGGCCTCCTGCTCCTTTCAGGGGGCCTGGCCCTCCTTGACTGTGGGGTCTGGGGGTGGATTGCTGTTGCTCCTCTGTTCTGGGCTTGTGGCCCTTCACTGTGTTGTTTGTGGTTGCAGCCTCTCTCTCTCTCTCTCTCTCTCTCTCTCTCTCTCTCTCTCTCTCTTTCTGTTCCGGCGCTTTCATATACTTGTGCCTCCCGGATGGCTATTGCCTTGACTTGCTCGTTTGTTCCTCGGGGGGTGGGGGTGCTCTGATCTTTCCCTGCTATAGCTTCGCAGCTTTGGCCTTCTGGTACTTTAGTGCCGTCTGGTGCTGCGCCTTGGCTTGCACAGTTGTCCCTCAAAGTGGTGCTCTGTTCTTTCCCTGCTATAGCTGTCTGGTGCCTTGGTGCCAACTGGTGCTATTCCTCACCCTTTGTTTCTTTCTGTTTTGTTTCTCTGCTTTTTCGCACACTGTTCCCATGCTCTCCTCAGTTTTGTTGTGATGGCTCCGCGTTGTGGCGCGGAAAGGTTCTCCGAAGCAAACTGACGTCAGCGTGCCGGGGTGGGGCTAATGTGACCTTGCTGACGTCACACCCGCGGAAGACGGCAGGCGGAGTCGTGTGGTGCCACCCCCCGGTGCGCAGAGATGCTGGGACAAGAACATTTTCAGGGTCCAGTCTCACGCCTGGGGATAATTCTACGTTAAGGAATCTGCGGCTACAATCGTCTCTACCAGATACATCGTTACCGGAGGTAAGTAACTTGTACTTTGAGTATTGGGTATGCATGATCACTATGTCATGGTTGTGGTTGGAGAGGAGGTAAAAATGTTGTTGCGGTGTGTGTGGTATAATGTACTGTGATTTGATATATTGAGTGGTTTAATGGGGTGTGATGATGTGGCATGAAGGGTTTGGTGTGTGTGGAATGGCTTGTTTTCTGTTTTATGTAGTCACAGGTGTTTTATTGTAAACTGTTATTTGCTGCCATAAATTTTAAATTATTGCGAGGTGAAGTAGCAGTTTATCTGATATGTCATGGTTTGTCTTTATGGTGCTCTTTGAGAAACTATGTCTTTCACTGAATCGTGTATTTTGATCATCTTAGGAAGTGATGTGGGATTATGTGTTGCATTGTCTGGAGTTTTGTTGTGAAAACTGTCTCAGGGTAAGGTATAATGTGCTCTGGAGGATGACATTCAGTGTGGTAGTGCCATGTTGCAGAAGATTGTTGCAGAGCCAAGTATAACAAAGAGAAACAAGCATTGGCATAGCCAATAGGCCTCGCTTTTGGGACCTTATAAGTATTTAGTTATGCAGCATAATATCCTTAGTGCAACACCACCAACTGTTGCATGGTTAAACACTTATAAGGTCCCAAAGGCAAGACATATTGGCTATGCCAATGCTTGTTTCTATATGAAAAAAATCAACAATATTCATAGTAGGAGGGTGTCTATGGTCTTTCTTTCCTTTCATTAAAACAAGCAAAGTAATGTAGTCTCTTTTCAGTTGCTGCAGCTTGTCGACCATTCACTGTGCTACACAATGAAGAGACAAACAAAACAACAAAAAAGAATTGATAAATGCAAAATGTATGTCATTATCCCATATTCGCAGATGAGACTGCAGTAAAGCCACAGTCCCGTATGGTAAATCTAGACTATTTTAAGTACGTTGCAGAATACATAAAGGATGTCTGGTTATTGTTTATATTGTATGTGCTTAACAACATTTCAAGCAAAACAGAACATAACAGTTTTGATTTTAACTGGATCCATTCTTGTGAGAATTTTAGGCTCAATTAAACCATTAGAATCCATATATTATACGTATAAGTGAATATATTATATAATATACACATACAATAAAAGTAATAAATTGATGTCTTGTGTGAATTTTATATTGCAAAAGTGTTGCAGCAAATCGTGTAAACATAGGTTTTAACTGTCGTGGATAACGTTGCTTACACCGTGGAATATATCCAATATTAAAGATGAGGAAGAGATTATAATACAGCACAACTGGTGAGTAAAATGCATCTACTATTAGTGTACTGGGGCGTGTGTATACATATCCACACACAAACATACTGTTTGGAAGGCTTAATAC